>NC_133167.1:52646833-52957166 GCF_040802235.1 Manis javanica
GGCACATGGAACCTTTTGGCTTGCATAGTACTTTCAGTCTATTGATTAAGTGATGATTGTAGTAACAGTGATGATTGTTTGGTTTTCTAAAATATAAAAATGTTTCTCACTGAACCGATACTTTGAGGGTATTGATTTTTAGGTCACTGGGCAACAAGAGGAGTGGCCTATATGCAGACCTGATGCCAGGGTTTTCTGAGAACACAATAGGCCTGAACAACTGAATTTGGGTTTACCTTAGCTCACCATCATTAACAGGAGAAAAGGGTTGGTTTCTTCCTTCCTTTGGTGGTATGTGTTGTGAGCAATTGGGCTATTTCTTGCAGGATGTTTGGGAGAAGCCCAAACACTCCTTGAGAATGCAGAGAAGAAACTTCTTACAGCACCTGAAAGGCCTTGTTCGGGTCTGAAAGATCATGCCTGCTTAAGGGTGAAGGAAGCTGAGAGGGGGCTCCTGCTTTCTGTGGCTGGCTTAGCCTCGTATTTCTGCATTTGTTTTTATTGACTTGTTTTTCTCCTATAGGGATCATATTTTTCTGCTTTTTACATTCATAGTGATTTTCAAATGAATAAAAGATATTTTGAGTTTTATAGAGTTGCTGGATATTTTTGGATTCATATAAATATTCTTGTGCTTTGTTCTAGGATGTAGTTAAGTTACTTGGAACACTTTAATCCTTTAAGGCTTGCTTCCTTAGATGGAATCAGAGCAGTCTTTAGCTCACTAATTAGACGATACACTTTTAAGTATTCTCCCCAATGTCCCAAGAATTTCAATATTTTCCCACTTTGGCTGGTAGGAATGCCTGTGTGATCTCTGAGCATTGCTCTCTCTGATCTTTCAGGTAGTTCTTTCCCTGGCCTTGCACACATGCCAATTCCATACTCAGCTGAAGGTTCAAGGGAGATCTCTGCACAAGTACAGGATGCTCTTTCTGTGCAACTCGTTCCTCTATGGGAATTTGTCCAGTGAACTCCAGTTACATCGGCTTTCCTGTATTCCGATTTGTCCCCAATTCAGGACAGTCAGGCTACGCCAGGGTTCCCCACCTGCCCTGTGGCCTGGAAGCCCCATCCACACAGCAGGCTGGAGCAATCATATGGCTCCTTTGTTTACTCTTTTTAAGGAACCACTGTCCTGTGCTGATGTCTGAAAGCTGATGTTTCCTGTCTTGTGTGATCTTTTAGTTGATTCAGGCAGAATGTAAAACCAGTCCCTGGGAGTCCATGTTGGCCAGAGAGGAGGTTTTGGAAGTATTTTTTTTAAAAGCATAAAGCACTCCTACTTTGAAAGTCCATTGAAATGATCCTTTCCCACAGCAAATATTTTTGGACCTGTGGTTAAATATAACCAGTAAAATTTCATGCCATTCAAAAAAAAAAAGTGGCAATATTCAGGGGTCACTTTCCTTCTAGATTGGCAGGAATTCATCATGTTTTCTATTCATAGTAATCTTACTCTGCTTCCTTTTTTGCAGGTGTTAGTTTATCTGGAATGTTCAGTTCCTTTCCTTTACAAGTTGCCTTCAATAACCTGTCATTTACTCACTTCTAGTGAATTCTATTCTTTCTGTTACTTTGTCCCCATTAGTACCAAGAAGGCTCTCACATGATACTAATTGTTGTTACTGAAATGTTGCTTTGTTTATTTTCTTGGAATTCTTCATACATTCAATACCCTCAGATTCTGAATGTCTTAAGCCTTGTGTAGCAGGGATTCTCTTCCATTTTTCTACTTTTTCAATTCCTGGTAAAATAGACCCAATTCTTTTCTTTCCTCCCCAGCTCATACAGGGATTGACATAAAGCACAGTCAGTAAAATTACAAATGATTTCTGGGTTTTTGCTATTTGTTGTGCTTACATATAAGATATGGACACAGTGGTTTTGACTGGAAAATTTAATTTCTTTTCAGGTGATCCTAAGTATGATTTTCTGTGTAAAGAAGAACTCGTTGAACTCAAGGACATATTTTCTGTCAAACTGAAACGGCGTTGTTCTACTAAACAACAGAGAAATGGAACTTTATTAGGAATCACTCTCTTCATATGTTTGAAAAAGGAGCAAAATAAATTAAAGGATTCTACACTTGATCTTATTAATTTAAGCGAAGACCACTGTGACATATGGTTTAGACAATTCAAGAAAGTTTTGGCAGGTAAGTATTCTTTATGAGAATTTTTTAATGAGTCTAGTTTCCTTGGTGTAGATTATTAATCTAAACATGATATTTATGACTACAGTAACCCTTGATTATATTGAGGTAGTTTGCTTCTCTTCCTAGTTTGTTGAACTTTTTTTTTTTATCATGACATGCATGGTGTTGAATTTTGTCATATGCTTTTTCTACACCAATTGAAATGATCATATGGCTTTTTCCTTCATTCTGTTCAAGTGGTATGTTACATTGATTTTTGTATGTTGAATCATTCTTGCATTCCAGGAATAAATCCCAGTTGGTCATTGTATTTAGTCCTTTTAATATGTTATTGAATTTGGTCTGCTGGTATTTTTTTGAGAATTTTTACATCAATGTTCATAAGAGATGTATATCTTTTTTTTTTTCTCTTGTATCTTTTTCTGGTTTTGGTATCAGGTTAATACTGACCTCATAGAATGAGTTAGAAAGTAACTCTTGAATGACCACATCCATGAAGAAACTTTGATAATCTGAAATAACACAGTTCTTAAGTAATTTAGTTTATCTGAAAGTTGTTTTTGAAAGCATGTCTATTTTTTATTTACAATCTCCAGCTGATATTAGAACTTATTTTCCTTCCATCTAAACATTGACGGCAAATACATACATGTGCTGGGTAGCTTGAAAATAACAGTTTTTTGAAGATAACATTTTAGTTGTCTATTTCATGGTAGATTTTTTTCTAAAGGTAAATGTCCAGAGAACAAAGAATATACTTACTAAAATATTATCTCTTAATTAATTCAGTGTATCTGATATTTTTAAGTGGCATTTACATTTTACAAACTAAATAAAATGCAGGAAAACAGATACAATGCAATCTGGATTTCTAGAAAGAATCCAGTTAAAATAAAATCAAATTGAGTTTCAGGATTACTTTTTTTCCCCATAGATCTTGCTTGGTTTCTTTTGAGCCCATTTCTTCCTGTTTACTGGGTTGATCAGGGTAGAGGCAGCTGGTGCAGGTAAGGACACAGTTTTGGGTAAGATGACACAGGGCAGAGATGGGTGCCAGACAAAGAGAAGGCATGTGGTGGTGTCAGAAAGGTTTCAGACTGGGCAATATTGATTAAGACTGAGGGCCCAAATTGGCCAAGGGTGACCAACTGATGAGGATATCCAGATAGATGAGCTGAAGTGACCTATTAAAAGTAGGACACCCTGGTACTAAGTGACCCCATCCTTTCTTGTTAGCCCCCTTGGGAACTTCAAGGAGACTTGATTCAAGAAGGCAGGAAGCTATAGAGGCTGTAGTTTACTTCATCTCTCTGGAGACAGAGAATATATATATATTTAACTAAGAGCATTCTACCTTAATAGTGGGTCTTTTACAGTGTTTTACTTTAAATTCATGTGAGAAGAGATAAACAGCTGAAATAAAAATGAAAAAATTAGGTTAAATTGAATTCAATTTCCTTACATGGGCAAGACTCACGAGATTGCATGGTCTATAAAATAGAAATGAGTCATTTGATTAGGATAGGCAGAGTTCTTCCTTCCAGTGAGAATCTGAGGAAATCTCCCAGGGGGCTTATGAAGGGCTGGCTGAGTGACGGGAGAGGCAACTTCCTCAATATATTTCACCCATAAAACCAACAGTAAGCAGAGGACATCACAACAAAGCTCAATTTAGTAAAAGCAATTTTACAGGAGTAGAGGGATTAGGGCCCTCTCAAAAAAAAAAAAAGAGAAGAAAAGAAAAAGACACATAATATACACAACACAAAACAAAAACACTGTTAAATATCTTTTCAGCTTATTGAATTGTAGTTTGGTTTGATCTAGGATTAAAATCCAGGCAAATTACAAAGGTGAAAAACTACATATCTTTTGGGCTACCACTCTCTGGGAATGTTACTTTTTTTGTACCTTTGATTTAGATAAGAGGTAGTAAAATATATAAGGTCATATTCTCAGGCATGGTCCTGGAGAACAGAGTGATTTTGCTGATCATAGCAAATAGATTGACTTTTGAAATCAACCAGTGCAACCAAACAAAACAGGGTTGAAGCCACCCAGGAAAACTGAAGGAACCTAACCAAGGTGGTCTGAGGGACTGACAGGCTGCTCTGTCTTGCCAGCGTGGGCTCAGCAGGGTCCTGTAGGAAGAAACACTGCTCCTCACCCACATCCCCGCAGCAGCGGTTCTGGGTCTGTTCCCTCACGTACAAGTGCACAGTCAAGGCTGCAATGCTCCCTACCAAAGGCCCCCGCTTCTTGAGTAAGGTTACTGTCTTCTGACTTCTTTGTTTGATGTTCATTTCACATGCAAATCCTTGTAACCCACGCGTTCATTAAGGTGCTTATCCTTCCAAAAGTATTTTTCAAGTCGCCACCCCAGGAATTTGTGTTTGAAGGAGGCTTCAGTTCGAGGGTGATACATACGTCTACATTACAAAAATATAAATGCTATGCTTGAATAGTAGACATCTCTGCGTTTAAGTCCAAATACCTTGCTTTTAACTGATTCTGTAGCAAAATGAGCAGACTGAAGAACATAACTCTGCATTGATTTATTTTGAATGTTGTCTTGAATCAGCAAATGAATCGTTTCTCTGCTAGCCTTTTACTTGTTTTTCCTTTCTTTCTTCTAAGACAAACGTGAAGAAGATGTTAGAAATCTCCAAAATAGTTGGTCCTTTAGTCTAACAATCATAATTTAAGTATATTTGGCAATTGAGTTTAAATGTGCACATTTATATTTTGAACTGGAGCATTGAATACGCTGTGATGAATTTTTGAGGAAAGAACAAACTGGAACCACCAGGAAGAAGAGGGCAACTCAGATCCTTGAAGACTCAGACGTTGGCAAAGAGTGACCAGATTAAAATGAGTTTGTAAATATAAAAAGGCATCTTAGAACTGTTTTTTTTTAATTTGAAAAGAAGTCCTTTGGAGTCCAATTTTTTAACACAGTTGAGCACAGTATCTTTTTTATTCTTAGTAATAGAAAAGTCACCATAACTTTATTAACTGATAAGCAATGTAGGTTAATTCATCTAACACATGTTTTGTATTAGGCACTGTGCAAAGTCCTGGGAATACAAAAATGAATGGTTGTAATCCTGTATATAGAACACTCTTGCCCTGGGAAATGGACAAGAAAATTTGTATTACGATTGTGTTAAAGGCCACCAAAGAACATATGAACAGACAAATAAGGATTATAACTATTGGTCATTGATTCGAGAGTTCAAATCTTTTGAAAATGTAATTAAGGCTGTTATATAGTCACTGATAAGCCTAACATGTAGTTATTGTGATGAAAGGCATTCGATAGTCTTTTCTGCTTCTTTTAAATACCTATGGTACAAAGATAAATATGCACAACCTTCAAATAATAACATGTAGACCCCAGATATGTTTTTATTCAATTCTATTTTATTCTGCATATTTGGGTTTCCTAGAAGTGGTGAATTACAAACTTCTTTAGACCCTAAACCAACCTTTTCTCTAGAAACTATAACCTCTACTTTAAAGCACACTCACAGGCTTTCTGACAGGTGCCCTACCCAGGAAGACAAAACAAAGTACTCCTCCGGTGAAGCTCAGGACCGCTCACAACTGAAAGATTTTACAGGAGTAGAGCTGGTTGATCTCCAGTGGAGGACTTAACAGAAGGCTGTGGAAGTGGAGAAGGAAATAAAAAACAAAAGCAAAGAGCCTAATGCCCAAATAACTTTGAGAATGGTAACAACATCAACAGATATGGTGAAATCCGAGTGCTGGTTAATCTGAAGGAAACATGTTCTATTCTGGACACATTTGGGATATATTTCAATATCCTCTGGAGATTTTTAACAGGCTGGCATCATGAGAGGAATACATGAAGAGGTGAAGAAAGGCTGATAAGATGGGAAAGATGAAAGTTTGCAAGGAAATAGTAGAGTTAGAAAAGAAAAGCAGAGGCCTACATACAGAATCTTGGGGGATCCTCATATTTTAAAATAGGAAGAGAAGACAAAAGCCAGAGCAAAAATATGAAAGGAATGGTAAAAAGAATAACAAAAAACCTCTTCTAGCAATGGACTGTTGAATTGTGTTGTCACATTTAGGTCTGCTAATTCATTTGGAATATTTAATAATTACCCAGAGACAATTTAGCAAAGGCATTTTAAGCACACATTTGGTTGAGTTACTTCTGATACCATATTTTTCACTTCTAAATGCTAATTTCATGAAGTAGGCAAATAAAAATGAGCCATATTTACATAATGCATTTTGCCCTTGTAATTTAGCCCGCTCTCTACTCCACCAGTCTCACTCAGTTTTCTGCTATGAAAAAATAAAGAAAATGGAAAAATTATTTAAATACTTGTTTTCATTCCTAAGAAGAATCATTTTTCCTTGTTTCTCACTGGCTATCAAATCTGTCTTCCATGTCATAATGTTGGTCTTCATAGATGCTTTCCTTGATAGCAAAAACCAGGGCTTTTTAAAACATTGATTTTGTTTAATTATTTTCTGGTATAAGAGAATCATGGTGGAGTGTCTTTGGGTTTTTTTTATCCAAGCTACATTACTAATTATTACCATGAATCAGGCAAAATTTTTCTTAACAGGAGAACAGAATAATGTGAAATTGTACTTGGATATGCTGTCAAATATTGTACTTACAAGGAAAAATAAATTGGAAAGCATCATTATAATTATTTAAAAATGAACAATTCTATGTCAAAAGTATGATAGCTTCAGATGGTTATACACTATTTGAGTTGGCGACACTTGTTTCCTTAGGGACAAGTTATTTTCTACAAGGACAGTGTGTCTGAAATAGTTTCTCTTTTGAAACCCTGAAAGAGCAATTTAAGATTTTTTATAAGCTTAGTTGAGTTGTACATTAAAACTGTATTTGTCACTTGTGAATGTTTTAACTTTCACAATGTATTAAAATAATGTAGGAACTGATTAAATATGTTTTATCTCATTTACAACCTCAAAGTCCAATCCCATTTGAACTACTCTGTCCCACAATGATCATGGGATGTCTGCTTCCTGTAGTGGTTTCATACTGGGTTGGGATCGTCACCTCCTCATCCCCAGAACTTCCCTACTGGGTGAAAATTTGCACCTGTCCCTCACTTTTGAGCAAGTATAGCTCCTTACTGATAGGTTTTATATCTAGTAGTACTGAGTAAGGCTTTGGAGAAAGCTTCCAGAAGAAAGCGATTTGAACATCTCTGATTTAGTCATCCTTAGCGATAATAATCTATTAGTATGTTTTAACCTGTTGTGCCTTTTTTGCTCACCTCTGGGCAGAGACTTCATGATGTCTTTTAGCTACTCAAATATGCACTCACTATGGCAACCACAGAATTTGAACTATCTGGGACTATTCATGTAATTTTTATCTTCCAAAGAAGTTACTTATTCAATATATATTTAAATGTATTTTCCTTTCTACAACTTTATAAGATGGCTTACACATCAATTTGCAAGTAAGAATATATTGTGTCAAAGATTCAAATTGAGTTTACAAAGTTTACTTCAAGGTTTTGGGCTTTTATTCCCCTCTTGAACTTCCTTAACTGGATATTCAGATGAAAATAGTGAAATTAAACTAGCTTCTATTAAATTTTTAATGACAAGCAGCACTACTTCAAAGGATATTAACACCTTAAAAAGAAAGTCTTCTAAAACCAAGCCTCCAATTTCATCAGATTTGTAATAGAATATATAAATGTATGGAAACATCATTATCATGCAAAATTTGTTTAACAAAAAATAGGAAAAACTATTTATGTTGAACCCAGAGAGTGCCAGTTGGACATATGGAACCGTTTCCAGTCCAGCGATGGCAGTGTGAGAAGTGACCATGAAGAAGAGTCCGTGTGTATCACGAACTGCAGCAGTGGGTCCCCAAGAGCTTCACAGGATAGAACAGGTAGAGGATATGGGATGCATTTGAAATGACCAAACAGAATTGGAAGCATAAAAGAATAGAGTGCAATAAAAAAAGAGAGCTTTTGCCACAAGATATGTGTGAATTTCATTTTTAAAAAAGCCATCTTCCTTAGAACTTTGCTGTACTGGAGTCTGAGAACTGAGAGGTTCTGATTGCATAGATCTCTAGGGACCCAGCTATGAGAAGTTCCTTCAGTGATCTTATGTGTTGCCAGTGCCAAGAACCGCAGATGTCAAAGATTTCAACAACACAAGTTTGATTTAATTAACATATATAAAACTCTGTACTTCACATGTACCACAGGTACCTTTGCAGGGATTAATTAAAGGTATAGTCTATATCCTTGTTATGTTAAATATTCTTAAAAGTTAACCGATACCCTGAGTCATGTAAGGTTATCACTTATTTTCCAAGACTATTACCTTGGGGCTAGTTCACAGGAGCCTAGCATGGACTGACAAAGGCATACCAGAAGTTTCTCTTGCCCCTTCAAATTTCATTTCTTACTAGAATCAGCTCTAACTTAACAACCATTGAAGGCAAGCTAGAATTAGTTCTTTAGGAACTTCATGCTATTTATTCTTGGAATGAATGACACAGACCATCTATCCAAGGGTTTCTCACTGGCCTCTGCAGTATTTTTGTCTTAAGGGAGGGATATATTTTGAATGTAATTGATTAAAATTATATTTAAAAACAATCAATTGGTATTTTATAGACGAAAATCCCTCTCCTGCTTCAATCATTGACAGAGTATCTTGAGAATAGGGCTTAAGAGGTATATTCATTCTCAAGCCTTTTTCTGATACATTTCAAAATCTTTTGCTAGATAAGTCTTTTATGTCTTTTCTATAATGAAATTTCTTTGGAGAAAAAGTTTTAAGTATTCTTTGTCACGTTTTATCATGTGATTATATGCAAATAGCTAAATAAGGATTTTTCTAAGTTTTCCAGTAAAATGTTGCATTGTTTTCATGCTGTTAGAAAAATCAGTTAACATCTTTTCCTTTATATGAATATAGGAAAGTCATTATTTTAAAACCTTAAATCTTGATAACTGATATTTATTAAGCATTTACTATATACCATTTTGTAATTTTTATTATCTCATTAAATCCTCATAATAATAGCATGAAGAACTACAAATAAGTCCTCATTGTAAAGAAGAGAATAACAGTACTTATGAGCTTTGCTGTGAGGTTTGAGGAATTAAAATGATGCATGGTAGCAAACTGTAGAATTAAGTAGCTTATTATTTTTCATTACACTCATCATCTCAGTGTATACATGAGAAAACTAATGCTTAAAATGGTTTAAAATTTTGCTAATCTGAGATTAAACAGCTAGTGCATGTTAGAGGAGGTGGGAAGAAATCCATACCTGTCTGAATGGAGCAGGAACCCTTTACTGAAGTGTTACTGCCTACCAGGTCAGTGGCGTGCTCTACAATCCTTCTGAAGTATACTACATTTACTACATCCTGAAAACAAGATTTCATTTTTGTTATAAAGAAAGAGCTGCATCATTTTGTTTGAAGAATATTCCTTCATAGTTGAATGTTCTTTTACCAAATTAGGATTCAGAACTTTAGATTCTTGGAGTTCTAAAGCTAACCCTCGATATTAGAATTCGGTTGTAACAAAGTGCATTTCTCAGTTCTTAAGAAAAACAACACATTATAACTGTTGCCATTGTTAACAGAGATTTCTCAAATGCCTTGGAATGAATTGGGCATGCACTATGAAAAAAATGGAGGCAGTTCTTTTTATTGCCCTCAAGGCATTTTAGAAACACATATAAACATACTGGTTTGTGGCTGATTTATATACTTTATGTTTAGTTGAATTCCTAAGCAAATCCCAAATGTTGTAAGCCTACAGGAGAGATTAAAAGTTGGATGACTCCTTAAATGAGAGTGTAATGGATTGTCATTTAACAACTTTTTCACTGGAAACAAATGAAGTAAAAAAGTACTAAAGTGGTATCTCACAGTATGCCTAAGTAGGAAATACATAATATTTCATAGTAAGTGACAAATTATTAAGCACCCCCCGGCATTCATTAGACTATCATTAATGGTAATGAAATTGTGTGGTATTTATATAGATATTATATGCAACTACAGGAATTTTATTATAATCTTGTATGAATATATCTGCTGCTATTTGAGGCAGATAGATGAATATTTACAATGACTTCATGTTGAAGCACTGCCATCACATTTTCACATCAACCCTGTTTTCTCATTTGTCATTAAAGAGAAAACATCTATTTTTAAGATCATATTCTTTGAAAAATTATGTTGAAAGCTATGTACTTTGAAAAATGCATTTTCTCTTTCTACTAGCTATAAACTTGTTTTTCCAAAGAAAAGAGAAAAGATAGCAAAGATAAAGCCTTCTGTGTGGCTGGCTTCATGGGCCCCCTGCAGCATCTCATGCCAGGCTGTGTCCTCTGGTACCTCAATACCTTCCCAGTTGCTGAGTAAGTGGTAGAGGAAGGGACTTTCCCCTGTTTAGAGTGCACCTCATGTCTTGTTTACCCAGTGGAGTCCAGTATGCAATTTAAGACCTGAAGCCAGCCATTGCTCTTCAAAGCAGCACCACACAACATAATCAGGCACTTGTTTTTGGTTTGGTAGCACTTGTATCTTTGATAGAACGTATTGATTGCTTACATTCTAATTGTTGGCTTATGTAGATGATACCTTATAAGGCCCATAAATTTTTTTGAGAACTGATTTTTTTAAGCATGTGAAATAGGGCTTTCCATACACTAAATATTCCATAAATGTTTGTTGTTATTTTATTTCTAACACTTCCATAGTGCCTAGCTCAGGAAATCTAGTGAAGCACACTGAATATATTGCTTGTCTGGCATGGGTTAGGCATTGTCCTAGCTGATTTTACCATAAACCAGCTCCTTTAATGTTTATCACAGCACTTTGCACTCCAGATTTTTAAAGAATTCCCATAGATACGAAGGAGATGAAACTCTGAGAGACCCATTGACTTGCCCTGGGTCAGACAGTTATAAAGCGATGGAATAAGATTCAGACCCAGGCTTTTCAAATTCAAATTCATCTGCTTTTCACTGTACTACACTGCCTCCCAACAGAAAGATTTAAAACCTTAATATATATTGTAAAGGAGTATTGCTGCTTTTTTGAAAGGTGAATTATAGCTCACTGAGCTGCATATTTGGAACTAAATATATTATTGTCGAGCACATAAAAAAAAGTTTGGAAGCACTGCAAAGGCAGAGCATCAGTAGGCTACACAGGTTGAAGAATTCTGGAAGGTAAGAAATGGATGGAATTGATTAGCTGGGAGAGCCAGCTAATCCTGAAAGCCCCATATGAGCCAAGGAAGCCGGTCCCTCTGAAATCTTAGCGGACAGGTCTTTCCTATTGCCCAAGTTTGGAGCAGCAAGACTGGAAGCTCAAAACAGTCCGGTGGAATAAATCCCCGACTTTTACCAGTCATTTTCTTCCTAAAAAGAAAGTGTTCCTTAGACACTTCTGAATGTCCTATCAAAAATAAAGACTTCCATTTTGCCATACATAGTCTTTCAAGTTCAAACTCCACAATTTATTGTTTTGAAATGTCTTAAATTGCTCATTACAGATCCTAGTAAATCTGTCAGTAATGGGGTGACTCAGCCTTAATCGACCAGGTGTGCTGAAAGGATGATCACCCGGAGACAGCACAGCTGGGTTCTTTTTTCATCCTCCTTTTACTTAAATGAATGGAAATCCATTATTGCTGGGTTTATGAATGAGTCATTGTGGCTGATAGGATTTTTATTGGGGGTAATCTGGCTTTGGTTCCTGGCTTTGCCACTTACCTCGCTGTGTACTGTGTACGTGTACTTCATATCTTTGAGCCTTTGTCCTCCTATTTGTAAAATAAAGTTGATAATGTTACTAGGTTATTGCAATACTTAAACAATACATAGTGTGACAAACAGCAGGCACTCAAAAAAAAGGGTAACCCTTAACCGAACAACTCTTCAAGTTTTTATTAAGCTTCTTTAGAATTCACAGTCCCAAACCCTTTAGTCTTGCAAGAATGTGTTTAAGCATCATCAGAGGGTTGGGAAGAGGAACGGTTAATCCCTAATAGAATTCATCATTATCGTCATCATCACGATTCCTTGGTATGCCATGATTATACTGTTTCACATGTACCAACTGATGTTAGTTGTCACAACATCCCTGAGACAAGTACTATTATTATTACCATTTTTTTCAGATGGGTAAAAGGAGACAGAGGAGTAGAGAATTCACACAAGCTCACATAACTGCAAAGTTGTGGAACTGGGATTCAAACATGGGCACTTGGGCTCCACTGTCCATATTCCTGGATCTCATACTATCCTGACACTAACAGATGACATATCCCATAGTCTGTAATGTTTCTTCAAAGGGAATCTAATTTTAATCTATTTTTTAATTGAAGTCTATTAGCTTCTATCTTTGGTATATTGATCAGATCCTGCTGTCTTTACAACTACTTTCCTAGCTGCTCACATAATTGGGCATCAATTATATAAAAACTCAAAAAGTGATGGATGCCAACAAAATAGTTGTTTACAGTTAATGCATATGTAATCTGTTCTTCATGTTTGCAAGCTGGTTGGTTCTCAGATATGCAGGATTTAACTTTTAGTTAAAACAGTAAACTCTGCTCATGATAATGTTACCCAATTGCGAACATTTTCTTGGAGTTGACTCCTGTATCTATAAGTAATGATTGAAGTTGATCTGGCAGTTCTAGATCTGTCAGACCCAGGAGATGAGAGAAAACATTTGTTTTGGTCATGAAGTCAGAAAGAGATAGATACAGACTCTTAGGGACTCTTATTTCTTGCCTTGGTAGATGTGCATGCCTGGAACTGAAATAAAGGAGCGGGTTTAAGGGAGGAAGATAAGCAGCTTCCTTTTAATACAAACTGAGTTTCTTATGAGGTATAGAGGTAAAGAAGTTTTTAGGAGCCCTTAAAGCTGGCTCCTATGTTCTTTCAACCTGATTCCATCAATGTAGGAGCATTTCTCTACTTTTTGGGACAATAGGATATTCCAGCTTATTTTGTACCTTCCCTGGAATAAGCCATTTCTCTAAGGAGTTGTGGTTCCTTTTGGTGGGGAATGGTATTAGGAAACCAAAATATGGGTGCTAGGTGTGCACATTGCTCTTAGGCTGTTGTAATTTCTAGGCTCTCATCGCAGACAGAGCTAGGAAATACTGATTAGAAATCAGAACTTCATACTGATACCTCTAATCCCAATCCAGTTTCCTGGTTTCTCTCCTTTCCATTATCTCCCTTCTTCCATAGTAAGAACTCTTACTCTCAATGGCAACATATTTGTCCATTTGCTCACTCATTTTATATACACAAAACATTTCAGAATAGCTGCAACCATGCACAATGAAAAACAAACCTGCTAAAGTGAGTTCAAGGTTTCTTGGCTGGTTTTTTTTTGGCCCCCTAGACTGAGGGTATATATTTCAAGTACTGTATTCAAAAGTCATATGGATTAGTCTTTTCCTCTTCATAATAATTATGTCACTTGTTTGAAATTGTTTCTGTTTGTATTCAGTTTCATTGTTTTTTACCCTCCATTATCTCCATTGATTTAATTATATTTTTTGAATGTGCAGAGCATAAACGTGTTTCTAAAAGAAAAAAATACACTTTCCAGCATCCCTTCCATGTCATTCCTCTTATAGGTAACCACTTTCATTGGTTTCTGGTTTATCTTATCTTTCTTTTTGTAAAATACCAGATATATGGATTTAAAAAAAAACTTTTATTTCTTACATAAAAAATAACATACAATATAAACTCTTCTGTAATCACTTCATATTAGCTCATTGCTTTGTTTTTGTTTTTTTTATAGCTGTATAAGACTCCATGTGTGGTCTGTACCCTATTTTATTCAATAGTTTCCATGTTTGGGCATTTTGATTGTTGCTAATATCTGCATTCACAAATACTGTGATAATTTTGTATATGTTATATCTTGAGGGTAGCTTTATAGATGTGGACTTCTGGGTTAAGGAATAATGCATGTGTTATTTTGTTAGATAGTACTAAGTTTTCTTCCATAAAATATGTGCCATTTTTCATGTTTATCAGCAATGTATGATAGTGACTGTTTCCTCATAGCTCACCAATTGATTACTTGCATACTTTAGAATTTTTCAGGTGTTTTAAGTGAGAAATGGTGTGTCAATATAGTTTGGATTTGCATTTGTTAAGTGTTAATATAAGTTGAAAATCTTTTCATATATCAAAGGGCTATTTTTAATATACTTTTTAAATGAATTATATTCAGATTATTTGCCTACTTTTCTATAATACTTTTGATCTTTTATCCCCCTCAATTTTTAAAGTTCTTTTTATATTAAGGGTACTAACCCTTTTCTGTGATATATGTAGCAAATATTTTTCTCCTGATATAAAATTTGTCTCTTAACTTTTCTTTAGTGATTTTTTCCACTAGAAGTTTTTATTTTAAAATTTATATGTAGTTAAATTTGTCACTCTTTTCTTTATTATATCTGGTATTTGAATCATAGTAGAAAGCTCTATACCCAGATTATAGAGAAAAATCAATCACATTTTTTTCTAATACTTGTATAGTTTAGTTTTAGATCTCCAGTCCATTTGTGGTTGATTTTGTGTATAAATAATGGGCCATATCTTTTGTCCAAATAGTTATCCAGTTGTCCTAACACCATTTACTAAAAAAGTCTATGTCCCAGAGTTTTGAGGTACCATTTTTATCATATACTAAATTTCCACACGCAGTTGGGTCTATTTCTGGGCTTTCTGTTCTAGTCCATTGACCTACCTATTCATGTGGCAGTGTTTATTTAGAGGCTTTGTAGGATGTTTCAGTATTCGGTCGGGTTACTTCTTCTTATACATCCTTTTGTCCCCAGTGTTTCCTACCTATTTTTGCAGGTCATTTTTTTAGATATATACTTTAGTATTAACTTGGCTGAAAAAAAATTGGTACTTTTATTGAGAAAACATCACATTTATAAATAAACTTAGGAAGAACGGACTTATCAGACCAGAATCTTTGTGGCAAAATTTGATTTCAGATAGCTGTTATCATCTTCCAAAATGGGAAACCCCATCAGTATCATTTTGATGGAGAATGTCCCTCAGAATTTCTTCTCAGTCTTCTTACACTGAGTTGTTAGGCTTTGGGGAATGCATATTATCATTATCATGTAAACATAGGGTTAATTTTATATAAGTATCAGCCTCCTGAACCTTTTCCTAGGCCCATCTGTGTACTTCCTTATAAAATCCATTTTTAGCAAGCACCCTGCTAAGTCAGTTTAACTAGAATCCCCCAGTCCCCATATCTGACCACCCTCAGTATCTGATCAGGTTCCTTAAGCTCCACATCCCCCCAGGGACATCTTAACAACCTGGCCTGTCTCCAGCAAGAATCCAGTTAAGTGGATTTAGCCACAATCCCCTTTACTTCTAATGTTTTCTCTGAGTAACTTGACATTCACTGGTACCTACCCTGCTCCTTGATAGAAATTTCCAGTTGTTCGTGCTCTATTCTGAAATGAGCCTGGTTTCTATACTAAGGTCTCTTTCCTCCTATTGCAATTATTCTGAATAAAATTTGTTTTTACTACTTTAACTACTGCTCAGTTCAGACTTTTGATAACATATACTATAGTACATAAGCTTTTTTAAGAATCTTCATCTGTACAATAGAACATATGTTCTTGTAATACTAAAAATTTTGTGATTATTTTTTGAGGCCCTACAGATAACTAAAAATTCCCTTTAAAGTCATACCTAATTACTTTTATATGATCCAGAGAGGATACTTTGAGAAAGCTTTCTAACTGATAAGATTGTTGATTTAAAAGATGTTCATGAAATTATTCTCTAACATCTTCATGATTTCATAGTTTGTGGAAGATTAAATGTACAGTTATTTCATCAAATTGAATTCTTTTATAAAATTTATCATATTTAAGTGCCAATTATTTTAACTAATTCCATGATTGACTTCTAAGTAGAACAGGGGGGAAAACTTTCCTGAAGCCAGTAACACATATTTCTTTGCAGTCTGGATATTGATTGGGAAAAGTGATATATTAATTACAATACCACTGTATAGGTTTACTCTATAGCACCTTCCAAAATGAATAAAAATTCATTTAATCAGGATTATCATAAAAATCTGGTAAATAATAAATAGGTTAATTTTCTTTTCCTTTGCTTGCCTTTCCTTTCACTTTTCCCTATGTAGTCTTGTCTCTGTCATTATTTAAATACTTAAATATTGACGTGATTATTCCTGGCAGCAGGTGATTCTTTCTACTAATTGCTATTCAGGCTGTTTCAGTTGTTAGAAATAGAGAAATGTTCACATTGGTGAGCTACATGTGAGTTTAGAAGTTATTGGGCTTGTTTAGACTATGCATTGAGATTACTTTCATCTGTATGTATAAAGATGTGCCTCAGTTAAGCTTTGGCTGATAGTAAATTGATGCATTTTAATATAAATCACCTATTATAAAATATCTTCAACTCTAAGCTCTGCTGGGAAGTTGTCAAATCTTACGTGTGAAAGGCTTTTACCACCACTGTTACACATTAACTGGGCATAGTTTAATATTAATAGCTCATGAGGATTGTGGTTAACTGAGGTCTTTATTTTCTGTATTTGGGTTTTACATGTGCAACAATTTGGTTGTTTTTCTGTATAAAATGGTTGTGAGTATACACAAGACTATGACAAGGTTCTGGGCTCTTAACTTTGATGAACACCATGCCATTTCCATCACGCTGCACTCAAAACAGCACAGATGTGAGTCTGGGGGTGGCGTCCCTGCCGTTCTTGTGAGCCTTTGTTTGGAGAACACCCTGATTAACCCCCACCCTTCATGGTTCATTGACTCACTGATAGATCAAGTTTAAACTAGTACATATTAGCACATTTGTTACTAACAGAGGGAACAGTTGGCCATTCTGTTTCACACTGCTGGTTCATTGCTAACTGGCATGCTAAGAAGGTCTATACTCTAGAGTATGAATTGAGAGGTTACCAAAGGACTGAGAACCAAGGCATTTGCATATTAATGTTAAAGCATATCTCTATTTTAATCTTGGATTATCTATTTGGGGGATGCTTATCCTATTGTGAAAATAAGAATAAATGGTCATGATCACTTTGAAATTCATTTTTTTCCAAGGAGTTCTGAGGATTTATGTGCCTTAACAGAGCTTTCATATTGAACAGTTTGTTATGAATGGATGAGAGAAGAGCAAGGCCATGACTGCCTGATGCTTTGGGTTGCTGCATTCTAGAAATGTTTTTCGTAGAGTTCTTGGTAGCTAGGCATTTTACATCTATCTTTACAGTGTGCTCTAGTTCTGTATTGCATGGAAATGTTCGTTGTTTTGTCAAGAGGGCTAGGATGTACATGTCCTGTCACGAAGAAAAACTCTCTCCCTTTTACTTAAATACCAGCAAATATCTTAGCATTTAAAGAACTTTCTCCTTTTACTTACCTTCTTAACCTAATTTTCAAAGTGTCCAAATGCTTTTCTTACTGTGATAGTTCTTTTCATGGAAGATAGGTTGGCCAAGTCCTGTGGCATTCTTCACTGGTGACTTTTGTCTTGGCTTCGTCTGCACTCCCTGGTGCTGTCCCCTCGGCCACCTACTTTACTTTTCTCTTGTGAGCTGACGAAGTTCAAGAGCCTTGAGGGGGATGAGAGTGGCACTCCACGCGTAGGATGAAACAATTGAAGTTGCTTTTCAAAACCAGCTAGTGCCCTGTGGACTGAAGGCTGCCTCTTTTCCGTCTGCTTTCTGATAATTCTTATAGCTGATGATTTGTTTTTGGAAGGCAAAGTGGTTCATTTTAGATTCTGAACAGAAGATTCTGTATTTATTTTCATTGCCACTATAAAATTGAATCTGGAAAAGCTTTCATAAGCTCTTCATAATTCTTCTACTGGTTTTAAGTTTGTAGATGTAGAGAGTAAGTATGAGATGGGGACTGAATTGCTTTTCCATGCTAAATGTTTCTTTCAAAGAATATCTGTTGCAAAACCTACTTTTGAAAAATCTTTGGGTCTTTATTAAGTATTTGTCTTACCTTTTTTCTTCTTAAGGAATTAAGTGAATACATTTCTGGACTTATTTTATATCATAGCAATTTAAACAAAAACTTTTTGCTTAAGTGTTTTGCAGTGTTGGTCATCTGTCTTCTTTAATACCAATGGAATTGCAGTTTTACAATTTGTCTTTTCTTCAATTTTAGGCTTATTTTTAAAAGAATAGTAATGCAGTAGATGTATTTATTGGACATCTACTGTGTGCCAGATAATATTGTAGGAACTGGTAATATAGCAGAGGCCAGAGCCACAAAGTCCTTGACCCCAAGTAGTATATATTCCAGTGGTTGGGGGTGTGTCTTCGTCTGTTTGGGCTATTATGACAAAGTACCATAGACTGGGTGGATTATAAACAACAGAAATTTGTTTTTTATGTTCCTGGAGACTGGAAGGTCAAGATTAAGGTGCAGGCATGGTCAGGTTCTGGTGAGAATCCTCTTCTAATTGTGTCTTCATAAGGCAGAAAGAGAGCTAGAAAGCCCTCGGGGGTCTCTTTTCTAGGAGCACTAATCCTATTCATGAGGGCTCCACTCTCACAGCCTAATAACATCCCAAAGGCCCCTCGTCCTGATACCTCACACTGGGGATTAGAATGTCAACATTTGAATTTGGTGGAGGGGGGACACAAACATTTAATTCAGAAGAATGGGGAGTCAAAAACTATCAAATATATTTCTGTGATGTCAAATGGTGACAGGTACTACCAAGCGATGGGATGGAAGTATTTGCTATGATAAGAGGGAGGCTTCCTTGGTTGTGAGGTTCTAGAAGAGAGTGGAAAGTAACAGGGAATGGGAGCCATAGTGATATATGAGGGGAAATGTTCCAAGCAGAGGGAGAAGTAAGTGCAAAAAGTTAAGTAAGAAAGTCATGCAGGGAATGGAGTCAGCAGGGAGTAAAACGGTGGGAAGTGAGGTCACAGAGGTGGCTGGGAATAGGGCATGAAGGGTCTTGCAAGCTTTGTATGGTTTTTGGCTTTTACTCTGAGGAAAATGGGGGCCATTTCAGAGTTTTAATCAAGGAAGTGACATGATGTAACTTATAAATGAATATTCTGGCTGTTAAATAGAGAGGAGACTTATGTGAATGGGTAAAAGGATCAAAGCAAACCAATTAAGTAGAAATTGGTATAATCCAGGACAAGATGGTGACTAAAATCAGGTAAGAGGAGAGGTGGTGAGAAGTGGCCAGACTTTAGATTTGTTTTTGTAAGATAGAGCAGGCTGGGTTTATTGACTGGGCTTATCATGTTTCCCATTGTATTGCATTGTATTCTACATGGGAGACAAAATTTTGTGATATTAAAGTAGTTTTTAGTTTCATAAACAATGTATGGATCTACGAACCAAAGAGTGAAGGTAGAAGTGCATCTTTTACGTTCATTTCCGATGACCCACTCAAAATTATTTTGCTTCCTGCATCTTACAAATGTTAAGTGCAAAAATTAATTTTTTGATATATGCAGTCAATAGCCAGTTAGGAGATGGGATTAAGAACATATTGATAGCAACAGAAAAGATGAAAACTTAGAATTGTTCAGCATTTAGCTGTAAAATGTTTAACATGATACTGAGGGACACAGGAGACTTGAAATGGAAAAACATATCATGTTTCTGTACAGAAAGACTGAATATCATAGAAGTGTTATTGTCCTTAAGATAATTTGTGTTTAATTCAATCCCAATAAAATACCATGCGATTTTTTAATACTGGACAAACTGATTTTAAAGATCATGTATAAAAATAAGCAAAAGTGGGCATAAAAATTCTTAAGAGTAATAAGGAAGGAGGGAGACCAAACTTATCAGCTATTGGTCATGTTATAAAACTATATTTAAAACATTGTAATACTGACATTTGAATAGATCAGTAGAGCTCAGACCGGATGTTTCAGAAGAGATCCAACACATTAAAAGATTTAATATAGCTAAAGGTGGCATTTGAAATCTGTTGGAGAAGGTAGAATTAGCCAATCAATCATGTTACGATAAGTGGCTAGCCATCTGGAAAAAAGTAGACAAATCCCAATTTTATACCTTCTATCAAAATTAATTTCAGATAGGATTAAATAAAAATACTAAATTGAACCACGAAATTATTAGAAGTAAAATACAGATTTTTTTCACAAAAAGGAACTTTTTAAATACGAAAAAAGTATAGGGCCACAAAAGAAATGATAAATTTCATTGCGGGTACTAAGAAAAGTATTTGAAATTCACATAACAAACAAATGGTTAATTTTCTTACTGTATGAAGCCCTACTACAATTAGCAAAGGTAATACAAATAAATAATTGGCTAGTGATATAAACTGACAATTTATGGCAAAATGAAAAAGTATCTCTTAGGCACATAATAAGAAACATATATTGAAATTAGAATGAGAAACGATTTCTCTTGGATTGCTGAAGATCAACAAATTTGAAAACATCTTGGGTTTATAAGGGTGTAAAAAAACAGACTAAGTTCCCGATGGAATATAAATTGGTAGTAATAATAATAGGTAAACTAACTGAATACTTACTATGTGTCATACACTTTTCTAAGCACCTTATATTTTCTTACTTTTAATCATCAAAATTACCTTTCAGAGGAAATGCTTATCCCCATATTACAGATGAAAAAATTGAAGAAAAAGAAGTTAGAGAAATAACCCAAAGTCACACACAGTTAGTAAATGAAAAAGCCAAGATTTAAGACCAATTACTTTAGTATCTACATTTTTTTTGGTCACAACTCTGAATTGTTTCTAATGTGAGTAATTTGGCAATATGTGATACACTTTCAAGGGTATATACCCTTTGATATCCTTTGACCCAGTGATTTTATTTCCAGAAGTATGCGCTGCAGTTATATGCAAAAAGATGCAAAATGATATTAATTTCAGCAATTTTTCCAGTAAAGGAAGATTGTAAATAACCTAAATATCTATAACCAGGGGACTAGTTAATTAAATTGAAGTTCATCCATGCAAAGAAATACTAGGCAGCTTTGAATAAAATGGGATGGCGCCTATGTAGTGCTATGGAATCATCTCCAAAATACAGTAAGGGGAAAAAGTAAGATACAGAATAGTGGATAGAGATACTGTATCTACACACACAAAGGCACAGAACATATATGTGCATTTTCATATATGCATAGACTATTTCTAAGATACTCAAAGTGATGCCAGTAGTTATCCCATAGAAGGAGAACTGACTATTAAGGAAATTGTGAATTTTATACTATGGGTATGTTTTAATCTGTACAGAAGGCAATTAAGCATGTGGTTCTCAAATACAGAACATTTGCACTGAGGTCACTTGGTGAACAGTATTACCTCATGCCCCCAGACAGACCTGGGTTTAGATTCTAACATTGGCTGGTCTACTGAGACGAAAAGGGGCTTTGGAGCTCTTCGAGCTCCTGGCAGCATAGCTCATCCCTCAACTTTGACACTGGCTTGAAGGGAAGATAAGTTATTAGAGCTTGTGTGCTTGGCGACTAGATCCCACTCCCCACTCCCCTACTTTCTAACTCCAACTGTTGCAAACAATTCTTATCTCTTTCATACCATGTGACTGCCTAAGACCCTTCATCATCTGCACTGCCATCATCCTAAGGCTATGGGAAGGAAGTGGAGGCAGATAAAAGGGACAGCAGGTGCAAGAGCACTGTGGTAGAGGGAGCATGGTGGTCCAAGGAACTAAACGGAGTAGAGGGAGGCTTGAAGAGAGCCCATGGGAGGGGAGAAGATTGGAGACTCTTTAATTGTATCTCTTTATTCCACCTAATTAACATTAAAAAGAAATCCTACTTTACTCAGTAGAAATCCCCTTTCTGATCTCTAATTTGGTATCAAATTACTACCTAATTTCTATACGCTTAGACTCTAGTTTCAAAATCATCATATTAAGTACACCTAAGGAAAAGAGAAATGAGAAAATGAATACTTGCTCTGGTGAAGAATTTGCCATGTTGATATGTTTAAAAAGACCTCAATTTTATCAGAATGTTTAAGGAATGTTACATTTTGATTAATTTGTTTAATTTCCATTGCTATTATTGTTAACTGAGGCTTAAGAATAAAATTATTTTGCTTAAATCTTTTTGGAAAATTTTTAAAAATAATTTTAGCCCCTTTCCTGCCTTAAGGGAATTTTGTCACAAAAGTTAGATGAGACATACAGCAGACACTTTTATACATATATGTATGTTTAAAGTCTGTAAGCCTTCAACTACAATGTGCTTTACTCACAAGCCCCAAATGACTGTTTCTCATTTCCACAGATTTCTCTCTACAGTCATGACATGTAGGAAGAGGGGGGAATAAAAATTGGTTTTTATGGTAACATTTGGGAATTGCCTTTTAGTTCCTTGCTGGGACTGCCCCTGCTTGAGAAATGAAGCTGGGTCTTCCAATAAATTTACCAGGTAAGGTAAACTTAATTTGGATATTTAATCTGACCCTTGGACTCTGGGGTTTAGAACAGATTTCTTGTTCATGTATTTTAATAAACGTGAGCTCTAGATTTATCTGTTCAGCCCTTCCTGATTAAAGGACAGCAGTTCTGACTTTTATGGCAGTTTTTTCTTTTACTTTTTAACCTTATCCAGAAACACACATTGCATTTGTCATCTCTTTAGTCTCCTGTAATCTGGAACAGGTCTGAGCTTTTGTCTTTCATGGTCTTGACATTTTTGAAGAGTGTAAGGCAGTTACTTTGAGAATGTCTCTCAACTTGGGTTTGTCGTGTTAGATTCACATTGTGCTCTTGGGTGAGAAGACAGCGTAAGTGGCCTGTCCTTCAGTGCTGTGTATCAGTCACATGCCATGAGATATCACAAGGCATATATGTCTGTCTCTACCCTTAAGGGTGTGGTTAACTTCGAGCACTTGACTAAGTTTTCCCCACTGTAAATGTCCTTTTTACCCTTTGTAATAAGAACAATAGGAGAGATGGTGTTTAGGAATAAGTAAATATTTTGTCCCCCAACTGTCACTGATGATTTTACCACCGATTGCTGATTCTTGCTGAATCCATTCTTATAATGATGGTTGAAAATAGTGATTTTCTAACTCTGTAATTTCTTCCATATTTATTAGTCATCATTCTACTTTAGACAAAGTTTTTCCTTCTACCTGTAGTGTGGTACATTGCTGTCTTTATTCCATTTCATATTGCTCCAGCTTTGGCCAGTGGGAGTCCTGAGAATATTGTGTCTTTTATCAGTTTTTTAAAATATATATGATATAAAAAGTGGTGAATAGAGGCACAGAGGAAAGTAACAGCAAGAAGCCAGAGAGATGAATTCTGTTGGTGATCAGGAAAGGCTTCAGCTAGGATGTGGCATTTGAAGTGTGCTTTGAAAAGTGGTAGAATTTTCATAGAAATAGTGATAAGGTGGAATGGAAAGGAAAAATCATCAGAATAAAGCAACACCTGCATACCTCGTATTTGGCAAGTGTGGGTAAAAGTGCAGTATTTCCAGAATCTCTCACCCAGTCTTAGTACATCTCCTATCCATAGGTGTTTCCAAGGGGTGGAGAGAAGTAGTCCATCTCCAAATCAATAGGTAATTACAAGGGGGAGTGAGGGCATATCTGGACTGGAGAGGTTAGGTGGGGTCCCTTTTTTGCAGCCGGGTCATGAGAGACACGGGGAGCACAAGTGGACGACTGCTTGTAAGCAATAAATGTGTTTCTCCCACTTTATTCTTCCCTTGACTGATTTCAGTTTCAAAGGTAATTTGCCCTGGGCTTGGAGACAGATGCACTTACTTAGCTTCATACATTTGCTGGAGCTGGTCTCACCACTTAGAACTCCTTCTGCACCACACCTGCTGTTTTGCTAAGGAGTAGAATAAGGTGTGAGGAAAGTAGGGAATTCTAAGAAGTGAACACAGCACCAGCAGGAAGCCCTACTCAAAGCCTCTGTTCTCCACGAAGTCTTTCCACATCCAAAAAAAGAATTAACCACTCTCAAACTCCCAGGACAGTTCAAGCCTCTCCGTTAACAAGTCTGTCCTGTTTTGTGCTGTTGCTGTGTGTGGATCTATCTTCCTCCTTTAAACATGAACCATGAACCACATCTTAATTGCTTTGCCCCTCTTCCCAGTATTTAGCACAAACGCCCAACAAATGTTTCTTGAACGTGTGTGAGAGAGCAAGGAGAGAAGACAGGCTAGAGTTGGTTGTGGGGCTCAGCATGTCCTCTGAAGGGCCGCTGCCAGGGCTGCTCAGAGCTGGGATGCCTGAGGGCACTGTGGAAGGAGAAGAACAGCAAGGGCCCCAGCAGTGGCCTCCAAGAACCTGAGATGAGGTGACTGCCAGGAGGGGCCGAAGGCGTGGAAGCAAATAGCTACCAGCTGAATGCAGAAACTGAAACAAAGGAGGAAGGAATTGTCATGGTTTTGAGGTTCCAACAACGGATGATGGACTGACAGAGGCCTCTGACCCACAGGGAGCCCAGGGGCAGTTTCTGAGAATGGAAAGAGTTCCTCACAGTCTGGTCTTTTCCTATCCAATTACTCTCCCTGAAGTCAAAAATAGTATGCGCTGTTGAAAGATGTTTTTATTTCAAATATGATGGAAATGAGATATTGGGTCTACTTGAGGCACATATAACTGACTTTGGTGTAATGGACATTTTTCATTTGGCTTTAGTCATGGTTTTGTTAAAAACGGATGTTAGTAACGGATGCCTTTGTAACGTTGAAACGTGGCCCTGCGAGAGCAGTTTACCGTGAAAGAAAAGGTCGCCAGCTTTCTTTTGGCTCCTCTGTCCCTCTTGCACCTTCATAACAACAGAAAATTTGCTTTGCACCTGCTCCAACTGGGTTCTAAGTGATAAGCATCTTGCAAGCCTGGAAAATTGTAGTATCAAATCTCAGCCCCAACTGTGAGGCAGCACTATCACCGGATCCCCGCTGAGAGGCGTTGCTTTCCCAATTCCCAGAGGAAGAGTCCTTTCTCCCCTGGCAGCTTTTCAGGCTTGAACTCCAGCCTAACCCTTTCTGAGGCCCCAGCGTGCATCGCTCTGAGTGCTGGCCTGACCCCGGCCCTGGTACTCTCCTCCACCCTGGGCTCATCCACAGGTCAGGCTTGGGCCGCCCTGGGATCACTGGAGGGCCCAATTCCAGTAATGAGCATATTTATCTACGGAGAGGAAATGGGCCTTTCTATTGGTTACAGCCAACTGCTTCCTCCACAACCCGAACAATTGGTGAGGCAGCATTTGATAAATTATCTGTAATATGGTAAATATACCTAATCATTGCCTAATACTCATGAAGTTGCTTTCATTCCCATCTTCCTTCATAAATTAAATGGTTTGTTATAACATGGTTTAAGAGGCATATGCCTATTTCATTGACAGCAGACGTAAGTGTTTTAAAATCATGCCACATTCAGGGAAACTCATAAGAATTTCAAGTAAAAATTTACTCTTCGAATAGGTTTATAACATCCTGTCTAACTAGATTTATTGTATGGTTTTAAAGGGAAATAAAAAAATGCTGTCAGAGACTTTGTAACTTTGTCTTTATGTTTTTCCCTTAGGGTTTTCAAACAGACCAAAATCACTGAAAGTACTTTTAAACCCCCAAAGCCACAAAAAAGAAGCTACCCAGGTCTATTATGGGAAGGTTGAACCACTGTTGAAGATTGCAGGAATAAAGACTGATGTAACAAGTAAGTCATGTTGAGAATGTAATTTTGACATTAAAAAAAAAATCATACTTAAGGAAGCAAGATAACTTGAATTTGTTCTTAATCCAAATCAAGGAAGCTACTTGTAATATCTAAAGCTTTTTATGTGCTCCTATAACCTGCAGCCTGCTCTCTGGGTTTGATGTTTAATCACATTGTTTCTTTTTATCGTATTATATTTGTTAGGATATACCAGTATTTTTTCTTTAGACCACTTTTCAGACATTAAAAATTGTTAGGTATCATTTTAAATGGAGCTGCACACTTTTTAGTATCTTCATTGAGATGTTTGCTATTTATACATTACTTCTGAAGTTTGAAAAGCCACTGATTTTTTGCTCTCTTAAATGTTTGAGGTCTTTCCGCGGAATCCTTCATTAGCTAGTTTTTGTTCTGACTCTGACCCCTGCTGGTTAGGTCATAACTAAGCACTTAACTGCTGGTTTTAGATGCATTTAGAGAAGCCAGAAGCTTAAATTCATGTCCAAAGTAAGAAAGGAGCTTAGGTTTATGTCCAGGTAAATGGAAATTTGCTATGTTAAAGTTAATAGAAAGATTAGTAAAATCCTTTTCAACTTTTTCAATTTGCTGACCAAATTCCTTTGTTTGCTTGAGACTGTTATTTTTCCCATGGGGGGCAGACCAAGAAGATATGATGCTACCAAGAATCACACCTCAGGTTTCCTGATTTTATTTCTATGTAGCTTCACTAACACACAGTGCAAGTTTATAGCAAATTTTAATTGATGAAGAATATTGCATAATAAGCCAACTCAGGAGACAAGGCCAGAATCTCGTCTCCTTGGACTCTCCTAGTGCCAAGTATAAAATCCTGGAGGAGGGACTGAGAGCGACCTGGATCTGCTCAATGATAACCAAGGGATATGGGTTTCACAAAGAGCTGATGGACTGGGGTATAGGAGGAAGTTCCTTAAAAACAAGCAGTCTTTGTAGGATGGTCAAAAGTCAGCTACCCCAAACGGCATCTACTACAATAGAGGTTCCACAGAAACTACCCTAATAAACTCATGAGGAATTTCTGAATTAAAGTAAAATTGCAGTGGAAGAATTAAACTTTTATCTCTGTGGCCTTTGGCCTACTTAGAAGTGATTTATACAGAAAAGAAATAATTCAGAGCTATCACTCTTTTCCACTGAGGATTTTCAAACACTGGCAAAAGGAAAGCTTTGAGATTCACATTAGGATAAGACAGTTAAAAGTTGAAATTGAATACACTTATTGGCAAAGTCATTAATGATTTCGTTTCATAGAATTAATGTCTAGAACAGTTTTATGTGGTAATTCGTAAATATCGAATTCAGTTCAAGGAACTCTTGACTGCTTTGTAAACACTGTACAGAGTGTAAGATGAATAAGGTATACTGATACCTGCTCTCGAGTGGCCAGTAGTTTATTAGGGATTCAAATAGGTATGTCAAATAAATGGGACATACAAAAGGACTATGGTGTCTCAGGGGGTGATACTAATTTTGATCAGAAGAGTCAAGAGTATTTGAACTGAATAGTTATGGAGAGCCAGAGAAGGCAAAAAAAAAAAAAAAAGGCTTTCTCTGCATACGCAGCAGAAGAAGAGTAAGGGAATGAAGGCAAACTAGCAGGTAGATAAAGTGCGTATGTGTGTGGGGGGATTGCACCTTAAAATCTTGGGAGTTCTTTCATAACTTCCCTCTGCCTTCCTCAGTTTAGACTTATCTTAATCTGGGCCTTTCCATCATCATACAATGGTTGGCACTGAACTGGAATCTTCTTTATTCAAACGAGTGGTATTTGAGGACTGTGTATGAGGGAGACCTAACATGCTTTAATCCTGAATGAGGATTAAAATTTCTTCCGTTCAATTTGTCCTAATATATTATGTAATCCAATCCAGAGCAATCGCTTTCTTAACCATCACAATACTTCCTATGGGCTGAGGGTAGGACCTCTTTTTCTTAAGGGCTGAGGATACCTGAATGGAACTTGGGTTCTATTGAGGAGAAAAAAAGGCAAAATGGCTTCTGGGAAGGCTCCCAACAATGTTCACTAGAGAAAGTTTGAGTCCAGATTATGGCTGGATCTTTCTGCTACAGTCAGGAGTGCTGAGTGGACTCATCATGCATTGACCCCGACTGAGTTGGTATACATTTTTTATCATAGTGTTGTATTCTGGCTTAGCAAAAATGATTCTGCCATCAGAATAAAGATTAGAAAGGAAGAGGGAGATTGGAGGAAGGAAAGCTGGTACATGAGGCCTGAACTAACGGAGAGATAAAGATAGGAATGTGCTCTCCTTCTTAAAACAATATTATTAGAGAGAAAAATGTTATGTTCTAGAAACTTTTTTCTAAATTTGGAAATATTGAGTATTATATTTAGTTTAACATAAAATAAAATAATATTACATAAAGCAAATTTAAAGTTTACTTACATATTTGTGCAAAATGACTTATTATTAGCTGCCTAATGCTCCTCCTACAGGCAAAATAATAGAATTGCACCATTTGCTTATAAAACCATTTTAATATGTATATTGGCTAAATAGTTATATAAAAAATGTTTTCTATTTTGTGTAGCTGAATAAACATGTGGATACTTGAAAAGTCTTAGAATCTTTCTTTCTATCTGACAGTACAGTTTATAGTCTGAATCATATAATATATTTGAAACTACCTTGTATATTATAAGGTGATATACAAAGTTGGTCATAATGCTGTACAATTCAGTTTCATAAATAATGCAATACTAAAATTCAGTTCACACTTTGAAATAAAAATATCTTATGTGAAAGCAAAACAGAAAGAAGACATATTTTATGCATGTCCAGTGTCACTATTGTTTTAACATATATACATTATTGAATCCCAGTGGCATATAAATTGCATAATACATTCTATAGGACGATGAGTTCACTAGGAGGTAATTCTATATATGTGAGGCAGAATGTGAAAAATTATAGCTAATTTTCTAGCTATAAAGCAATTTTTTTACATAAATTTCTTTTAAAAATGACTAGTGAAAAAATAATCTGATTAAAAATGGAAAGATGGTCTGAATAGACATTTTCCCAAAGAAGACATACAAATGGCCAGGCACATGAAAAGGTGCTCAACATCAATCATTATCAGGCAAATGCAAATCAAAACCATGATGGATATCATCTCACACCTGTTAGAATGGCTGTTCTGAAAAAGACAAGAAATAACAAGCACTGCTGAGGCTGTGGAGAAAAGGAAATCCTGGTGCACTGCTGGTGGGATTGTAAACTGGTGCCACCACTATGGAAAACAGTATGAAGGATCTTCAAAAATGTAAAAATAGAACTACTGTATGATCTAGCAATTCCACTTCTGTGTGTTTACCCAAAGAAAACAAAAATGTTAACTTGAAAAGATATCTGCACCCCCATGTTCACTGCTGCCTTATTTACAATAGTCATGACATGGAAGCAACCTAAGTGCTTATCAGTGGATGAATGGATAAAGAAAATGTGGTACATACACATGTGGAATACTATTCAGTCATAAAAGAGAAGCCCTGCCATTTGCAGCAAAGGTGGACCTGAATGGTATTATGCTAAGTGAAACAAGTCAGAAAAATACAAATACTATATGATCTCACCTATATGTAGAATCTTAAAAAAATAAAAAAAAAACCCAGCTGAACTAATAGATACAGAGAACAGATAAGTGGTTTCAAGAGGTAGTGGGTGGAAGGTGGGTGCCATTGGTGGATGTCAAAAGATACAAACTTTCAGTTAAAAAAAAAGTCTCACCACATTAGTAAGAATATACTCCTTTCATTTTTTAGTGATGAAACCCTAACTACTTCTGAGTATAGATCAGCATCTTTTGAAATAATTGAACAAAAACTGCATCTTCCCTGTGCTACCACTACCAGTGCAGCATCTTATCTAATAATGGTATCAGATAAACTTCTGGAAGAACCACAAAAGAAATGAGTTCCTTGTTTTCCTAATAACTTGTTGGTATACGAATGAAGGAAGAGCATGGGTGGTAAGCCCATGCTGGCATATGATACTTTTTCTTTCTCTTCTTTCTAAAACAGAACAGACTTTAGGAATTATATTACTTACACGTGTTAGAGGAATTTTAAGAGACTGTACATTCATAGGATAATTCATAGAAAACAAAGTGAAAAAGTCAAGGCAGCAGAGAAATCAAACTGGAAGGAACTTTAGAGGCCATCTAGTTCAACTCCCCTAGGTGGCGGAGTGCAGGGGTGTGGAACTTCCCTTGGATGACCACACAGTCTTGACTTGGGCCCCTGTGGTTGAGTCGGTGTGTGCTGGACAATGCTGATAGACATTATTATAGTGAGTTCAGAGGCTCTGTGCCTTTGGGCGTATTAGACAAAGGTACCTCTTTCGACTTACAAGAAGGTACCTTCTCTTCTGGGCTGACTGAGCCAAAGGTCACATAGCACGTTGAGTAACTATACTGGCTGGATTGCAAACCCACCCGTTGGCCAGTGCCTTTGTGCAGGGGGTGAACTGCATAGAGAACTTGTGAGCTGATGTTTGCTTCCTTATAATTTTTAGAGTTGATGTTATTTTTGTAGTAATAAAAATAAATGTGTCCCATCTTGTGTATGTCATGAGATATTGAAAAGAGATACTATGCCTGCCCTTGATCTCTCTTGTTCATGATAGGCAATTTCATCTCCTTCAGTTGATCTTTGTATTAACAAAGCGAAGCCACTCATCATTATCTTGGTCAAAGACACTTTTCTGAATGTATCCTTGATCTCTGCCAGCTCAGGGCTGGTGGGAGTGCCTAGCTAACAGATAATTTTTACCTCCTATCTGCCCTGGCCAGAACTGTCAAGAAAGTGGAGTTCCTTGTCTCTTTCTTTTTCCTCCTTCTAGGATCAGACATTTAACTTTCAACACTCTTACCAAATTTCCTTTTTGAATTGTTTCTCTTTGGCTCTTCATGTCTCTACTTAATGCCTTCTCTCCTTGGTAACGCCACTTGTGATTCCTGATTTCAACCAGCAGAAAGCTAAGCAACTTGATAAAACTGAGTCACAGAAGATACTTGTAGACTGAGTCATTACTTTCATACAAAGTTACCTGCATTTTCATAAAACTCTGGATGGTAAATATCCATGCATCATATCCAGCTGGAGAGAAAGAGAATTCTGGGTATTAGGCTCTTTTTATTACTCCTTAAATAATTGTGGATGTATATGGCTGATCCCATTTCCTGTACTCATTTGTCAGTTAGGGAGTTGGAACTTTATCTCAGGGCACAGTGAAAAGTCATCAGAGGAGGTTATGTAGGGAAGTGATATGATTAAATATGTGTTTGAGAAAGACCATTCTGGCTAATGGGGGATAAAGATTGGAGAGAGACTGGAGAAAGGCTGTTGTAGTATACACATTAAAGATGGTGGTGTATAGATCTTGGGCACTGGTTTGAGGAATGTTAGGATGCTGCAGCATAATTAGAGACAGAAACAGCTGGAATTGGCCATAGAGTGGTCGAGGAGAGTAAAGGAGAGGGATAATCAAGGAAAAAGTCATTTTCCTGTCTCAGGCATATGAGAAGTGGATTTCAGAACACCGAAAGAATGATATATTTGAGAGGCAATGCATTTGAAGTTGTAAATTGCAGATTCCATTTTGAGCTTAATAAGCCTGAAGTATACTATACAGTACAGGAAAGAAAATGACATCTCAGTATCTTATCCTATTAGAGAATTTTTATCACCAGACCTAGAAACATTTCCTTAAGTCCAATCAAATCTTGTCTGATTTTACTTCAGCCCATTTCCTCATCAACATTCAAGATCAATCTTGAGACATCACCTTTCTCCAGTATTGTCTTTTTGAGGAAGTAATATTTAAACTGAAGGTTATGGCGTGGGGGATCCCAGCAGTGAGAACTCTGTGTTCAAAGATGAATACACAATAGGGACTCCAAATTTCCTCTATAAAAGGGCCATAGGTTGTCAATCTCATTGGAAAAGGAAAGTAGGTGATGAAAGAAAGAGCTTGTAACTTTCTTTTGAAACTGGATTTGAAACCAGCAGTTTACTCTATGTTTATGTGGAGTAGGATAATTTGAATCTGTCTCTTTCTGATTTCAGAGCCCATAATGTCCTATCTAAATACATATTTTGATTCCTTCTATTTTATCTAAACAGTAGTCTAGATTACTCTCTGTCCTTTTTCCCTATCTTTTCTTTACTATCATTTATTACTACTTTACATTGTACATTCATTTTCTAAATTAGAGTATATTTGTTTCCAGAATGTAAGTGTCCTGAGGTCAAGGACTTTATTTATTTTATTCATTGTCCTAAAACATTGTCATTGGGATTTTTTAGTCTTTTCTATCTCTTTGCTCCAGATCAATGATTTTATTTAACTTTTACAATGTCATTTAATTAAAAAAAACTTACTCTCCTTAGTTAATTTGCATTAGTATATACAAATTCCACCTGCAAGATCAAAGGAAAAATTAGACTATTATTTCAAATTTTTCCCTAATAAAAAGTATTCAGCCATAACATAATTTTAAAGGTAATTTTGTATTGGATTTGAAAAGCTTTACAAAAAGTAAGCTTTGGCATAAAAGCCAGACTTGATAAACTGATTCTCAACATAAATAGTCTTAGTTATTTTTAATGTGTGTATGCAAGACATTTTATTATTTTGTATTTTAAGGGTAAAACTATTTTCTGAGGTTATAGATGAATGATCAACACAATCATTCATACCTGTCCAAATGTATTAATATTTAAATTTAGTTTTCTTGTAGCTTTCTTCTGGGTAGAATTTAATATAGAGAATGTTTATTTATGTGAATGCTAAAGGCATTTGAATAAGCTATGGGAGCATTACAATGTAATGCTGCTGGACAGAGGATGATTTTTCTAGACACCACGACTAATAATTCTTAACAATACCTAAAAACATTGGAGGAAAAGCTTGAACCATGCTGGCACCAGGGACAGACAGGCATGAAAGATTAATGTAATCTTGCATATAATGATGCACATTCTTACACAAAAAATCCATCTGCAATGTCATGTCAGTCAGCAGAAATCTTTGATGGGTGGTTACATCTGGGCTGTCTCTTCTGGCAGAGCTTCCCTAGAAAATGCTAAATGTGGTTGGGATGCTTGGTGCCATCTGCAGTGTGCCAGTTTATCCTGTCTTCACTGGCATTTGCAATACTGCATAGGGCGTTGTGACTGTAGAGACAGCGATAGGGACTGACAGATTCTTTTCCTTAGAGGATCCAGCTCGGGTGGGCCTGTGCCACCCGCCTCCTCGGCTTTGGATCAGTTATCACTGGTGTTGGCTTGGCTTCATATTTTCACATCCAGCTCCTCTTTTTAGTCTAGCAGTTCCAGATACACATTCTTCTAGTATGTAAATCTTACACTAACCTTTTGACTAATTTATTCATGTAAGGTTGCCAAAGTGATTTAACATTGAGTGTTGGATGCCAGCTAATATGCCTTATTTTCAAAATACTGCTGCTCTTAGGCTTCTGATTTAAAGGAAATGTGTGGGACTAAACAGACAGGCACCAAGATAAATGATCTAACTGCTATGTGTGGGATATCCCCATGACTTATGTAGTTGGAACAACTATTTGACCCTCTTTTACATAAAGCTATAAAACACATCAGGCAAGTAACACTTAATCCTCTTACCCATGATTAAAATATAAATATTCAAGAATAAGTGTTGGTTTATGACCTGACCATATGTTTATCATATTATTTTGCCAACTCAAGTTAAAAAGAACATTGTTTAAAACTTTCACTTTGGTGTGTGTGTGTGTTTTTATTTTAATAGTCACGGAATACGAAGGGCATGCGCTGTCACTGCTAAAGGAATGTCAACTACAGGGATTTGATGGGTAAGTTCTCTTACCAATCTATCTTTGTCATATAGCATATACTATTATTTTCATTAGTGTTTAGCCACTTGGGGCCTATAATTTTTAGTATTTGTGATCTATGTAATTGGGCTCTATTTCATTCATATCTGTATAATAAGAATGAATGATAATAATGATAATATGGCATGGTCATCCACCTCTCATGGTCAGCCATGGGAAAGCAAAAGAAGAAATCTAATTCTAAGTACTGGGAATTCACCTTATATTTACCTAATGTGCATAGATTTGCATCTATAGTCCTTAATTCTTAGCTTTAATTGTGTGAGTATCTAGAAAGCATTGATGGAAGCTATTATACTTGTCATATGGCATAACTCTACTGTGATCCTCTTTTGTAAATTTATAGGTAGTGTTAATAGCTACCTACTGGTTTATTTGGCTGTGACTGATTAAGGGTAAATATTTTATAAAGAGAAATTTATTATTTGCAGCACAAATAAAAGATGCTAATTTTAATTATCTCTTACAATTTAGTTGCTACCAAATAAGTATGTTATTCACAGTAGGCATCAGAAACCATTTGCAATACATGGCTGGAGTGTGTAGAAATTGTTCACTGGCATGCAAACATTAGAAACAAGACAAGTGACATATACTTTAGTAGCCCTTCTTTGAAATTAGGTGAGTCAGTTTGCTAAAGTGCTGGACTGTTGTCTAAGACAGAAACGTATTCTTCTGGGGGAGAATTTTTTGCAAGGGTGGCTATTTCAGAGTTCTAAAAGGTGGTAAGTATATGAATCATTTGTGTCACATGGTAATGGGTGAGAGGGGCAATAAGACTCAATATCAGGAAGGGCAATTGGGTCTTTCAACACACAGAACTATTAACATGTTTTAAGGAGGACAGTGATGCAATGAAAAATGGGACATTAGCAGACATTAGCATGGTTTTTCAAAAATGCTCCATATTTTTTGGTGGGGAAAAATGTTAGTGGGTGGAGAATAAAGCTGGGCAAAAAACATGATTTCTCAAAAAGGAATTTAACTAAGAGGAATAAATCTAGAAGGCAATATTATAAAAATATTGAGGCTGAAAAGTATGAGGTAAGAGATTACTTCAGGGCCTTATGCTTAGAACTAGACAGATTGGTTAATACACTACATTTAGGAAATCCTCTTGCAAGTATACAGTTTAAGAAAAGTAATTGGGGTCAGTCATGCCCACTAGCTACCTACCTTAATATGCTGCATAGTCCTGAAACACAGCTTGTGAGTATGTAAGTATGGCTGCATTGTGAATAAGTCCTTGCTTCAAAATATGGTTATATAAATAATGAGGATACCAGATATGATAGGTATTAGATCTTGTCTTGCTGATCAGCATTGTGAAATGGTCCACCAAATGTGGTATCTATAAATAAGTTCCACTGGTAATTATATAAGGTTCAAGAAGAACTTTGCAGAATTGTGAAAGATTGTTGCTCAAATGCAGCATAGTATTACTTTCCTCTTTACCTGAATATGCTTAATTCTAGTTTTCTTCACATGGCAGGTGTTAGCAGGTGTTGTTATTTTGCATTGTGGCACTAAAAGATATATAGATCCTGTAGATACTACCCACAGTTTTTTAACCAAATAGTTTGGCCTAACCATTATATGAATTAAGTTTTAGTAACTTAGCAGTTTCTAAACTCTGCAGGATGCTGACTTATTTAAGACTTCAATAATTTAAAACTTCTATTGAAAGTCATCTATCTTCTAAGATCCTTTAAACAGCCCATTTATCTTTTGTGGACCCAGCTTTTCCAGTAGGAGCCAATATGTGGTTGGATAACTATCTTAATAAAGTGGGAATTTCAAACTGCTCTGCTTACATAGAGAGGCACATAAGAAGAACAATAGAAACAGTTTCTTCAGGCACTTCAAAAGAATAATTCTCTGTATCTGTGAGTTTTGTCATGTTTTGTTTATTCGTTTTCTCTTTTACATTCCACATATAAGGGAAATCATACGGTATTTGTCTTTCTATGACTTATTTCACTCAGCATAATACCCTTAAGGTCACCCATGTTGTTGAAATAGCAAGATTGGTGGTTGCCAGAGGGGAGGGGGAAATGAGTGAAGGGGATCAAGAGGTACAAACTTGAGATTACAAAATAAATAGTAAGGAGACATAGTATATAATGTATGGCACAGTGACTATAGTCAGTACGATAAAGTATATTGAAAGTTGCTAAGAGAAGATCTTGAAAATTCTCATGAGAAGAAAAAAAAGTGTTTTTTGGAACTCTGTATGAGAGTAGATGGTAATTAGACTTAGTGTGGTGATCACTTCAAAATTTATAAAAACACCAAGTCATTGTGTTATATACTTGAAACTAATATAATGTTATATGTCAATTACACTTCAGTAAAAAAGAACAATTCTCAAACAAGTAGAATGTTTGAAAATGGAATGCACTCCGTTTGTGACTTCCCTTCTCCTGAACCTGTTCAAAAGTGGCCAGAGGAACCCTTTTGAGAAATATATACAAAAGACTCAAGGATGGGGTAAGGTAACCCCAAGAGTCCATAGTATTTTGATGAGAGAGGGCTCACATTCCTTTAAGAACTTGGACCCAAAGCATCTCTGCCTGACTCTAGTGGAGGGAGTGATTAGCAAATCACCAAAAATTTGTAAACACACACCAGAGAGGTTAAGCTCCAAAAAAGATTCTGTGTTTTATTGAGTAAAGCAAAATGATTTGTTGAATACTGCTTAAGAAATGTTATTTGCTAAGATTCTGGAGTTTTTAAAATGAGTTACATGTTTCTGTGAAGCCATATTGTGGCATATTTCTAAAGCCAACAGGAGCAGGGTATCAGTACTCACGACAGCTGGTACACAACGCCGGTGTGTCCTTGTAAACACTCGAGATCCATTGCTAAAGCTTCTGTGAGCATATTACCCTTTATTACCTTCAATATTACCCTTTATTTATATAGGGTATGAGTAGGAAGTTTTGTAAAGGCAACAAAAATAGTAGTAGTAGGTGCAAAGAGTGATATCAGACTTGAAACAGGAACAGTGGAATTTGTAAATGAATATGGTTGAGCTAATATATAGCTTTATATAATTAGGAATATACTAATATTTTCCTATTTTATTTTAAACTATTTTTTATTTGAATTTGAATTTCAGTTTTTTTCTTTTGTTACCATTAGTAGGACTCACAATAATCTAGACATATAACTAACATTGAGATCTTATCACATTTACCATATCTGTTATTAGTAAGGTTAAAAAATAAAAGGATCTCTTTTCAAAAAAGAAAAATTTTAAATAAAAAAATCCAATAATATACTAAAAATTGCAGAGATGATATTGGTTGATAGACAAATACAGAAACACCCACGAGGTCGTAAAAAGGTTTTAGCAGTATTGAGTAGGGTCAAAGGGTAGTAATACTAATTTTAGAAGTGCCATAGAGCATTAATGTCCAGTAGATGAAAACCATTTCAGGTCTGCAATTACTGCATTCATATACTAATGATAATTAGCAGTTCCTTAAATTAAACCTTCATATTTTACATGATTTTTATTGCTGTTTGTCTTTTTAGAGCTATATTGAAAACTGGGATTTTATGACCTTGGTTTGTGTTAGTTAAATGAATTGCACATGACTATGATTAACATAAACAAAATGAGAATAATATGCTTTTGGATATTAACAAAGCAAAATGCAGGTCAGATGTGAATGAACATATTCAAATGTTTTAATGCTTCTTAACCCATTTAAAAATATTTTGTCTATGAGGTATCATCTAGGTATTTTATTTTTGCAGTAAATTTTACTAGTACAATGCTAGTGTCTCTTTATTCATCAACACATACTAAAATGTTCGAAGGTGTGTGTTATCATGCATATGTGCATGACTAATATTTTGAAGTCTAGATTTCCTAAATTATTACCAGTTATTTTGAAGTTGCATTCTTTTAATTTCTTGTTTTCTAGTGTTGTTTCTGTTGGTGGAGATGGATCTGCCAGTGAAGTAGCCCATGCTTTGCTTCTTAGAGCCCAGAAGAATGCTGGAATGGAAACAGACAGCATCCTGGCTCCTGTCCCAGCACAGCTTCCACTTGGTGTAATACCAGCAGGTAAGGGAGTGGCCATGGCTTTGCTAAATGGAAACCTCCTGCCTTTCCATTTTACTTCCTAACCTACACAGTGTAATTCAGAGTTACATGCACAGGGAAAGCCCAAGGCTGGCATCTCCACTAGCAAATGTGAGACTTTGGACAAGTTATTTAATCTCTTTGAGCCTCACTTTTCTAATCCATAAAAGAGTGATAACACACATAATATGTACTTCATTAGCAGTTACTGTAGTGTTAAATTAGATATGTGGAGGGTTTAACACATAGTTAAGCTATGAATAAATGGGATTATTACTCTACCTTCCCAAAGAAAGGTCTAATGATCACACAGTACCAGATAGGAAATTTTAAAACAGGGCCACTCTAGTCAAGCTGCTTACAATTTTATGTGGTAAAAGGTGATAGCTCCCATAATCAAAATATAAGCAAATAACCTTGAGAATGCCAAAAAAGACTTTTTCTGACTGCTGTATCTCTAGCTGCTAAGACTAGAACGGAACATGGCACAGTGAACACTCAATAAAGTTTAAGTGAATGAATATAAAGATGCCATGGAGTAAATGCTACTTGCATTAAGCCTAAAAATGGGTAGATTCTGGCCTGAAAAGATGAGAATGAATTATTTTCTTGGCTGTAAAAATAATAAATGCCAAGGCAAAACCCAGGAGTGCTGAGGAATAGAAAATGGGCCATTTGTTGGGTGATAATGATGTCAGAATAAGTCCAACTCATGGTGTCTCCTGATTGCCACAGGAAGTAGTCTGAACTGTATTTGATAAACAGTAGGGAACATGGGAAGTTTAGATGAAGGGAAAAGCACGCTTGGAGCCTGTTTGGGAGGTTTCACAGTTAGGGGAACGGAGCAGGGGAGAGTGGAGGGCAGGGCTGGGGAGAATAGAGGAGCAAGACAGGGACCCAGAAAAGAGGAGAACAGTCTCACAAGTTTGTTCTGTGGGTCACTCCTCCCAAGTCCTTATTTAAATAAATAGTCAAGGAAAGTGATTCTTTTCATTTAAAACATCACACATTATGATCTCTACAAGAAAAGCAGAAACAATCATTCTTCCCTATGAAAATAGAAAGTAATGCACATGGTTGAAAAAAAGTCAACATGCTGTCCATTTGATAACCAGATGCCTTTAGTACGGATTTCTGTTGACAAAGAATAAAACATATACAACTGCCGCGTTTGAGTATAAAGTCGCTCATAAAAACAGTTTAAAAGGAGAGTGACGTTTGAATATATCCTGGTAATTGTAGAGCATATAGAGAAAAACCTGTGTTGGTCTTTAAGTAGAAGAGAACAAAATAACATCAACTTGAAATGGAAAAAATATGCATTAAGGGCCAGCCCACTTGGACCTTTTTGTATCGTTTTTGTAGCTCTGTCTATAATGGTAGAACTTTTTCAAGATTTCCTTGGGTGCAAAGCGCATGTGCTTATTAAGTCACTGTTTCTCTTCATTATTGGTACTTACACTCCTGAGGTCACTCACTGACTGTCATGACTCATTAGTGGAAAGATAGGTGTCCCCACAGGTATGCATTTGACATAAAGTGAAGAGTTCACTAGAAAAACTGGTGGTTATGCTTATAACTCATTATAAAGGTATAGCATTGATTATTGTCATTATACCTTTTAAGTATCTCTGATTTTGAAAGCATTTTCTATATGCAGTGGATATGTAGAAATGCCATTTGAATACTGTTATTGTTTAGAAGACACAGCCTATTGCCAAAATTCTCGACACTGTGCAGGAGTTCTAGCTTATGGATGCTATAAACTGGAGGAAGTCACGTGTGGGCTGCATTTAACGTGGGGACTCCATGCCTAGTCAGGGCTTTGCTAGAGAATGGGGACAGGAGCTGGGCAGGAAGTTTCCAAGCGAACTCAGAAGACAGTGTCTTTGAAGCCACTTGCCTCCTGGAAGAGAGACACCCAGAGGGAGAGTGTTCAGTAAATTACTCCACCGAGCCAACAGACTAAGCTGCTGAATTATGGTCAGACTCAAATGGATCAGATGTGGGGAAGCCTGTATTTGAACTCCTGGCCATTAGCAATGGTGTTTGTTGCTATGGGAACTGGTGCTGAGGAACTATATAGAGAGATTCCGATTAAAGGGGTGGGGGGAGAATAGAAAAGCCCGAGAGGACATAAAAATAAAAAAGCAATCCAGTTGTTGTAAAACAAGGCTCAATCCACATACTGATGGCTGTGAACCATATATTCCTATAGAGTTCACATAAGTAAATTCATGCTTTCCAATTAATTTGAGAAGAATAAAATATTGCCAGGGGACTGTTAATTTCTATGATATTTCAGGCAAAGAACCAAAGTGTAGGTGCAGTTTTCATGAGAATTTTAGATATGCTTGGCTAGGAAGTCATTACATCACATTTATCTGTTTGGATGTGGGAGACATTAATGGCCTTATGAATATTCATGGTGTCTGGTTAATTAAGTTAACTGTTCTGCAGAAGTGCTTACACTTCCAAGGACAATTTTTTTCATTTTTTCTTCTTGCCTCTGTAGTTTCTGCCTGGTACCTCCATCAGTCCTGCTTTACATGAACTGCTACTTCTACTCTTATTCTGTATTTGGCACATTTTAACAGGTCTGGGGAGGTGGTGATGAACCAAGTTGCTGGTAGCATTTAGAAAGATAACAGGCAAATTAACATATTTACCTTGAGGTAGAACATTTATAGCTTTTGTGAGAATGCGAGACTTACCTAGTTGTTTTTGATGTGAGCAGCGCGGCTCTTATGGCACTGCAGACATCTTTGCAGATGGATCACTTTTTTTTTTCCTGGAAATTGCTATTTTAGTTAATCCAAACAAAAATATAGAGCAGTCTATAGTTTTACAATTTTACTTCCATTTTCGTCATTGATTTTCCTTTTTAATTCGGACTGTAAAAAAACCGTTCTTAAGGGCTAAGGTACAGATTAACCAAGAGTAGATGACTGAGATCATCATCCCACTTCTGGCAACGCCCATCCTCCCTGCTAAATTCTACAGAATGAAAGCAAACTTGCCACACTGCAAACCCCGAGGAAATATAATAATAAAAAAAGTGATTTGTGCTCGGGCATGTTTAGCATACTTAAAACTCACAGGGAGTAAACGGATTGTATTTTCTTGAGTCATGATATGTGTCATTCGCTATTGCACATGACACCATTATATTATGTTTTTTAATAGCCTTTCTAGAGGAATGCTTTTATGGTCTACTCCTAATTAACCATAGTAATGGAGGAAATGTGTTTCATGGAGTACTGTAATCCATTGATAGTCCTAAATATCTCACTCTAATTATGTGGCCTCCTCTAAAACCTTTACCATAAATCTGATTGGGAAGCAAAATAGATTGATTTGTTTCCTCTTTTTTCCCCCACCCACTCCAGACTAATTAGCAATCAAGTGGACAAAGGGCAGGCTGTAGGGGGTCAAAGGGTAAGTGGAAAGACCTAGGTAATTGACTTCTTGATAAAAGACCCACTGAGTAACAGGTTTCTGTACTACTTGTTCTCAAAATTCAGAGTGTATAAAATCAATCTAGAGAATTTACTAAACCATGGACACCTGGGCCTCAAACTCCAAGATGTTCTGATGCCATGGGTTGTTGGTGAACCCACAAATTGGCCTTTTTAAAAGCTCCCAGCGATGCTGCTTATCCCAGGACCATACATTCTCGAAGAGTGTTTCTCCAAGTTAGTGTTACATGCATATCCTGAGGATCTCATAAAATACAGTCTCAGTAAGTCTGGAGTGGGGCCTGAGAGTCAACATTTTAATAAGCTCCCAAAAAGAAGGACAAAAACCACACGATAATCTTCATAAATGCTGAAAAAGCATTCAACAAAATTCAAGTCATTCGTGATAAAAACTCTCAACAAAATGGGTACAGAGGGCAAGTACCTTAACATAATAAAGGCCATATATGACAAACCCACAGCCAATATTATACTTAACAGTAAGAAGCTGAAAGCTTTTCTTTGAAGGTGGACTTTTATTTGCATAGTATTACTGGGGGTCTGAAAATCATTAGTGCTTAGATAGGTCCCTTATGATTATTATTATTTTAAGACAGTCTTGGTTGATAGTGTCTGAGTGCCTCATCTTCTCCAACTGAGCAACCCAAGCAACATCAGTTCAAAGTGATACAAATTGAAGAGAAAATGTGCGACCACACAGGAATGTTCCTGATGAACAAAGCCAGGCTAACCTTTGCTGTAAGAGCTGTAGTATGTAACACACCCTTGCTTTCAAAGGTCTCTGCTATTACTGGGTTTCTTTCTCCTATTCTTTAACTCAAGAAAAAGTGTATCATCTTAATTTTAAACCCTTTTAGAGCAGGAACTAGTTGGTATATTCCCCTTTGGAAGCAAGTCTTTATCCTAAGAGCTCAGAGACACATGAATGTTATAGGGGCTTAACCTGAGGAGCTTTTTCTGACTATAGGCTGGTGGGAAAAGTTCATGTGGATCTTACATGATTTTAATGATTATGAAAATCAGAAATCTAATCAATGCAGATTTTCATACCTTAGCAAATACCATGGAATTAAATATTTTCTTCATCTAAATAATAAAAGGGAATCCCTTTTTGGATGAGAGCTTATTTCTAAAATTTATTAGATGTCTATGAAGTATGTCTTTTGTACTTTATAGTGAAATTTTTTTCTTAGTAATTATTTGGATTTAAATTATTTAGGTATTTATGAATTTGTTTCTGATGTCCAGAGCTACCCTTCAGCTGCTGGTGCTCACTTGGGTATAGAAGTTAGGAGCCCATTTATTAAAGATGAATCAAGTGGACTTTGATTTAGCTAGTATTTTGGGGATAAAAAAGACATGGATGATGGAAAAGGCTGTGAGCAAGTAGATACTATAAACTATATTCTATTTAACTCATTTAAAGATTGAACAATAATTCAGCATCTAAGCTTTGAATGAAAACTTACAAACTTCCACTAGTTTTTCATAAGAGCATTACATAGTGACATCCCTATAAAGTAAGAGCAAATGGTTAATTTAAAATATATGCTACATTAACTGTACATATTTTCAAATTGGTTTGGCAGGATCTACTAACATACTGGCACATTCTCTTCACGGAATCTCTCACGTGGTAACTGCAACTTTGCACATTATATTGGGTAAGAATTCTTTCAAGTAAGTTCGTGTTTTATAAGGAAGTCTTTATATTTATATAATGAAGGCTATTTCATTTCTATCAGACTTTTTAAGAGAAAATAGGTTCTTTGTCTCTCAAAGTAGAGAAATGTTTGACTGAAAAACCAAAGTCAATTAGGCAAAGTTTCACTATTTGAACTGCCTGTCTTCAGAATATAGGTGCTATAAAGAGCAGCAAATGAAGTTTTATTATAATCTTAATAGAGAAAAACATCATAATGATGCTCAAGATTACAATTTTAGAACTAGATAAATAAAGCCTGTGCATTTTTGACTATACCAAGATTCTAGGGCTAAGATAATGTTATTAAAAGAAAAAAAACACAAGAAAAATTTTTTCAGCCATTGCACAACCACTAGACCTTTTATTATCCCAAGTGATGGAAGCATATAGGCTCAGGTAAATGCAATGCAAAACTGTTGTAAATCTAAGTTTACTTTGTATGTGTACTTCAACTTCACTGCCTTGACCATTTTTTTAATAAGAAAGAGCAATCAATAAGCTGCAAAATTTTCTGCTTTGTGTTTCTTCCCTTAATACCTGAAAAAGTTACAGATGGTGATTGCAATCATTGTAGGTGAAGGGATATGAAGAGAAAGGAAGGATATGCATTGTGGTATAAAGTAGCTCGTGATCTTCTTCTATAAGTAAATAAATATGCTCTTCTCTGTCTACCCTTTTGACAACTGGCCAGTCTGCACTCAGTTCTATATGCAGTCAGTTGAATATGACTAACATTCAATGTCATATTCAAGGGCACATACAACCAGTTGATGTCTGTACCTTCAGCACCACTGGCAAGCTTCTTCGCTTTGGGTTCTCAGCCATGTTTGGCTTTGGTGGAAGAACTTTGGCTCTGGCAGAAAAACATCGATGGATGTCCCCTAACCAACGGAGGGATTTCGCTGTAATTAAGGCACTGGCAAAACTTAAGTAAGTCTTTTTCTTAAATCCAAAATTTTGTATGCCAGAGTCAATGACTGTTAATAACAAATTTCATTATGTTTTAGGCCAGAGGACTGTGAAATATCATTTTTACCATCTATCAGCTCTCAGGATTTACGAGAAGGGTAGGTAAAAAGTCCAAAGTAATATAGAAATTTATATTTTTCTTCAAAGCATAAAACAGCTTGATATAAACTGTTTATTAGACTTGTGATCTTTGTTTTTCTAACAAACTAGTCAAGAACATAGAATTGTGGAGTCCTACAGATTCTCGAAGGCCATGTAATTTGGCATCTGCCCTCATAAACAACCATTCATTCCATTCACCAGCTACTCATTCATTCATATATTCAACAGCTGTTTATTGAGTGTCTGTTATATGCCAGGCACTTTGGATACAATAATGAGCCAAAAACCAAATTATTTTTTAGAGTCCTCATGAAAATTTTTGTCTAGGGTGGAATACAAGTATTACTCAAAGCCATGCAAAAGAAGTGCTCTAGTCTTAAAAAAAAAAAATTGAAAGTCATTGTCACCTATGTTACTACTTTTAAATCAATCAACACATTATAATTCAGTAATAGAATTGTTCACGTAGTTTTATACTGTTTTCTAAGAAAACATTTAATATATGTAATGTTGGATTCACCAATTTTCTCAATTGAATAGATGTTATTTTTTGTGTGATGTGTTCTTGTTTCTTTGTTCTGTGTTCTTACTTTTAGGAAGGTGCGCGGATCTCCCAGATCTGGTGAGTTCAAAAGTACCTCCTTGTGAACTGAACCAGGCTCTGTGGACATTTTGCTCTGGTGAGGGAAAGTAACCAATCACTTCCATTACCTTTAGACTGTAGTGGCCAGTGGCAAATGACCCAGGGTCAGTTCCTGAATGTGAGCATCATGGCGATCCCTTGCCAGTGTTCAGTGGCACCAAGAGGCCTGGCACCTAATACCAGGTTAGTAAGTGTTTTTATTGAATCATTGATACTTATCTGTAAACCAAATTTTTCTTTCAGAATATCTTGTTGACTCTTGGCTAGATAGCATATTAGCAAGAGGTAGTCTCTGACTGTATATTATTAGGGATTCTAAAGGATTTGTCATGAGAGTAGACTGAGAACAGTTGTTAAACTGGAAAATTACAAGACAATCACTTTCTTTTAAATATCACTGAGGCTAAAATAATGGTCCTTATATTTTACTGACATGATTTTCTTATGTTATTTTATGCCTATTTTGCTTGCTTTGTTTATTTACCAATTATTGAGAACATTATGTTTAATTCTGATATAATGTCTTAATAAGTGTCTGCTTTCCAATTTTAGTGCAGACATAAATATAATCATGTAAAACATTTATAAGCATATATATATGATAGTGTTGATATATTTGATATCTTTATTCAAAAGAAACATTTGAGTTATATTTAATATGACTAGCAGTACATATGAGTCTACTGCCTGGATTTTCATGAGACATTTTACATATTATTTTATCCACAAGATACAGATATTCCATCTCTTGCACATTATTTTTCAGGTTATCCATTTTTGGTCTGAAAATATTTTTCTAGTATTTGCCTAGAGCACAGAAAAAAAGGATCTTGAATATTTTGTAATCAGAGTCAAATCTAGATTTTCCCCGGAAGGGGAATAAAAGAATGACTTAAGTATTTTGGCAATTTATAATATTTCAATGACTGGTTTCATCTTCCCTACAAATATTTAACCCAAATGATTAACAGCTAACAAAAGGGATTGATTTTAATTTCTTTCCTTGGCAATTGCTATAAAGGTAATAAAGGGAAATGTCCAAAGTTAGAGAAGAAAGAAACTGCAAACTTTGACATTAAAAATCCAGATGTCAGGGTTCTCATTACTTTAGTGCTGAAAAGTGAGAGCATTTTGAAATTTGTGTGATTGAAAAATTGAGTCTGATTGTTTCCTTCCACACCCTTAGAAACCCTAGGTAGTGGTGTGCCTCCCTGTTGGAATTTCCTCCACTACAAGTGAAGACATGGCTAGCTAACTAAAGGGACAGTGCTCCACAGGACTTGAGGCAATGCTTATCTAACCCTACTCCATCTCTACTCTTACTTTTCCTTAAGGACCTTCATGGGAGGTAGCCTGCTCTTCTGGGGATGGTTGATTCATGAAAGCCACTCCATACATTCTTCAGCTTGCCTGGAATTCCACTGCTTACTCTCCAGGTTTAATCAGTATTGATGAATTTTTCAGAGAAGGGTGACTTGTCAGAGATTTATTTTGTGGGTTATTATCAAACATGCCATTTGGGAATGGTCCTTACACTGGGCCTTGGCTGACCAGAGATAGTTGGAGATTTATCTTCTGAATGATTCAAGATAAACACACAGGAGATGCAACTCTCAGCTTTGTTATTTTTTTTCCACGATAAAGTATAATTTACTTCACAATACCTCAGTGCAAATTGCTGATAGGAACTAATATTTTCATATTCTAATATTAAATGCATATATATGTGAAACATTTAGAACGGTGCCAGACACATAGAGTATATTAATTACTAGTAAGTGTTTAAAAGTAGACATATACCATGTTATTCATATGAATGAGTAATAAGCAATTTTTAAAAATAAAGGATACACAAGACATTACTCTGAACATTTTGGTACTACTGTTCATTTCCCAGAGAAATAAATTGGGAAGAGGTAACATGATGGGTAAGGAGCACTGGACCATGGAAATTAAGAGCTGTGGTTCCAGCGATCATTTTTTCTCTTTGTGTCTTTGAACAGATAATTTAAACTTGGGGTCTTCTCTCCTTTGTGCATAAATCAAGTGAAAGAATGTATAATTTCCAAGGTCCCTGAAGAGCTCTAACCTGAGTTTCTGTAAGATTTTAAGAGCCCTTTTTTAAATGTCATTGTTGTTATTCTCGGAATAACTTTATATTTGCACTGAAATTGGGCTACAAGTCATTTGCACATATTTCTGCAAACTGCCTTCTAAAGCTGGATGTGAGTAGCTTTTCTGGCACTAAATCACATCTCTAAATTTGCAATCTCTTATATGAGCTAAACAGTTATGCAAGATTAAAATGCTGAGTCGCTCAACTGAACATGTGTGGCAGCATTTGTTCATTCCGTTTCATTTACCCAAGGGCCACTTCGATTTATTTAGTTTCCTATGTCACTTAGACCTGTCCATAAACAAATATTTAAATCACACTTCAGATTTTAGAAAGCATTGAATGATTTGTTATACTGTTTTTATTTATTAACTATTTTACAATACATCTTTTAAAAATGTACATGCTTTCACATTTTGAATCCCTAAGGAAATACACTGGATTTTAAATTATGTCTTGATAATGTGAATGAATGAATGATAACTTGTTTTTCAAAAGCCCTTAATGTAAGAGGTTACTGAGAAGGAAATCAGTTGTTTAATAAAACTAATTTGAAAGGTTGTATCATTTAAGAAATAACACAGCAAGATATTATTTAAGAATTTTAGGTAAATATAATCATGATTTATCAATATTGTGTAAAACTTGTCATAAACATTGTATCTGTTAGAAGGAATGGTAGAGTAATTTCTGATGCAATCAGAAAAGTTCTTAATGTCAAACACAAATATTTTGTTTCAGATTAAATAATGGAAGTATGGCTCTTATAATTGTACAAAATACTTCTCGACCAGAATTTATAAAACACCTGAAAAGATATGCTAGTGTTAAAAATCAGGTATAGTAAACTCTTTTTGTTATTTATATGCAAAGCTATCAATCACAGAGAGAGAGAAAGAGGTGCTGAAAGAGTGCATATCAAGTCCTGCTTCATAAGAATGCTTTTTCTTAATACATTTATCTTTTTCAATTTGTGTTTTCTTAAAATTTTGAAAAATACCCACCAGTATTAATATAGACTGGCCTTTCTTGAGTTACTGGTTGGCACATATATATATTTTATGTGTGTATGTGCAGAGAAAATACAAAATGTAGTGTTATATTGAGATGTGAAATAAGTTAAGGATAAAATTACCTACTTGGCTGTTCTTCAAAAAGAAAAGTAGTAAAATTTGAGATTTTTAGCTTTATTGATTTTATGGCAGCAGACTTTCTCTAACTTACGACGTTTAGATTTTCCTGCCATTTGTTTACAGATCTGCCTACATTCTTTGACTGAAATAGATTTGCAGATATATATTTGAAAATAGCACTTCCATACAGACATTATTTATTTTATACAAAACTACAGTGTTTGGTGGTATTTATGTAGATAGGTAGGTAGATAGAGTTGTATTCCACGTAAAGGATTTGTTTTAAAGAGAAGCACTAACTATTATGAGCCATATTCTTTTGGCAGATATTTTGGCCCAGTTACTATGAAACTGATCCAGAAATATGTGACTTTCTGAAATTGTGAGTCTTGAAGTACACAGGCTTGAAGTACCTTCTAAATCTGTAGTCTCACACCATCTTAAGGTATAAAACTCTGCCCGGATACAGTTGGCAGAAAACAAATAGGAGAAGAAGAGTAAATCCAGCCATTGGCCAGCAGTTGTATCTTGTTTACATAGTTTACTATTGCAAGGCTTACATTTTTGCCTCTTTAAAATTTGAAACTTTCTTAGGCAGTCCTCATGAAGTTTCTGTTCTCTTCTGCCTGCTACTATTTGATCAGAGTTTATTGAGCAGGGAACCAAAGTGTTCAGGAAATTATATCATAAAAATTAGATATAGTTCCACTTTCCTTAAACAGAAATCTGTAAGGAAACAAAGTAGACAAAAGCAGCTACAATGTGGATTGTGAGCCTGAGTAATAACTTTATGTATGTGTGTTTTGGTAAATACAGTGATTTACTGCTTTTCAAAGAAATGCTGGCCTTTTCAGATGGTACTAATTTTGTTTGCAAGTTTACTATTTTTCTTAATTCAAAAACATGTTTATTGTTACATGTTCATTGTTTAATTTTTCCTACTCAGAAAATAGAAACAATACAAAAATCACTCAGAATTCTATATTCCAAGAGAGAATCAGTTTCATTACCTTGGTATAAACTTTTCCTCATCTTTTTCTACTGAATAAATGAGAACTTAAATGAGTATTAACCTTAAGGTGCTTAGCCAGAGAAGCTCTATATTTATTTTAGGAGGCATCTATTGGATAACTTATTTATGATGTTCTCTCACAGAATTGCCTAAAGGGTAATTTTTGCAGACTTTTTTTCAATATGAAAATAGCTTTCTTCTGATTTTAAAAGTAATAGATGCTTAATGATAAAAATACATAGTAGTGAATCTAGGTCTGTACCTATAGGAAAATACTTGCTTTCATAAATATTGTTATGTAAGATATAACCTATTTTCCCCACATACTCTACCAGGTCAATCATATCTTGCTTTTGATACAAAAACTATTGCTTATGGGGATGAGGGGGATGGGGGCGTTCATTAGGTTTAACTGATTGACTTAGCTCTTTCCCCAAATTAAAGTCTATGCTATTGCTCTGTAATTTTTACAAAGAAATTCTATAATGTTTTGCATAATGTATATATCAAGAACAATTAGATTGACTCCCAAGGTGACTGCTTTCAAGCAATGTTAATTTGATACATTTGTTAAATTGTAGGCACATATACATATGGTATGTGTGTGTAGTCTCTTCTTCATGGTGACATTTTAAAAAATGTAAATTTATGTAAATTATGTAATATTATAGTAATCAGATAAATGTAAGATTATATAATCTACTGTCTTAGTAGCAGTTCTGGTATCCAGGAAGGAAAGTGCAGCACTTCAGCCTAAGAACAGCAATAATATAAGTCTCTGAACCATCTTTACCAGTTGAATTGAATGTTCATAAATATTAACAGTTTTTGTGGGGTGACTCATCTTGCCTTCCCTATTTCTGTGTAAAATAGATAGAAGGTCAAAATTACCTGTCAAGTCCTTTCAACTCCATCCCATTGCTGGCCTCCTTTTTGCCTATCCATTCATTTCTACATTGACTTTGATCATCATTTTGGGTACAGAGTTTACAAAACCCTTAAATGTGAGTCCAGGGATCTGTTTGCAGCCTTTCTGTCTTCTCATAACACTGTCTCCAGGTTGATCTCATTGTCCCCCATGGTTTGAAACACTATCTGAGCTTTGCACACTTCCAAGAGTACTGTCTTCTCTTCTGATCTGCAGGACCACTGTGCCTTTCCATGTGCTGAGGCTATAAAACCCACAGGCATGTTGAATCCAGCATGTCCACAGCTCACCTTAATGCCTCTTCCCCCAGAGGTGGCCCTTCCATGTTCCCTGACACAGGGCAGTGGCGCCCACCTCTGCCCACCCTCCAGGTACTCTGCATTCCAGTCACTCCCTCGTTCCTCACATCCTGTCCACCAAGCAGTCTACTTGTTCTCTTAAATGTTCCTGAGATGTCTGTCTCACCTGAGTACAAACCTTAATCCCTTCCTGCTTAAAATAGCCTCTGGTCTTCTTTTCTCTAGTCTTGTCTCCCACACTTCTTTCTAGAGGGACTTTTCTAAAGCACTCTTTTTGCACTCTTTAATTCTTCAGTGTCTTCCTCAATGTCGTCAGGATGACATCTAACTTCTTCAGGATGGAGTACGTGGCTCGTAGTATAGCTCGTGCTGTGTCGCAGCCTCTTGCCATTCTCCGCCATATGCCTGTGTTTTGGTCATTGTATTAGACTTCTCAGGGTGTCATAACGATACCCCAGAGGTTGGCCTAAACAACAGAAACTCATTTCTAAACAATTCTGGAGGCTCAGCGTTCAAGATGGTGTTGGCAAGTTTGGTTTCTCCCGAGGCACATGGCTGCCTTCTGGCTGGGTCCTGACTTAGTTTTTCCTCTGTGCTTGTGCTGCGTGTGTCCCTATTTCCTATTTATAAAAGGATACCAATTATTTGGATTAGAGCCTATCTAAAAAAAAACAAAACTCATTTTAACTTTATCACCCCTTTAAAGACCTTACCTCCAAATATGGTTACATTCTGAGGTACAGGGGGCTTTAGGACTTCAACATGTGAATTTATGGGAGAAGTAGACACAATTCAGCCCATATAACCATATGTCTATTTTTAAAAATCAAATACAGGAATTTATATATTTTTCAAAATAAATGCCAAAATACCAGTACTATTATAAGTATCACAGTATGCTTAATTTTTTTTGTTTGACTATGATGCATCTCTACCTTTGCAAACGTTCCCTCTTTTCAGACCTTCTTCCCTTCTCATCCAGGCTACCTCTTCTGTTTTCTTTAAGACAGCTCAACTGAGAAGCTCCCCGACATCCTCAGCCTGTCTGCCTCGTCTCATTTTTCTCATTTAACTCTGCGCTTGCACCATTATGACACTTAGATGCATCACAGTGTTAACTGTGTGTTTCTCTTCCTCATATCCTAAACACACTCTCACATATGATATTAAGCTCTTGGCCCCCTAAAGTCCCATCTAACAATGTCTGTGGCTCCACTGGTAATAGCTTTTCATGGAGCTTCATTTTGTGAAGTATGCACATGAGAGCTGATGATTTAAGATAACAGACTCACTGGTGGCGGCCATTGGTTCCTGGCATTCCTTGGTTTGCAGCTGTGTCACTCCGGTCTTTGACCAGAACACCAGTTGTGCTGGAGGAAGGCCCACCCTAATGTCCTCGCCTTAACTTGGTTCCACCTGCAAAGACACTCTTTCCAAAAAAGGTGGCATTCACAGGTACTGAGTCAGGATTTCTAGATATCTTCATATATCTAGAAGCAATTTAACCTATAATAGTCAGTTACCAATGACTCATTTAAAACATTATTTTCAAAATGAACGATTATGTACAAATTATTACTATTATTATGAAAGATGATCCCATATCTTCCACAGAAAGCTGCCTGGGGACCTATAACTCTATATACCTCATTCAGAACAGCTGATACCAACATGTAACCCCACCACCACATAATTCACTGTGTAACCCAGTGCATTACACAGTATAGACTGTAAAGTCTGTTGGACCTTGCTTTTTACATATGTAAAGTAAGGGTATTCGGGAATATATTAGTTTTCTGCCAATTTTTAAAAATCTGTGCTTCATTGATGTTTATATGTGAAAGAAGGAGGAAAATACATAGATGCTAGGAATACAACTCATGACATTTATCTGCAAACTGAAATACATGAGTAGTTATTGTACATTTCTATTAAAAAGTTATTTAGCTGAGTTATTTCAGAAAATACATAATGTATTTTCATTGTTGTTTCCTTAGGCAAACAAGAAAAATTGAAATTTTAAGGTTATTTTGCATCATTCTAGAGTAGTCAGTAAGCAAACACAATTATCTTACAATTTGTGTTCCTCTTTAAAATGAGAGGAGATAGGTAAACATCTGTGAAAGTCACACTGGAGTAACCTCCTCACTTTTGTAAGTTTTAGCCCTAGGTTCTTCTCAATTAAATTCTAAGTGTGAAACTTATGTTAGAGTTTGCTTTACCTCAGCTAAACTAGCTGAAAAAATAATAATCAAGTCAGTAGATTATCTAAATCTTTTCTTTCAACAGGCCAGTATTAAACACTCAATCTTTCATTGGAAATTTGATGATATCAGTACTGTATACAATTTCATAAACATACTAGTTCATAAAACAAGTTTGCCAGCTAGTAAATCTGAATGATCTAAGAAATCTTTAAAGAAGGGGTAACTTCTTCCTACGAAATTGAGGACCCCTAGACACCATCAAGAGTTTCAAAGCTATAAAAACATCAGCACACTTGATGTTTATTTGCAAGAGAGAGCACAGAGACTTTGTTAATTTGCTTTAGCAGTTAGAGATAAAACAAGTACCATGATTATTTGCATTTGTTTTATTTAGTTCAATTTTCCATTTGTTGAGACTTACACTGTGGAAGAAGTAAAGGTTCACCCAAAGAACTGTAACAGTGGACATAATCCAGAGGAGGAGGACGGACCACATGAAACTGCTTCAAAAAGCAGTTTTCCTTGGAATGTAGATGGTGATTTAATGGAAGTTACATCAGACGTCCATGTTAGGTAAGTCTAATTGTTTCCCTGCCTTCTATGTCCACCAACAGAAGCAAAACTAACAGCATAATTGAAGCCTCTTGTTGCCAAATATCAACTAGCTAGATATTTCTAATTAGTAAATCAGGGAAGCATAAAAAGATACATGTAGAATTTTAATAAATAAACTATGTTTACATTTATGTAGAACCAAAGCATTTTCTTTGGTTATGAGTCTTTACGTTGGCATGTCTGAATTACCACTCTTCATAAATCAGACAGATAACATGTCTATAATTTCTATTTTGAAGTTTTAAAAATAGATAAAGATCTTAAACCTTGTGAATACATCTGAGTAGCAGATTGTTATCATCCCTCAGTCTTTTCAAATTTCCTTTCACTCGTACCTAATATTATAATATAACACTGTGTTCAGCAGTTTGCTTTTATCAAGTCTTTCCAAAGCATTCAAATTACTTTACATAGGAATAATTTTACATAGTATTTTCATTAAGTAACAAGAGCAACTGGCATAAACAAGCTTAGAAACATACAAACTCATTTTAAGTTTCTCAAGGGGAAGAGGTGGTGTGTAGAGGGACCCTGGGTACCTCAGCAGACATGAGCTTCCTATAGACACAATTGATAGGGCTTTACAGTCATCAGGGGTGCTGAACTGTCAGCCACACCCCAAGTTTTTTGTAGACTGCAGCTCTACCATGAATGTATATTATTGGCTGTCATTACATTTGTATTTGGTACTATGCACCATACTCAACAGGTGTATGTGTGAAAAAGAGACTGAAAGGTTGATGAAATAATTATACATATTATAATATTCTTTACAGATTGCACCCAAGACTTATCAATCTTTATGGAGGAGGCATGGAAGAAATGAATGATTCCAAAGTAACATGTAATTGTTTATAAAAAGTATATGAACTAGAATTTTAATATGAAGGAATATGGTCATGCTTTAAACAAATATCGTAATAGGAAAAAATTCTTATTTTTAAAGAAATTAAGGTTTCTATTTTTGCTATAAAATTGCTATTTTTAGAACCAAGAAAAAGCAAAATATGAAACATACTAAAAAACAATTTAAATTATTGTTTTGGAAACATTTCATATATCATAATGTTTAAATTTTATCAATATGTAAGCTCAATAATTCCAAAGTGAAATACTTTGGATTCTATCATTTTTCAGGATTTGAGAACATCAATTCTGATCTTAAATTTTAATTCTAAAAATAGCCTGCTACAAACCATGCAGGAATGCCCTGATTTTCCTAAATTACACGGTTAATGATATAAAAACTTATTCCCAAAATCTCTCCAATACTATAGTGCTTGCCAAAAAAATCCATGTTTTTAAAATTTATGGTATCAATTTTGTGAATATTTTCTGAAAGACAAAAACTTTGATTTCCTTTAGGTTTGTTACAAATTTTAGTTTACTATGTGAAATAGTTGGTCAGAATCTGGCCTAGAGGGGAGCTGTGTTCCTCTTGCTCCTGAGAGTTATGTTATCTGGCAATTGGCACGTTGTTTTCAGTGTACCCAATAATACCTGAAATGATGTTGTTTTGACTAGGAAAGAAACAAATTTAAATTTCCTCGGGGATCATCCTTAAGAAAGCAATTCTAAACTGGCATTTGCTTTTCCAGTGATCACAGACAGTGTTTTGAAAGAATCACTTGGCTTTATGTAATGAAAAAAACATAAAACTCTTTTGCTCTCAACAGTGTTCTTTAAAAATGCTATCTAAATTTAATTTCTCTTGGTGCACACTGAGGTCAGGAGGTTTTGTGGTCATTGTGATGTGGGTTTGCTGCTCAAATCCCTTCACAAATCTCCATACATTCCCTCCTCTCCAGCCACCAATCCCAGACTGCAGGTTTGTGAATGGATGATTTACAGGAATTAGGCAGTCTGAGGAAGATAGCTGTTGGCAGGGACTTTTATAAAAATAACTCTAATTTATCTATGGGATCACTTTTCATAACAGATTTTCAAAATTTGGCCACAACCTTCTTATATGTAAAGACAAACATAGGACACTGCAGATGAAATTATATTCTGCAGTTATCAGCATGTAGTTCATATGCATGAATAAATATTATAAAAAGTGATTGTATTTGCAAATGAAAAGGCAGTTAAAATCTAGAAAGTAACTATAGCATCAAGCAAAAACTTAAAAACCAAAACCTTATCACTAAACCCTATATCATGGAAATTCTCATGTCACATTTATAGTCTCCGGATATAAATCTGTATTTTGAAATGCACATTTAAATCTGTGAATTTTGTTTCTTCATTTCAGTGAAGAGAATGTTCTTATAGACCTATAAGAACACATTAGTTTACTCGTTTCAAATGTAAGTATTTGTGAATTTGCTCGACTTGATAGCCAATATTTTACATACTATCTATCTGTATGAAAGAAATACCAGCCCCTGTCTCTGCAGAGCCTTGAGTTAAAAAAAAATCATTAGTGAGGTACAGGTTTCATATTTTACATACATCAGTGTACTTATATTTCAAATATCAGCTAAAGTGCAACATTCTGTCTCAGAATATAAATTAGAATTTTAAATACTGTTGTTTTATAAACAAAAAATTTGACTAAAGATGGATTTAAAAAAATTACTCCTGGGTACCCTTGATAAAATTGTTATGTGAGGACTAGTGAATTTGTACCTCTGTAAACGTATATACTTTAAAAAACTTGTGTAATATATACAGAAAGAAAAAAATCCATACCTATATAATTATCCAGAAGTCATTCCATTAAGCTCAAACCACTGTGTAAGTTCAGTATGAAGTTTGTTCATCAGCCCACATTACATATACTACAAATAAGTGTCTTTAAAGATCTGCTCTAAAATAATGGTTCCCTTTTATTCATTAGAAAATTTGCGAACAGCTCTTTGAATTATGTTCTTTAAAAATATTTAGCAGAATTTTTCAAACAGATCTCAGAAATGAATCATTACCTATTCAGTGGAATTAATTTTACTGAAGCAAGCACATATGACAAATAGTTCTCTTAAAGGAATGATATTTCAAGCCCAAGACTTCTCCAGTCGAGTTGTTTACCTCTGCAATATGATGATTTAATTCTGTTGCATTTACATTGCAAGATATCTTCGAGGGATTACTTATCTTGAATGAATTGAATGCTTTAGTGTTTTTCTATCCATTTAAGAGCTGAAAGATTACCTTTGGATATATTAAATATTACCTTTGCAGGTTTTCTCTCGAAGACATTGCTTGGGTTTTTGAATATTACTTGGATTTTTCATTCGCATTAATACATAACATGCCACAAGGTCACAAGTGGAAGAAGTCTCAGCAAAATTAGTAGTTTCTTGTAAACAATGTCTTTAGTATAACCTGAGTCTGTTGTTAGTTCTCTTAATTGGAAAGAAGTCTTTAATCATCATCGCTTTTACTGTTAACATAACTCCAACTGTCTCTTTTGTTTTCTTCTTGTAGGATAGATTTGTACTGTCTTTTAAAGAAGCCAGCCTGAAAATAGCATTTCATAATTACTAGTGTATAGTTATTACACTTATATCAATAAATAGTCAATGACAATATTAAACTGTCCTCTGTAATCAATAAAAATTAGATTGCTAAATATTGGATTAAAGAATCTTTTTTTCTTTTACTACAGGACCTCTCAGTGATGCATGTACACTCTCCAAAATTCACATTCAACATAATGCACAGTATTTTCTAAATGCTTTTTTAAAAAGAACATCTTTCAATGCTAGGGTTATAGCTTGAATATTTAGGAAAAGTGAAATCTGTACTACATATTTACTTAACAACAAACATAATGAAATATTAAATCTAATAACTTGGGGAGGTCACAAGAATGGCATTTTAAGTGGCTTAACACTGGTAATTATCAAAGACTTACCTTCCACATAACATAGGAAATCAGTAGAAGTAAAATAAGTCCGAGTAACAAGCTACTTGTAATAATCACTATAGTGAAATGACGTTTGGGTTTTTGATGATGTAGTCCTTCAAGCAGAACCTACATAAAGAAGCATCAGTTTAAAACCTGTATCCCCTGAAGCTCCTCCCCAATCTCCAGTAGCATTTAGAACAATCCATCCCATTCTCTTGTGGCTTTAACCCCAGGAAACGGTAGCTGATAAGGAGGATGGGCTTTAGCCATGGTTCTTCCTCCAATTTATCCTACCAAATTCACCTCCTCAAAGAGCTGTCTGTCATTTCCCACCCACCCCCCACCAAGTTGTGGAAAATGCCAACTCTCAGTAAACTATTCTCCTGACTCAACACCCTAGCAATGCTTTTTCCCTGCAATCTTAATGTTTCAGTTAAAAAGGTAATCTTACATGTGCAACATTCTCATCCCTGTTAAGTTCAATAACTTTTGGATTTGGCTCTGAAAAAGCTGTTGCTCTTATTTCAAACTTGAGAGCTGAAGTGTCATCCTGTTTAATAAAAGAAAAATCATTAAAGCCTGATTTATAATGTTATTTCATGAAGACTATATATATATATATTTATATATATATTAATATAAATAATTTCCTTACCTACTCTCTAGAGGTTTTCGCAATTTATCTTTCCTTATTTCCTTCACCATTTACAGTTAATTGTAAGGCAATGCTTCCTCTGGTTTCAAATGCATGATCTTGGTATTAATTATATGGCATCCTTTCATTGAAACCTTTTTCTTAAACATGGCCACTTTGCAGATAACTTGAGTTAAATATTTGTAATACTTAACATTTATCATTTGGTAGTTTTGAATTTTTACCTCCAAACAACACTTTTTTTTACCTGAAAAACACTGCTTCAAGTATTTTTATTTGGGTTTCTTTTTATTTCTTTCTAATAGTGTCATCTTACTGCTCTGATCAAAAACACACAGTCTACCTAATATCATAATGGGAAGATCTGGTACAAATAAGTATAGCCTCCAAATACAAAATCAGTGGGTGAACTGAGAGTTTTATAATCTAACACAAGGACTGTAATGCAAGGACTTCATAATGCAGACTTCATAAACCTCGGGGATCTGTGGATGGGCTCCAGAGACTCCAAGAAGCTTTTGAAATTATATGAAAATTGAGTTTTTTCATATGTGCATACACTAAGGTAGATGAAAATCTATTTTTTAGTTAGGTTCTTAAGAAGGTCTATGATCCTCGGAAGTTAAAATTACTGTGTAAAGCTCATTTAACATTTTGGAGACAACATGTAGGGCTGAAAGTAAGTCACCTACTTTATTAAACAAATGGTTTCCAACAAGGATGACTTTGCCCCTAGAGGACAGTCAGGGAGGTGGTGTTATGAGTATCCAGTGGGTAGAGGCCAGCAAGGCTGCTAAATGGCCTACAGCACATGGCACTGTGCCAGGTGACAAAGGGTTATCTGCCCCAAAATGCCAGCAGTGCTCGCTGTGGTGAAACCTGGACCTCAGGAATATGAGAGGGCAAATTCCAAAAGTTTAACTTGTTGATGGTTCCATGACTTAGATTTTAGCACAAACTAGAATTAAAACAGACATCTGTTTCTCTGTCTAGGGCATCTTTCTCTTGACCACCATGTGGTAATTTCAGATATTCCTCTTCACAGAATAGCTGCCATTTCCTTTGGCTTCGTATGGGCCATATACTAAATGCTTTATAAAAATCATCTCATTTAACCTGCCACACCCTTGCAAAAGGGATATTACCCATATTTATCAGATAATGAAACCTTAGAACTTCAGAAAAAATCAATTTATCTCAAAATATTTCTTATAAATATGCATACTCCTTTCTAGGAAGAAGTCTGAGGTGTATTTAACTTTTTAAATCAACCTTTCCAAGCTCACCCTTGTAAAAGTGTGTTTGTATTTTATTGTTGATAAACTTTGGTATTTTAGTTTGACTTTATCAAAGCCTTAATTTTACTTCTTTACTTAAAAAAGTACTGGATTTTTAAGTGTAAAGTAGTTTGGAAAGTACCTTAAAGTTATATGAAATGTGAAGGTAGCCAATTTCTTTGGTTTAATCAAGATTCATAAGCAGTTGGACTTCTTTCTAAAATAAACCTATTATTCTGTAGCCCCTTTTACAGTCCCTAATTTATCTGTTTAGTTATTAAAGTCATATCATTTAGACAATGTTTTCAGTTAAAGTGATGAATGGAAACAGTTTGAGGTTCACTTCCAATTTTACTTTCATTTATACCTTCTTAATTTGCTGAATGTCTCCATACATGCCATCCTACCTATATATAAGATGGTAGAGTTACTCTATGAACTTATCCACAAAGTTGTCACTATATTTTAGACTTGCCATTTCTAAAATGGATGTCCGGCCTTCCAGCTGCAGGTGAACACTAGCTTCTTTCCCATTTTCCATTTTCCCAAAATTGCATAAGAATTTCAAACAATGTGGATCAGCTTTTATGCAGAACTTGAAAAGAATACAAAAGAGATACATTAAAATTTCAACATTTAAAAAATACATGGCTAAAATATCTTACATGGAATGAAAAAACCTGCTCCCCTAAATGGTATTTATAAAGATTATCTTGCTATAAACATGGAATTGAAGCTTTACTTTCATTACTGGCATTCACAAATTATCTTGCTTTAAATAAAATTGGTTTTTAAGTATTTGTTTAAAAGAAACAAAAGTTTGTTTTGTAATATTATAATAATTATAATAAAAACAAAGTATCTGAACTGGAACATGTGTTCACCTTTTTATGAGCTTAACTTTCTGGGATAGAATTAAAAGACTGCTAACCAGAGTCTTGCTAAATTACATGTTCTATGTTCATTGTAAAACTTTGATTATTTGAGAGATAAGATAGCTCAATTTTTTTGTTTCATCAATTCACCAAAATCAAAAGAATGAAAATTAACCTCATGCCACAAATGCTGCTCAACTGACCTCCTAAAGGTCTGGAACAATGTTGGGTTGGCACAAAATGGGTATGAGTTAGATAAATAATATAACTGTATGCTATATATGTAATCCTGGGTCTGTCTCAATTTCCCAATCATGCTTGTTATTCACACATAAGAATATCACCTGAACCCGTTTCTCTCTTACACTCAAATGACAGCTCAAACCCATTGGTTCTGGGTTTTAAGTGTTTTAGTTCTGTATATGGGAAAGCAAAATTTAAAACCTGAAAAGTTGGAGCTTACCAGTAGCCTCTTATCAGTCTTTGACAAGAACTTCAATATGTCTTTCAGGGTCTCCACTGCACCTTTTTGCTGCTCTGATGCACACTTTCTTTGGTAAGGTGTAAAGTGACATACTCCAGCAGTAGTCTTTAAGGACAGGAAGAGAGAAAAATCTAATCATTCAATATTAGAAAGAACAATACAAGCTACATGGTTTTAAAAGTTCCAGTTGCTTAACTTCTCCTAAAGATATCCAATACTTGTGAAATTGTGAAAATATTTTTTGACAGATTTATTTGGGAAAAATGAAATCTCTGTGGCAAAAACCCAGCTAATTTCAGAGGGTTGGATATAGGTCCTAAACAGATCAAATGGGCTTAACCTTACAAAAAATAGGGCAACGTGAAACAGACGTGTGAACACTGGTTTGCAGTCAAACATTCCTTTGGCTTTTAGATAACAAAACAAAAGAATAATGTGTTACAACAGCATGTCCTGCCATCTAAATCTGGAATTCAAGTGAGATTCTTAAAAATTACATCTTAGACCTACTTCGTAGATTTATGGTTGATAGCTTATCTTGAAACTGGGAAGGTCAAAGAAGTTCTGATGGAATCATCAACACTGGTTCTTAAGTAGTTATTTGGATATTATTTCTTAAAAAAAGGCTGAGATACTGATTTTTCAACAGTGGTCCCAAGCTTTACAGAGAATTCTACCAATGAAATTACCTCCATAGGTCCATGTCACAAAGAAAACGTACTGAAGATGGTACAGCAGAGGTTCTGCTGTAATCCTATAGTTCTACTGCCATGTACGATATTTAAAGTGTTGTACTCAAAAATGCATGGTGCATTCGTAGCTTTGAGTAAGGGTGACTGAAATAACTTCACATAAATCTCCATTTTAGCAGTATTAATTATAATGAAGGAAGGAATGCATTTTTACCTGGACATCCAAAATGTTGAACAGCTTCTCGGTTTGGGGGATAAAAGAATTTGGTACCATTATTTCCATACTAACATTTGGAGCCATGCTATAGCCAGTGTTGATGACCTGATAAGAAGAAAACATTTTTAAACACCTTTAAAATACTTTTCATAAGTGTAAGTAGAGATATCAACAAACTTTTAGGTGAACCCATATGTTTCATGTGAAATTTATGATCATGAAGGTTTGTAGTTGCTGGCTGCACAACAAAGGTAGACAGAATATCCATAGAATTTTGCAAGGTTTGTTAATAGTTTAACTAGTTATTATTCCTAACCCTCTCTGTTTGATTTTGATTCGACCTAAATATGAAGGCTGATGGCTTATTGCAGAAATAGTCTAAAGAAAAACATACCAATAATATACATTTGTATGGTACATTGTGCATCTAAAAAGCCAGATCAATTGGTCCTCATATCTGTCCTATGAAGTGGGCCGACATTTCATTATACATCAGCTGAGAAAAATGCCAAGAGGGGTTAATTACGCGCTCAAGATGAAAGTTAAAAAGTGACAAGTATTGGGACCACAACCCAGATATATTCTAATTCTAAATCCTAAATTGTTACCACATAATCACCCTGTGCTGAGAAGCTAGTCATGGGCAATAAGTGAATAAAAACACATTTTAATTCAGATTAATTGTAATGCTGAGGCACTCAGAAAATTAGAAAGGGGTAAGTTATTGGGGTTTAGAGATAGTAAAACAGGCTTTCAATAATAATGCATAAGGGGATGATATTTCATTACTGTTAATAAATTTGAGGAATGAAGATCCCTGAAGAAGGAAAATGGGCCAAAATATTGCCTGCTGAGAAATAAACTATAAAACTAATATAGTAAGTCAGAAAAGAGATGTGCCACAATAGCTGAATGAAATAACATGATTCACAGACTTAGAATAATTTTTTGAATGCACATGACATAAATGAAGAAAGAGAATGTCCTTGGCTTTGGAATAGGAAGTTAATTGCTAGGCCATGGAAGCACAGGGCAGGTGCAAAAGGCAGTCAGCAAAGGGTACCCAGCAGGGCCCAGACCCAGACAAGGTCTTCCTGATGCCAGCAGTGGCCAGTCTGACCTACAATACTCTTCATCCTTGTTCGCACAGTATCACTCCATTGTAAGTTAACCAAAAACACTTGGTAAGTGCTAATTGCAAATTCATAAATAGGCCCTCTAAGAGTCCAGGTCAGTTTCTGTTCTCATTTATTGGAACAAAAACCCCCACTGGGCTCTGACAGGAGCATTTCTTGGGACCTCAAAGTAAAGGGCTAAATTTTTCAACACTAGTGTATATACTAGTATTGTGTATACTAGTATATACTAGTATAATACTAGTACTGTAACAGAAGCTTGAGTATTAATAGATTCAGTAGGTTTCCAAGGTCATTCTTTGTTCACAGATATGGAGCAAATCCCAGGAATTTTTATTTTGCATAAGTACCTCAAGTAGTTCTGATACACATTTTGAAAAGCATGCCTTACAAAATATCATAATGTACCTAATTCAGACTTACTAACATTCTACAGATTGTTATATAGCATCAAGAATGTTTGAGCAGTGTTTCGGTTCAAAAACATTTTTATGGACATTATTTCCAATACTCATCATCAACATCCACCAAGCACCAAAAATTTGAGTTTGACAGTAAAAAAAATTAATGTATTTTAGCTCTATGTAAGCATGCTAATACTTCTAGCTTATGATAATGCTCTTTGTTTTTCAAAAAAGATTATTTAATAAATGGTGTATTACTATGAAAGGCTGACCAAGCAGACCTTAAATAGAGATGCAGGAGGCAAGAGCTTCCTACACTGGGTAATGTTGGGAATTGTAGAATGCTTGAACCAAGAAGAGATTTCACGGATTTATACCGAAAGAGGCCTTCTCGTGGCCTATCCTGATACCTGTATATGACTCTAGCTGATTCAGTTCCTCCATAACTTTGTCTACCTCAGGAATTACCTCTGTCCCTACTTGTCCTTTCCTACCGGTTCCATAAGGAATTGTGGGCATTAGTAACAGGGCCACGACAAATGGTGAAAACGAGAAGGGGCCCAGGAGGAAAAGGCATGAGTGCCTGCTGCCCACCCTGCCCACCCCCAGCCAGCTACCGTCACCCTGAGTGAGGCTGAGGGACATCACAGGTGTGTGATGTCCCCTGGAGCATCAGTAACATTCCTTCATTTTGTTGCAAATATCAACACACACAACTTTTCTTACATGGAAAGTGAAGTTCATTTTCTCTGCTATGCACGTTTCGGGCTCATTTTCATCCCCTGGTCCGTATACAAATGAAGTTGGGTTTACAAACCTGATAGAAGCAAATTCAAATTTTATTTAAGTGTCTTATTCAAATAGGGCACTATAAAAAGTCTTTCTTTACAGTCATATCTCTTAAATATGCTATAATCCAGATTACAAGTACCTCCTGAGTACCATGGAATAATTTTGGTTTCTTGGTGAGATAAGAATTTTAGTGAAAATGCAATAAAATTAGAAAAGTCATGTGCTCTGGCTTGGGTGCAATGTCTTCCCACCAATATCCTTTGCTTGCCTTCCTAGCACTGCCTGTTCATCTGCTGACCATTTCTCAAATGATTCATGTAAATTTAACAAATATGAGATAAATTCTTAAGTTTTCCCGACAGCTCCAATATCCGCCTGTACAGCCATCTAGCTTCCAATACACCAATTCCCACTGGCCAAGTGTAATGACCCTCAAGCCTGGGAACAATTCAAATACCAATAAGCATGGTAAGTTTTCTGCTAATACAAGGTTGTCACTCTTTTACCTGTGATTAGATATATGTATGGTAAGTAATGAACTTTAAGAAATATTTTTCTAGAGAAATCCCACAAGTTGCTCAAATTTGGCAGCTAATAAGAGGTAATACAAATTAGATTCGTTACACAGGAAAGAGAGATGTTCAAAAGTAGATTTAGGCAGTTTTATAGTCACAGAGCATTCCTTACCCAAAAGAACAAGATGTGGAAATGGAAAAAAAAAAATAGAATATTCATGATCAGAAAATCAAGGAAGGGAGGTGAGATAAGCATTCAAAATCAGGAAACATGCAATCAGCTTTTCTTTGCTTCCCACTGACTCCCTAGGTCCTCCCCACTCTCGAGTGGCTGCCTTTATCCCCTGCTTGTTTTTCTCTACTCAGTTCCATCCATTTCAGGCACTATTTTTATATAATTACATGCCATCTTTATGGGTGGTTAAAAATGACTGTGGCTGGTTTATATTTAGAGGAGCAAGAACAGCTCATCAATTTGTTCAGTATCTCAATCTTCTATTGCTTTAAAAATGTGAATTCAAACATAATACTCTGAAGAACCTCCAGTAAAACCACTAAAGGTTTTCTTAATACTCCTTTAATTCTTTCCCCACACATCTCCTTGTTGATTCAGAGGAGGAGCCATTTAAACAATTACTAAAATCATGAGGACCCAATAAGTGCTGGCTCCGGGGCCATGGGTGAGGAATTCCATAATTCATGGGTATAAAAACAAGGGACACCTCACAGCCGCTCACTCGTAACTCAATCCACCTGCCACATACATAAGATGCAGGTTTAGGACAGTGGTGATTTGGCGAAATTCATACATCTCTTAACTTCACAATTGCCCTGGCCACTGAGCACGATGAGGTGAACTGCCCACTGCCCAACTATGGGCCCCTGGCCCACACAAAATAAAATTGAAAGGCTGGACGTGGCCTGCTAGAGCCTTACCGGCCTCTTCTGGTAAGAAATGTCCTCTAGCGGGGCACTGTTTCATGTGGTCTCAGTGATGATTATAGAGTGATTAAGGTAATGAACAGCTAAGCAATGACTGCAACACCGAGCTCATTGTTGAGGGACAGAAACAGCACAGGATCTTCTCTAAAAAACTTTTAAAATATGGTTTAACCCATAATACAAGAAACAATGGAATTTAGAATCAGCGCTCAACTTTACAGTAAGGGCCTCAGTATCTACCTACCCATGAACAGCTAGCATGACTTCATATTTGAGAGGTATTGTTACAGTTAGTTTGTTATGCTTCAGGTTGTCCATTTCCCCTTCATTTGCACTACAGAAGCAAACAGAAAATACCCTGTTAGAATCCATCAAGCATAAAAACCATCTTCAGAAAGACCTAATTACATACTATGTATATATAATATACTTGGAGGTTTTGGGGAATGGGCATAAAATAAAAGTGGATGTGGTAGTAAGAAATGTTTATGACAGGGTTGGCAGAAATTTGCTCTCATTATTTACACTGTTATTTGCATTTATCTGGTTAGAGGTTATTTTGTTGGTTCTTAGATCACTTAAGAGAAGTTTTCTCCTGCAGACAATGGAACACAACTTCACGGTTCCCCTAAGTCTACCCCCTGCCAAAGTTAGTGTCCATGTCCTTTAGCACAGTTATTTTTTTCACAATAAAATATACCAGGCAGCGTGCACTGTGATATTGAGATCCTCTTCTGCTCTGTTGAATGAGCTCACATCCAGGAGAAAGCTAATATTGATCTGTAAACACAGATAGGGAAAGCCAATTTTTAAAAATAATCTAAAATACATTTTTATAATCTGAATTTTAACTTTTCTTAAAGTTTATATTCTGTACAATGCAGATTTTAAATTATGTTTTAGAAACATAGGCTACCCCTCACTTGGACAATGAGGTACAGGGAAGCTACTGGGTTTGTGGCAATTTTAAAGCACCAGCATTTCCACAAGTGACATTCAGAGACAAAGACAGGCAGGTCCAGACTGACAAAATTAGAGATGCTTTAACAACTTGAGTGAGGACTCTTGCCAGAAACACCTTTTTTGTATAGCAGAGGTAACATGCCTGGCAGATATGACCCCCCTGGGCTGGGGTGGGGGGAGTGCTGGGGAAGGGTGAGATGGGGGAGCACAGTTCTGATTGACACGTTCACATGCCTATTTTGACATATATATGTGCCCCCCCTCCTTCTTTTTACAGTGAACATTGCCAAGAATATAAACACAATCTCAAAGACCTCAAGCCCAGCTGGTTTTGGTTTCATTTCATTACTTAGAAACCCTAAGCAAAAGAAAAATAATAAATCATGTTTTGTATGCAGCATAAACATAGCAAAGACAGAAAATATTTTATATTCATGTCAGTAAACAAAAATTATAAATGCTAAATGCTTACCCTTGATAAATGATCTACATATATATAACCAACATTGCAGTCAAGTTTTACTATGCCAGAGCTGTCTGTTACTTCACAGTTTATTTGTTTCTCTTCCTAAAAGGAAAAATGAAACAACTGGTTTAGGTAGGAAGGTAACAAGAAGTCTGTGAATGATTTAAAGATGGCTTTTGAAAAGAAAATCAACCCTGAAGAATCTACTTTCCTGGAAGACTATTTTCTGTTTACATTTTGGATAAACAAATAGAAATTATATAAATGTGTATATATGTGTGTGTGTGTGTGTGTGTGCGCGCGCACACACACACACACAATTTATATAATTTCTATTTCTATTTATTTCTCTCTCTCTCTCTCTCTCTATATATATATATATGTAAGTTTAATATTCATGTAAATTCTCCACAGGATAATTTGTGGGCCTGTAGCTTTCATCAAAGTTGGTGTGTTTCCTATTCAAATCAAGGTTCAGTTCCTTGAAAATTCATGAAGGAATTCCTAACGTCCCTATTTCATTAGCTCTCTTCTGTCTGGGATGTGAGAATGTGACAAATGTATTTAATCACAATAACTGTAATCACAATATGTGTGAAATATTCTAATATATATATATTCAAATATTCATGAAAATACACTTTCATATACGTCAATATATTATGCCAAATACATCTATATACAGATATATAGTATATACATAGATGTATAGTTTCTTGAATATTTGAGTTTTCCCTCTTACTATTGCAAATAGCTCCCAATGCTCTAGGAAGAGGGGGAAACAGATATTTGTGTGAGGTCAAAGGCCTCTCTAAATGCCCTTGGTGTGAAGAGATGGTTTCTGGATAGGAGATGAGTAAATTTGCTAAGGGATAAGATCAGCAACAAATGAGAAAGCAAATGAGGCTTTTCTCTTTGAAATTTTAACTTCTTAATAGTTCGCTGATGGGTTTAAGTGTTCATGACTGAGTGAGGCGCAAGCTGGGTGCTTCAAACTCTTGAAGGAAAAGAGAACCTGCTGCGGTCTGGCCGACACCGACACCGACACCGACAGTGAGGAATTCGTTTCTTCAGAAACCAGACTGAGTATGTGAACTTAAAATGCAGAACAGTCAGTCTGCGAGTGCAAGGAAGACTAACACTGCTCGGGCAGGCCCCCCTCCCAAGAGGAACGGCATCCCAGAGCCTGGTGGGCGCAGATCGGGGAGGACAGCAAGGACCGCGAGCGGCTTCCTGGGTGACGGGTCAACCGTTTCACTCACGCAGTGGCATTTGGAAGTAGGACGTTGACTCTTGATCTCAGTCAGATCCCAAGGAATTTGGCATTTTGATCAGGAAAGGGGAAGGGCCGTGGAAGGGCACCCATATCACTGGAAGCCCCAGCAGTAAGTCTGAATATAATAACCCTGAATACTTAGGCCTCAAACTGATGAAGGGAATTATACCATTTACTTTTTTAAAAAATTAAGTAAAATATCCTGTAGTGTCATGCTATTGGGGTTCTCATTTCTTACCAGATCTAAGATCTTAATGAAGTAAAGACCAGCAGGTAGTTTGATATGCAGAGTTGTTTCATATGCATCATCTCCAGCATTAAACAGGGACACATTCAACATTAATGTCTTCATACGTCCAACAGCAAGATAGGTCTTATTTTCATGTGGCCTAAAAATTAATAATATTAATTAGTTCTTGTTTGGCAAATAAAAATTCAATCTCATTTATTTATCATGAACATTAAATATTAATTTGGAAAAACAACCATGGACGATGACACCATGCAAGCAGATGCAAATACATGTCAAAAATAATTCAGGTTCTCATGTTTCAGATAAATTCAGTCAGCTATTACCCAATAAATGTTTTTTTTAGTTATAATTAAGCTAGCCTGCTTTCTACTTAATTTCTTTTGTTTAACTTCTGTAATTTTAACACATTTTCCTCAATTACTTCACAATATTTTTCTCATAGAAAAGCTTCCTCCCTCCCCTTTTATTTCTCTATCCTTGAAGAGACACTGAACTATCTGCTGCTCAGACCAAAGGGGTAAATGAGGGTACCTGAGACAAAAGGAGGACATAGTTGCTCTTCCCACCAAAATAGAGGATGCTTTGGTGGAAGCATGCCCTGGGAAAGGACTGCTCTGCCCAGGAAGTGGATACCACTAAAATCATCCAGACTACAATTAATTTCTTAAGGCAGGCTGTTCACCCCTACTGATAACCAGACCAAATTAAAAATAGGATTGTAGAAATGCTTCACCATCGTGTGACCTGAACAGAGAAAACCGCTGCAAATCCTGACGTATGAATGAGTTCAAGCTCCGGCCCTGGCCCCAATTCCTCTGTGGGGAGGCCATTTAGCATTTTTAAGCCTCAGTCACCCATCTGTAATAATAACTCCTATTCAGTAAGATTTATTTGGCTCACGCACATTCCATGAAATCCTCAGAACCACACATTTACACATGAAGGACTTAAGAAATTTATTCAAAGGACCACAGTTAGAATGTTCTCAGGTCTCATGGTAAATACCTACACAGCCCATCCTCTTTCCCCACTGGAGGGTTAGAGGAGCTCAAAGAAAACTTCAGGCACAGAATGTTATGATTCCATAAGCTTTACTCAAAGATAGGTATTCTTAGATACCAAATAATTTAAAATTAAGAAAAATTAGTTCAACCAGAGAAGAATGTGACCCAAAGCAAAGTGTCAGTTGAGAATAATTGTAACAATACGTAAGGTAAACTTCCATCTAGCACTGCAGAGTTTAGAAAATTTCTTTAGTAGTTCTTGTATTGTATCATTCTAATTAATATCTGTACAGACGACTACTGTTTGAACTGTGGAAATATATGCTAAACACAGAGTAGGCATTTAATAGTTATTTGTGAATTAAAACAAAGGGTGCTCTGCCTATGTTTATCACAGCACTATTTACAATAGCCAAGAAATGGAAGCAACCTAAGTGTCCATCAGTAGATGAATGGATAAAGAAGATGTGGTACATATACACAATGGAATATTATTCAGCCATAAGAAGAAAACAAACCCTACCATTTGCAACAACATGGGTGGAGCTAGAGGGTATTATGCTCAGTGAAATAAGCCAAGCAGAGAAAGACAAGTACCAAATGATTTCACTCATCTGTGGAGTATAACAACGAAGCAAAACTGAACGAACAAAATAGCACCAGACTCACACTCCAAGAAACGACTGGCAGTTACCAAAGGAGAGGGGTTGGGGAGGGCAGGTGGGGAGGGAGGGAGAAGGGAATTTTGGGGTATCATGATTGGCGCACATGGTGTGGAGGGGGTCACGGGGAAGACTGTAGCTCAGAGAAGACAAATAGGGACTCTGTGACATCTTACTACACTGATGGACAGTAATGGGGTATTGGGGGAACTCAATAATAAGGGTGAATGTAATAACCACATTGTTTTTCTTGTGAAACCTTCATAAAAGTGTATATCAATGATACTTTAATAAAAAAAAGTCAGTCAAACAAACAAACAAACAAATAAATAAAACCAAGTGCTCAAGGACAGAGTTTAAGAATAAGTTTCAAAATTTATGCTTCTCAGCATCATGTGAGGATGCAGGAATGACTGACTTTAACTGAAAGCTCCTGTGTAATAAATCACTATGTTCATTACTCCCTAAAAGGTTTTTTTTTTGAAATTTCCATCTTTGTAGAGCTTATATGGCAGTGACAGATCTGTAAATATTATAAATACATAGGGAAAAAGTTCTGAATTAAGGGCTCTGAAAAACAGGGCAGGGAAGTACTTTTGCCTAGGCAGTAACAAAGGTACGTTTGTCTTGCTTTCCTGCTATTCCAATTATTTAGGTCGAACTAAATAAAGATTTTTAATTTCTTTTTTTAAATAAAGGAAAATTTCATGACTGAACCTGAGTTTATGGGGGTTACACCCTAAACTGATTTCTCAAGTCCTCCTTCCCCAACCCCATTTCACACTGCCAGAGAGGGTCACTTTCTTCTTTATGCATCTGGTTAACTTGCCCTTGTTCAAGACTCAGCTGAAGTGTCAATGCTTAGAATTCTTAGAAGTTCTTCCAGCTGATCCCCACAGCTAACCCCTACTTCACTCAGCGCTGCAATGCCCCTAACAAAGGCAGCTTCTCCCTCTTGCGAAGTTCACAGGCATCCCTAAAAGGCAGTATTTTCACTTTGTCCGGATTTTCTCACTGCTAGAAAAAGTTCCCCTGCAGAGAAGGTTCTAGGTCATGATGATCACTGTTTACTTAGAGCCTAGCAACACAATAGTGTTCAAAAAATGTACATAGTATGGAAGTGTATCAAACATTAAAGAGTTGGGTAACATTAAAGAAATATCCAAAAACTTAGGGAAATCATTGGATAAGTAACTGTGGAAGGTTCATGAACTTATCCTTCTAAGTTTTATCCAATTACAGCCATGTTTATCTGTTTGTTCTGTGATGGTGTACAAATTTCAAATGTTTCCTTAGAAAAGAAACATTTACTACTACCACATTCGTGTGATGTATACCCCACCCACACAACTTAACATTTTAGTGACAATACAACTAATAAATTGACCAATGAATTAATGGCAACATCAATACTGGAAAGAGTATAGTTATTGAGAAGTAAATTATCCTTATAAACCTCAGAATGTACAAACAAAATTAAATAATTTTGGACACTTCTCCCTAAATTTCATACCTGTAATAATATAACTCTAAGAAATGGATGGTTCACTTAACATCTAAACGTTCTACTCCTCTTATCCTGATTTTTTTTTCTATTTTAAATTTACTTATCAAGCAGAACATATAGGAAAATGCACACATCCTAACCATACAGCTCAGTGAATTTTTACAAACTGCACACATGAATGAAAACATCCAGAAAAACATTATCAGCATCACAGAAATAAGCATGTCCCCTTTCTGCCAGTTACTGCCCCCACCCACCATTTTGCTTTCATTAGTATAGACTGGTGTTGCCTAGTTTTATATTTCATATAAATGAAATCACAGATTATGTAATCTTTGGCTATCAGGCTTTCTTTATTCAAAGAAAAGATTAATTTATGTTGATACATGTAGTAACAAATTGTTCATTCTCACTGATGTATATATTCCATCTTGTCAACAGATTGTATTTTATTTATCAATTCAACTATCATTGGGAATTTTGGCAATTACAGGATGTAGCTATTATAGTCTTTTGGTGAATATATAATTCTGTTGGGTTAGTCAGTCTGTTGGTCTGTTTAATCGCTCTATGAGCAGACCCTTATGATTTGTTAACCCAGAACTAATCTATGAAAAATCTCTAAATCTAGCTAATTTTGTCAGCCACCCTAGATTATACTAACAAATTATCTTTAAATAACAAAATATACTATAACTAACTATATTTAAATAACAAAAAATAAAGACACACTACAGAATTGTCATATAAAAAGCAAGCATATAATAGAGTAGGGGTTCAAACACTGCTGCTTCAAGGCCAAATTTGGACCCCTGCCTGGTTTTGTAAATAAAGGTTTATTGGAACACAGCCATACTCATTCCATTGTGGCCACTTCTATATTACGACAGCAGAGTTGAGTAGTTGAGACAGATCTGTCCAACAAAGCCTAAAATATTTACTGTCTGTCCCTTCATGGAAAAAGTTTGCTGGCCCTGCCACAGAGCAATCTGATCAATGAGTATAATTAGTTTAAAAGTAAACATACAACATAATATTGCTCTATTTAAAGTATGTATTATTCTGATGATAAAATAGGCTTTGTTATTTCAGACAGCACAGGATGCAACATTAGAGAAAACATTCCCCCCAGACCGCATAATTCCTTGGTTGGTACTGGGCACATGAAAGAGAAAGGAATGAAAAATGTATATACGTAACATCTCTAGCTTCTGGTCCCTGGGTCTGAGAAGTTGGATATTTCCGGAAGGATGTGTAATAACTACCAATGCAGTCATTCTAAACCGTGGTCATCACTGCAGGGCAGAAGAATCTGACTCAATGATAGCGTGCTCCTTCTCCCAGCCTTTTAGGGAATGGCTATGATTTACTCATTCTTGTGCTGTAAACCTTTGTGTTATGTAAGTAGGTGTCTGCTTGGTGCCACTGTGTTAAACGGCAGAGAGGAAGTGTGTGGGACATGGCTATCCTGTGTTCCCCCTACTGTTTTACAATCACGTTTTAAGTAAAGGAACCTAAGAGATTCTAAAAGTAAACTTCAGCTTGACATTAAAGTTTAATTAAGACTTGTAGAGGAGCTGCCTAGAAATAGACATTTATAAAATATTCTGGCTTGTAACCAAAGCATTAGTCACTGAACACCTTTGGGAAAGAAGTTGGCACTTACACAAGCAACAGAAGGTGGAAGCACTGCATAAACAGCGAGGTTCCAAGACAGCAGCGGATTAAAGAGAAACACAGTGTTCACATTTCAGCAGCCAGACCCCTGGTTTATCTCCCATTTTTAGGTTATTTTGCCACATTACCATATTTATGATTCTACTTTTTTTTTGATAGACATCTTACTGTATCTTGATTCATTAACAAGGTGCCATTGGAAAGAAACCCACCAGCTTTTTATGTGAGACATAATAAAGGACCAGGTGCACATCTGGAAGTGCGACAAGGCTGAACGAGAGCTTTCCCTGGGAATTGTAGTTCAGTCTCCATTAAAACGTGCATGATGCAGACTTGAAATTTACAAAGCAGCCTAGAAACCACATAATTCAAACAAATCAAGGTACTGTGTACATACAGAATCATAACTTAATAAGTGAAAGAGGAAAAACAGAAATATGATGTATTTCAGCACCAGGCTGCATGTTTTTGAGTGAGCAATATTGTTTTATTTTTGCAAGAAATACTCCTTAGGTTTTGGTATAATGAATGTGCTTTGCCTTGATAAGATGAATTAGTGTTTCATAGCTAACATGTTTTTAATCAAGCTGCTAGAACAAAATAAAATGTAAACTGCTATGTACCTGTATCAAGGTGTATGCGTCATTTATTTGACAAAAAACCTTACTGTGGTAAGTGGCTTACAGACCTGTGTAAAATTTGTCCTCTTTTTTCTTTACTACTGACTTCAAGAAAAAAGAAAACATTGGAAAATTCTCACCTGCTAGAATATATCAGTTAACTGATATTTAAGAAAGTTTTATTAAATAAAGGCAAACCCACTAATGTCTGGAGTACTGCAGAAGAACACAGATTGGAAGACTGAACTAGTAATTAGCATGTTTTAGTTTATAAAGCATAGCATAGAATCCACTTTCCCCAACTTGGAGATCAGTCAGGCATGTATGCCTATTCCTCCATTTTAAAAATGGACAATTTTGTTAGAATTGCTCTTTGGGGGGCAACCAGCATAGTGGCAGACATTGCACACTGCTGTCTACCCAACAGTGATTCCTCTTCTTAGCTGCTAACAGAGCCCTGTATCATTCCGGCAGTATCTCTTGGTATTGCAGAAGGTAAGTCCCGAGTTCAGGTCCGGGGAATGAATTATGGTTGATCTACTGTGATCATGATTACTCCTCCTTCAACCATCATAGGGGTTGAACATAGAACAAGGCCTGGCTAATCGGAGTAAGAAGGCTGCTAAGGCACTTCCTTTCCTGGGAAGGCAGGCTCAAGAGGACACAGAATTTTGTTCTTGTCCCTTTTTTTCTTGGGAATATTGGTGCTGGCCATCTGTTTGCCATGAAGGAAAAGTCAAGAGAGTTGTAAAGTTAACCATGAATGTCCCGATTTGGGTAGCTGCTTACTAAGCTTGCAACCACCTCCTCCAGATTGTTTATTATGCAAAAATTTTTTAATACCTTCATCATTTAAGTCACCATTAGGTAACCTGTAGTTAAAAGCATTCTTAACTGGTATGAAAGCACTTGTTCAGGGAAAGCCTCCAGCCCTTACCCTGGAAGCATGACTGAGGCATGAAAGAGAAAGAGTCTTATTTACATCAGTCAGCTCCATGAAAGACTTGATTCTCAACTGCCTATATGATGGTTATAGTATTTGTAATTTTTATGAAGTCATATTTTTTAATCTTCATTTTGCAATGTAAATCTGTCTGAATGGGGTTTATTGTCCAGAGAATTTAGACATTCATGAGGAAGCCTCAACTTAATGAGAACATGAGACAGGGCATAGGAGGAGTTTTGTTTGCTGTCAGCAGTCTCCTAATACAGTCTTTAGAAACTCATGTTCTTTTACTGAGTAAATGCTTCAACCTGAAGCAGGTGTGTAGCTCCGAGGCACATAAATACCATTAGGGCTGGGGGCATTCTAGCAGGGAGAATGCGTAGAGTGTACGGTCACACTTGCCTGCTATTCCTGAGAAGGGAGAGAGGTGTCCTATGCGGGAGAGGAACATTTGTGTCTGACAGAGTATGATTTATTGTAACGCAAAGCAGTTTGTCAGAACCCTTTATGGTGGGCCTAAAAACTAGAAGTTTTCACATGAAAACTCTCCAAATAAGTCATCATTTATCTAATAGAAATAGCCTGTACCCTTCCTAATTGATACAACAGATGTGGGGCTTATACAATAACACTGGCACTAATGCCACTTCAAACCTCATAAAAATGCAAACTACTGGCCAGTCATAGTCAGCAGCATTCTTGGGACATAAAGAAACAATACCTAGTACATTATGCAGAAAATGTTTAGAATTCATTGGCAGTATTTCATTTTATGGCCAAACTAAAATTTTTTTAAAAATCATGGTCTTTAAGCATATCAACCACAATTTTATCAAAAATAACTTTTAGTACAATTTCACGTGTACCATGGTTTGTGTAACACACTTGGCCTTCATTATTGCATTTTATCTTTAAAACAATCTTACAGAGTAGGTACTATTTTACTTCCTTATCATTGAGGGAAGAGGTTTACAGAGGTTAAGAAGTTTCTCAAAAGGGTCATTCAGCTAGTAAATGGTAGATAAATTGAACCAAGTTAGTTTGACTTCAAATCTGAAACTCATAACTATCATAGCATGGGTCCCAGGTTTTAATTGGATAAAACCCACACATAGCCCTATTAATGAACATTAATACTATAAAATGTCCTATTATAATGAATTTCTGGCCTGGTCCCCAAAGATTTTGGTTTGGATGGTTGGAGTCTAGGAACCTACACTTCTATCAAGCGTTCCAGGTGATTCTCATGAAGGTGACTCAAAGACCACACCTTGAGAAAAACTAACCCACACTCTGCTGACCACCATTTAAAATCATAATGGACTTCATATTTAGACTACAATAAATATTATCACTTTAAATTTGAAGTGCCATCTAATAAACTGCCAACCCATGCCTCCTATCCCACTTGCCATGCACAGTCATCCCTCAGTTTCAAGTGTGGATTCTTTCTCTCTCTGGTCTTCATTTTCACATCTTCCCTCTGATATGCACAACAATTTCATTATAGGGAATTTAGACATGACACAAAGTTATAATGGTTTATCTCCCTTCACCAAATAATAACAGCAACCAACATTTATCTGGCTTTCACCATGCGCTAGGTAGGAACAATTCAAAGCATGTCACCTACATTTTCTTTTCACTGTTTCCCCTTCTATAAACTTAGAACAGCAAGTTAGCTTATTCTCTTTCAAATGTGTCATTTCTATATTTGGGGATTTCTTTGTTTTGTAAATTAGTTTGAATTATGTAAACAGTTTGTGGATGATAAAAATTTTTTTTTTAAATGAGCTTATTTTGTCACTGAAATTCTATCAACAGGTAAGTACAAATGTATAAGACATACCTACAATTATAATAATAACCCAAGGTGCAATTAGGTCCTGAAATATCTTATGAATGATCCCAAAATATTAAAATATGCTCCATAAAACCATATTCTCATTCTTTCAAAAAGTGGTAATCTTTGAGTATATATTTATTGTAAATAATGTAAAGATCACTTAATCTCTGTCAGTAAAATGTTGTTCTTCTCCAGTTCTTTAAATGTTAAGCCTCAAGGGTTAGTTCTTAGTCCTTTTCTCTTTAGAACCCACATGTGTACACCTATTACCCCATCTTGATGAGTAACAGAGTAAACTTTACTTACTTCAAAAACCCAATTTTTGCAGAAACCTGTAAATCAGCAGAACAGTTTTCATGGGCACAGAATCTTGCAAAGTTTATCTGGAAATAAAATATGACAGTATTTTTTATTTTAGTTCAATCAGGAGATATGTTTCCATGTGTTTTAAAGACGACATCTGTGGTAAATGAGAAAAATGAAATTAATAAATCAAATTGATAACTCCTTATTTTATTCCTTTTGAAGAGTTCAATCTGAAAATTAGTTGGTAGGTTCAAGTGACAAGTAACTGCAGGGCTAAGAGAATGTCCAATTCCATAAATTTAAATTTGTGAAGTGGAAAAAATGATTTTTTTTCTTTCATAGCAGTTGTGAAAAAAATAAAGTTTAATCAAATTGTTTAAAACCTGTGCAACCAAGATGTTCTTCGCCAAGTTCTTCTCAATTTTTTGGTGCTAGTTTGATCCCACTTTTTATGCATAATCAAGTTACTTACTTTTCACAGAGGACAGGGCAGTGATTTTGTATTAAAATAACTGAATGTAGAAATTTACAACTTTTACTTTGAGAGGACACCCTGAACAAAATTAAATGATTATCTATTATAAAGGTTCCAGAATTTATTTAACTCAGCATTTTGATAGAACCCAGAGATACTACAAGGTATATATGGGAAGACTGGAGATATAAACTGGACAAAGAAAAAATGGAGAGAAATAAAAAGAAAGGGAGCTGAGAGGAATAGGTGAACAAGAGAGAGATGCAGAAAGAGAGAAATCTAGAGCGCCAGAGAAGGAACTGGGCGCATGAGATGGGCGAGGATTAGAATGTTATCCAATAGCATGTGAGACCTCAAACTGCCTCTACCTGGGGAAGCAGAAGGAAAGTGTAAATCTTTCTCTAAATGATTAGGTAAATACAATTTTTTTTATGACTTGTATTTGTAAAGCAGGTGCATTGTAAGAACCAAAATGTAGATTATTCTAATATATCTGCAAATCGCTAAGGTTTGCCTTGTTTACTTACAATATTGAGATTTTCATTATTAAAGACATTTAAAAATAGTTGATATAGACAACTGAAGTTCTAAAGAAGAATGAAAAAACTGACTTTCATGAATTTTTTCACCTAAGGGTATACAGAAAACTTGTTCTTCAGTTATTACCCTCATTTGATCTAGTTTTCTGGACTAGAAAGTGGTGACTGTAAGCTCAAATATCTTAAAGTGGCTTAGAGGCAATTTTGTCTGGACAGAATACAAACGAGACCTTTAAATGTCCCTATCGTCTTTTACAGTCTGTGCGCCATTCGCAAGCATTGTAATGAATGCTTTTATCACGCCCCAAACACTCTGTTGACTATGTCTTTGTGTTGGATAGTAAAGGTCTGAACAACTGGACTTCTGGGAATAAACACACTGTCAATGAAGCTGAGATGTTTTGGGATAAATTAGAAAAAGCAGCTCAGTGGTTAGGATGCAGAATTCATCTCAAAATGCGATTGATCCTGGGATGTCACTGAAAAGCATACAGTTGAATTGAAAAGGAAAAATCATTGTATAACAGAAATATGTATGTTAATAAATGTGTAAAGCCTAGCAAGGGAATTTAATTAACGTGACACAAACGAATCCGTGGGTAGGGTGAGTGAGGGGTGGACAAGAAGGAAGAGGAGACAGAAAATGAGAAAGAGAAACTGAACACATATGACACTGAATAACCACCTCATGAATGCAACTCACTTCCATTATGAGGGTTCTCTAGTAATCTATTTTCTTCACTGGCAAGGCATTGGGGAAAGAAAATTAACATTTTATGTATATGGGAAGCCACTGCTATGACTAAATGCATTTAAAAAAATAGTTCAATATCTTAAAGGGAATATAAAAAATAAAGTAAAATGGAAAATAAGACATGCCATAAATCTCTTGTTACATAGAAAAAAATTCATAAATTTTTTTTTAAAGTCAGAGAGATAGTCTCTTCAGGATTATGTGATATTAAAAAAAGTTCTTCAGGTATATGTCACATAATGTTTTGAATAAAGGAAAATATTCTTACAGTTTTTTTGATTACGTCTTTTTCTTTCTTCTGCTGAAGAATTGGCTGAAGTGGTGGAAATTCCTCTGTGCTTCGTTTATTGATGACATGATGCCCAAGGTGGTAAGTAGCTTCGATCTGAATTGGGGTGAGGATGTCCCGTACATCTTTCTAAGGAAATTTAAAACCACATAAATTAATAATAGAAATAAGTATATAAATTAAAAAAAATATATATATATATATATACACAAAGTTGGTCCTTTCCTGTGTAAGCCAAACACAACACAAGGTAGCAAACAAAATCCTTACCTTAAACTAAATGATTTACAAAAAATGTGAAGAGTATAAAAATGAAAAACTATAACCATCCAATAACAGTTACAATGATGTACATTTGGACATATTTTCTTTCATACTGTTTGCAATGCATATTTTTCATAACTTTACATTACAACACAAGCATTTTCCATTATAACCTCTGTGAGTCACTTCAAAACTACTAGTCAACATTTTTTTCTATTTAATATTTCCCTACAGACTTACAGAAATATGATCTCTCAATTTGTTCAGGTTTTTTTCTAACACTTTAGTTCAATATGATTCATTTGATTTCGTATTTATTATGCAAAAGCCTTTTTGTTGCTATTCTTGAAACTCTTCCCATTACAGTTTCTACAGATTATGAATGGTATATAGGAAAGTCACTTGTTTTTTATATTTAATCCTTTTGTTATTATTTGGTATATTTTTTCTAGGTTTATTGTGCTTTTACATTTCACAAAGAAACATATCTTGAATTTATTTATTGATTATACAGTAACTAAAACCCATTCAGAAGCCATGCTGCTCTATGTGACATTCTTTTAAATTTAATACCTTACTAATTTTTTCACAGCACTAATTTTATGTTCATGTGGTCAAAAATGTCCTTATGAATGATTAGATTTTTAAAATGTATTGTCTTCTGCCTCAAAGAAACAGCTCTGGAGCTGATCACACTGATCATCAATTCATGTATTTTACTCTTTATTTCTACATGTAAGAATTGTTTTTCTTATAAAAATATTTTCTCATGAACTTGAAGATTATTTTATTATCCCTTCATTTGATTATTCACTACCTTTTTCATCAAAAAGGAATATACCACATCACTATCTAAATTATTTGCTAACATACATATGTACAACAGTAAAATCACTGACAAGAAAGAACCCTCTGAAGCATTTGGCATTCAATTAAGGAAGTGCTTTCCTAGACAGCAAAGGTGCTCCAGAATCTCAGGTTGATGAAAAAATACAGAAGTCATGGAAGACATAAAACATGGTATCTCTTAGGAAGTTCTTACCCATGCCCTGCCTAGAAAGAAATGACTGATTTTCAAAGTGTATGGAACAAAACAGACTCCTTTTTCTCCTTATCTAAGAGGGTGGGCAAATAAGATTTAACTAATAAAGTAATCCATGAGGACTTACAACAGAATTCAGGTGATAATTTAGTTACATTACATGAAATAAGATGTTTATTACAAATTAATAAAACAAGTATCTTATACACAACAAAAATTAAAAGTAGAAAACGATTTCAGGATTTGAGGTGTAGTTAACAATCAGGAGCTATATTCTATCTACACAGGAACTGTGCAGGGTTTTTTCTGGTATTAGAATTGTTAATACATTTGGGAAATATTTGAAGAATTGGTCACACATTTTGATGTGGGAGCTTTACATCACAGTTTGACTCTACTTTTCGTGTGCCTGTTTCAATCTACAGTTTGAAGATTAAAAAAAAGATTCAACAGAGTCCCTTTTTGCCCCCAAAGAGATTCAGTTATTTTCACCAAGGCTAAGACATGATCATTACCTTAAGCCCTAACTGAGGTTTATATTTATGCTAGGTGAGTTTCTAAGTAGATCCCTAGCATTATAATTGACAGACCTCCCAGTGAGTGACATTGTAGGATCAGTTTTCTATTTATCTATAGATATTTCAGGTTTTGAATATGGCTTAAATATTACTGTCCAAAACTAAATAAAAATGGATTATTTCCAAAACTCATCAATTAGTAATTGCTAATGGCTAGGAAAAAATAACCTATCATATAGGTTATTGCTATGCTACTACATGTATAGCAACTTTTCATAAAAGTCAATGAATTAATAAGGATGACATCACATAAAAGACTACATTTACTCTGTGTCTTTATGTAATTATAAAAAAAGGATGAATTTTTTCTTCCCATTTATAATATTACCAATATATGTATAGCGTGGTTAAAAGCAAGTGGTCTGGAGGTAGAGTACTGGAATTCAAATCTCAGGTCCACCACTTACTATCTATGTAACCTTGGGCAAGTAAATGTATGGCTCAATTACCCTATCTGAATATGGGAATAATGATAATAATGGTGGTGATGATACCTACATTGTGAGGCTTCAATGGCATGATGTGCTTGGCACTTATTAAGGTTTCAACAGATGTTACACCTTACAATTATCATGTGTATGTTGCTTCAAAATGTAGCTAGATAAGCCAACCAAGGAATTACTGAATATTTCTTATAGGAAATTCTGGTGAATATTTGGAAGGAATAAGAAAAAGAAAATAAAACTTATAAACAACCAATGAACATTAAATAGACAATGAATTACATAACCAATATTAGACTTGTACTAATTAAGTGGAAGATTTAGAACATGAATCAGAGTTCTCAAGATCTCTCATTACTTTTCCATTCTTATACATGGAGAAGATTTTATTGAATTACTTGATAAGTGATCATCTGAACACAAAACCTTGACCATAAAGGAATGCGGTAATTCAAGGCCCAAATCCCAAGTTATCAACTTGTGAAAATGGAACAGCTTGAGCCATGAGTATTACAATAGCAAACCTGATTAAATTATTCCCTAGATATAGGAGCTAGACAGCCACTGATTGTCCCTCCACATGTCCACTGTTTTAATTCTTCTCAACAAGCTTGCTTTGACCATATCACATGTTATCTAATTCATACTAATTTTCCACAAGGTCTTCTCTACATCTGGTGCATATTACTTTCATTATCCTAATTAACTATTAATTATGCTTTTCTCACAATATATAAAATGTACGTGCACTCTTTCAAGAATGGTATTTGACAGATATTCACACTTACTTAACTTTAACAGCTCTACCTAAGGACAAAAGCTATAATATAAAAAATGTCTTGAAGTAACTAATTATGTGGGAGGGGAAAAAGTAGATTTGTTGAATATTTTTAATTTAGATGGGCATGTGCTATATATATACTAAAAATAATGAAGATTCCTTGACACATTTTTATGGACAATTACATAAAACAGGGCAACCCACAGGATGCAAATCAGCATATGTGTGAAATTATACAAAGTCTGCCTTCTTTTTTGACCTTCATAGAAATCTGTGTTTATGGCCAACTTGAGAACTGAGTTGTAGGCCTGTGTCCTCCTATTGTGTTTATGTAGTGAAAGAATTTTTAAAGGGTAGAGCCAGAAATATTTACAAAATATTATTGAATGAAAAATGATGTTGAGGTATAAACATTTTGAGATTTTATTCATGGATCTACAGTGCACAAGGAAGGCTCTGGGGATACAAAATAAAGTCACTACTTACATCATAGACTATAACCCATGAATTTACATGTATGGTATGGGGGATGAACATTCTGATACATGCATACACAAGCACAGAAGGAGGACCACTTAATCTGTACTTGAAAGGGGAGGAGGAGGTTCTTACACAGAGGAATTTTAAGCAAGGAATATGATCAGATTCATGTTTTTGAAATACTCCTCTAGTGCCAATGTAGGGAATGGGTTGGGGAGGGAGAAGGGAAGACTGAGGTGTAGATTGGAATCTAAGCCAGTCCCATCACCTGTGATCATAATCACTTTATCTAGTAAGCTTGAATCAGGAGGTGGAAAACTCAAACATCTGGCACCACAACTCCCTGAGAAAAGACAAAACCCTCAAGACAGGTGCTCTAACCATTACACCAATAGAACATTCTGAGATTTTCCCCTATGGAATTCCTTAAATAGCACCCAGAACACATCATACATAAATTTTAAAAATATTTATTGATTTTCTGCCTTATGTAATGAGTTGTGTTGGCACTAAGAAGAATGCAAACATGCAAAATATAATATCCTGGATTCAATCTTTCAATCTAACAGAGAATCCACACATGCTGGAATAATCGATCTGCTTCTAGAATACCACAGTACCAGTATAAACACATGGTTTGCTTGCACTTTGACTTTCAGTAGAAATGTATACAGATATGGATCAGTCCATAGTGTGCTATGGTTAAAACATAAGTACTTTGGAGCCAATGGCACTTCATTGAACTATGTATTTATATAGCTTAACAATATAAGTATATAAACTACAAGTAAAAGGTATTTACTAATCAAATACACATTCATTTTCCTGAAGTCATTATTGAAAAGGGTTTTGTAGGAGTCACTAAAGACTTATGTAACAAAACAAAATTGTTTTATTTATAAATCCAAAATCTAGAAATTTGATAAATCAGAGGAAAGAAAAGCATAATTAATCAAAGGGAAAAAAAAGAATGAATTAGTCTACTATACAGGTAGGCAGGTTGACTTCTTCTGAACTCACTGAATCTCAGTGTATCACTGGGTCATGCACTCCTGGTCTGATAACTAGGCCAGAAATTTCAGCTTTTTATTGGAAATGCTGCAAGCAGGGAGGGATCTTGTTACTTTATTTGTTGTCCCAATGTAGCACCCCTCTTCCTTTTTCAAACACCCGTGAATATTTTGATGCAGAGACTCCATCAAGATTAACCAAGAAATATCATCTGTAAAAACCTTAAAGGGAGTCTCACTACCATGGCTGCTCCAACATTTCTAAAAACTGCTGCCAACTGTTGATCAGGTTTTCCTAAGTCAAAACAGCCTCAAAATTATCCCTGTCCTAAGACCTTGTCCTAGGGAGTCATTAAGATCTAATAAAGTTGTGTGTCTAAATACAGCAAAGACAAAGATTCACTCAAATATGTGGATGTGGAATCATTTTCATAGATGGAAAAGTGATGTTTAATAGAGAACTTCAATAGATAAAATATGTAAGGTATGAAAAATTAAACGTTTCCCTTATATCAGTTACTTGGGCAAAAGCCATCTTGGAGCTTTTCTTTCTCAAATGCCAGACATTTCATCTTCTGGCAAAATTGTGTAGGATCTGTCTTCAACTACTTCTCACCATATCCACTGCCACCACCTTCTTGGGAGCCATCATCTCTCATCTGGGTTACTGCAGCATCCTCTTCCTGTTTCACTCTTGGTCCCCTGCTGTCTAGTCTTATCACAGCAGCTAGAGTATTCCTTTTTATTGCTAAGTCAGATCATGTCACTTGTCTGCACAACACTCCAGGAAAGATCCTCATGTCACTCAGAGAAAGTCACAGCTGCTATACGATCTGACACTAGTTCTGCTACTCTCTCCCTACCTCACATTTCCAGCCATTCTTGCCTCCCTGTTGTTCCCTAAGCAGCCAGGCACACTCTTATCTTGAGGCATTTTACCCAGCACTCCTTTCTGTAATGTTCTTCTCCTGGATCAGGGGTTCTCAAACAATGGTTCCCAAGCTCCCACCATCAGTGCCACCTGGGAAGTTTGTAGAAATGCAAATTCCCAGGCCTTACTGAAGATCTACTGAATTTCAAGGAACTCTAGGTGGGGCCCAACAATGTCTGTTTTAACAAGCCCTCCAGGTGATGCCATTACATGCTGAAGTTGAGAACCACCGTCCTAGACATCTGCATGGGTAACTTCCTCGCTTCCTCTAACTCTTTGCTCAAGTGTGACCTTCTGAGTGAAGTCTACTCTGACCACCATTTAAAGTTGCGTCCTTCATTCCTTCGCCAGCACGCCATAATTTCCTGTACTCTGCCCTTTTCCCATCACCTGTATCTTCTAAAATACCATAAAATTTATACTTTTATCATGTTATTGTCTCACCCCACTAGATTATTAGCTTTAGAAGGTAGCAATCTTTCTATGTTTCATTCATTGATCTATAGAAGTGTCTCAAACAGAACCTGATGCAATGTAGGTTCTCCATGTATTGAATTGAATAGATGGATAAATGAAGGTAGCCAATAGGAACAACTATACAAGGAAAGCGTGCTCAACTAAGTCAGATCATGTCAAAGCATGCCAACTAAGAGAGGTCAACCTCTATTACGGAGTCCTCTGAGAGGTAGGGGCTGTGGGGCTGAGCACATAATAAATGTCACCTCATTTCATAATAAGGGACATGTAGGTAAAACGCATATGTGTATTTATACTCCTGATATTGGACATGTTTTATGGGACAAAGGAACAATTCAGGCATCCCGACCACTGTCCCTCTTTTTTTCTACTACTATTAAGAAGGTAGAAGAATATGGGCTGCTGTCAGACTGTAGAGGCATAGCAGTGTTAACATTTCCAAATGCCTCAGGCTACCGTGCTGGTGGGGCTGGAAAATGTACTCACTCTATTTCCATAGCTTCCTAAATAACAGCTAAAGCTCTCTGATAGAACTCAAGGACGGGGCAGCTGCTTCTGTGGGTCTTACGTCCACCATGGATTTGTTGCAAGTGAGAGGGTTGGAGTAGCCTTTTCCCTTTCTATATGTAAGTTCAAGTTGTCCTGAACAAAAGCAAGGTAATTTAAGAAAGGAAAAAAATACTGGAGGCAATAAAAAACCTTTTTCAAAAGTTCCTACTAATACACCTATCCCAGAGTGAAGTGCTTTTATCTGACATTGACAATGTGGCCCAAAGACAATGGCTGTAACCCGCTGCCATCAGTACAACGGTGACACCACAAGTATACGTGCCACAAACAGAAACCAGAATCCGCTGTTAAACTGTCACACCTCTTACACATTTATTCCAAAGAAACTGTACAATTTTGATGAACTCTTACTCATAGGAACAATGCCAAGAAACTAAATAAATCAATAGTTCAATTTGGTGCCATTTATACAAACTCAATACAGGATCTTTCTTTGTGAATATATAATGTTGGCCCTTTTATTGCCTTTAAAACGGTCTCAAAGTTAGTCTCTAAAACTGACTAATGTACATAAAATCACAACTATATAGGATTAAAAAAAGCCCCTCTTTAATCCCTACCACATAAATGATGGTTACAGTAATATCGTTCTATACTCTTGGCTCTCAACCACCTACCAGCTTTATTCTAATATGACAATAAAAACCGTTAGGGGAAATGAGGCAATAGCAGAGGGATTATTGCTCTTAGCATTTAATAGTGTTGGAGTCTTGATGCTTGTTTGCATTTGCTTGGAATGAGTATGTAAGGGAAAATTAAGTTCTAAGCTGAAGCTCCTATTTGAGATCCCAGAAAGGGCTCCTGGGAATAGTTTGGCATTTTTGTGACAATAGATTTTTCTGATGAAGTACACCATTCCCTAATGAAAAAGGCCTGGCACTGCTTCATATGATAAAACCTGACCAATGTGAGGAATCTGATGATCAGTTTGGGAATGAGCGTTTTAATAAAAGAAACATGAAATCAGCTGTGTTTGGCAGAACATACCCCAAGCCATCATGAGAGTCCTTGTCCTGGCCCACAGATGATCCCCCCAGCAGCACAACTGTGTGAGTTCCCACTGACATCACTCACAATGCTGGCCCAGAGACAGAGACGTACTCCAAGAGCAGGCATGTTGGAGTCTGCTTTATTAGAGCCGCATGAAAAACAAAGCAACTTCCCTGTGACCCCTGCCAGCCCCCCAGCAAAAAATTAAACCTGCTACAGAATAGATCTGAAGCTCAGCAGAGCTGCTCAATATCTACATCTCTAGGCAAGGGTACAAACAGGGATAGGTAAACTCAATTGTAAAAAGGAAAAGGCAAACCTTTAAAAATAGTGACCCAGTAAAATGTGATGATAATGTGAAATTAAGAAGATGCAAAAACTGGACTTTGAATCCAGGTCACAGGATTGTCTAACATTTTGACTCTGGAACAACTGGTCAGCTAGTTCAGGAGACAATAACACCTGCTTTAAACTATGTTTTATACAAAGTTAGCAATGCAATAAACTTTTTTACTGTATTGATAATATTAAAGTTTACATACTCATTAATAAAAACTAGTTTACATTACCCGCATAAAGGCTTGATGTGTTCTACAGTTAGCTGCTTTGCTTGACACCTTTATGTTTCTGGTGATCACATCAGATGTTCCATTAGAGGAAAAGTAAAATCTCGATGGAGACTCTATCTTCCGGTTCACATCTAGACTCAGGTTATAAAACAAAACTGCAAAATTGCATAGAGAATTGCAATTAATATAAGTAATTACTAAAAGCATTTATTCATTATTGAAGTGGTAATAGTCAAAGTTATATGAAATACTGGAAATATCTTAAATTGTCTTCATTAAATAGCCTTTTAAAGTTAACCTGAACTATAAACAATTGAAAAATACAAATTTCAAAAATGGTTTTTATAAGTAAGTTTATAAATTGTCTCTAGGTTTCTATTTTTAACAGATTTAATATCCTTAGTTGTCTGCTTAATCCTCCTATATATAAACATTTAAAAACTACAACACCCAAATTGTTACTATTAATAAAAGTTCTGAGTAAAGTTTCAGATTTCTTGGGAGTCCTTTTTGTCCTTAGAACATCCAAGTCTAGTTAAGGAAGTACAGGGAGATTACAGTGCTCAAATATGTCACTTGGTATAATTTTATCTTCTGTAATTACACAACTAATTTCATATTTATTTCCATTTTTTTCCAATTGAGAGATTGCTATTTTTCTTTTGGTTTCTTGGGTTTTTAAGGCAAACAAGATTCAAAGGTCAAATCTATAAAAACACTTTACTCAAAGACATCTTCTTTTCCAGACTTAAGCCCTGATTAGTCCCTCCATGTTTTTATTGGTTTCTCCTTTAGCCTCCAGAGTTGATTTGTGCAAAAATAAAGAAATAAAGGCATTCTCTCAGTAAATATTTTGGCAGTCTGTCAAGAACTTATATCAAATCTGACATAGTAAATAACCGTCTGCTAAAGAAGACCTTCAATAAGCAAAAACATGAGGAAATTTACAAATAACAATAAAAAAATTCCAAGCCTGATTTTACAAGAAAGTATCACCTATTTTTTAACCAAAAGGTTTTTTTTTTGCAAAACAATCTACATCTAATAGTGTGCTGAGGTGTCACTCATTATGTAGGAACAATAACTCATAATTGATATTTTAAATTATTTAATTCCTGAGGTGTTCACTGACATGTTAGGAGTAATGTGCTTTTCTGGAAAGATTTTGTCTACTTCCTACAAGGAAATATAAGTACAAAACCTATATTACTACAAATTTCAGATAAATCTTTTAACATTTTTTTATTTACAGAATAAATAAAGTCCATATCAATTGGCTTCAAAATTACAATAACTGAGATTCAATGCCTCAGAGATGGAGCTGCCATTGAAATGGCCATCTACAAATTCATCACCCCAAATTCAGACAAAAAGTAAATGAAAAAAGGGTGAATAAAATCCACTCACAGTAAGAGGCAAAATGTCTTGGTTTTATTAAACATGCTTACCATGTGAATTATTTCACCCAAGGAGTCATTTTATGACAACTATAAAGCACGTTTCTGTAACCATGCTGTGATTATTTATGAGTTCCATATATTTATTTCAGCCATTTTTAGAAATATCTGGTCACAATGGAATTGGTAGTACAAGCATTGATTTTACATAAAGGGAAATAGTCATACCTACTTAACTTTTTTTCACAAAATCCATCAGCTTGTCTGTGTTACTGTGTGACTGAGGTCATGCTCTGAAACTGCCCCTTCTCCCACCTGTAACCAGATGAAGGATCTGCCCCCCACCCTATCGGTGCTGGTCTAGTTAGGACTTTGGCAGAGCGCTATTCAACATTAGTCGGACCTAAGGTAGAGATACCATTCTCATTCTGTACTTCCCATTACAGACTAATTCAAGCTGAGACTTCTGTCACATACGCATAGTTTGGTTAATAATTATTTGCTGACCTTCATGATATGAGATGATGAGAACCTGTAAGGTCATATGTACAATCAACACTTGATAGGTCTTGTGGGGCTCATGAACTTTGTGAATTATTAATGTCCAAATGATAAACCCAGGTATGCTTCTCCCCTACCATGGCCTGGGTTCATTAGTAGTTACTCTTAAGTATTAGCTTAAATATTAGCATAATTAAGAACATTAATCTTCTAGAAAAAATGTAATACTCATGAAGTCACATACATGTGGTTTGGAATGAGCCACAATTCTGGATGAGCCACATCAATGCTACTTTCTCCAGAGCAGATAACTGAGAGTTACCCCTGTATAGGGAAATTGGTATGACTCTCAGGATCTGATACTCATAGAAAATCCTTAAGACGTGTGTAATGTACAGAAATCACCATCAGGGGCTAGATTTGAGGTATGCTTCTTCAATCACTCCAACAAGATAGAATATGAAGAAAGGAATCTTTTCCCTTCCAGGATTTCCAACATAAGCCAGTTCTACATTCTAAGGAGCCAGGTTTCAGAGGAAGAGCTGTGGTAATGTTCTTTCTACTTGAATGAGATCTTACAGATCAAGCTCAGTTAGTTCACCTTAAAGAGTATAGCAAGTGGCCCTTCTTGCTTTACTTCTTGCTATAATCCCTGTACAGCTATAGCTTCTTAATGCATCCAACTCATTAGTTAGAACAATGTGAGAATCCAGAAGAAGGAAAAGAAAGGTGTGTTCAGCAATATGGTGAAACACAGTGGGGGTTCAAAAGATGATCGTGAGACTAATGACTGGAGTACACACTCTCTCAGGCATTAATTCTGTAAGGGCACCCTTACCAATATAACCTGGAACCTCCTTGCCCTTATATGAGAAACAGACGGTTAGATCCATACACACAGATGGCAATCCATTTTCAATACAGCCAAAATTTGTTCTATTTACTGACTCAGGATGGTTTAAAGAAGCTTCAACAATCACTACAGGTCTTGTCCTAAGAAGAAAATAAAATTAGCAATATTAATTACAGTATTGTTTTTCCTTAAGAAAAATTTGTGTTTGTTTTGTCAGTTTCCACTGACCAAGTAATTTCATGAAACTGCTTATTAAGAGTACATGCATACAAACTCAGTTACATTTCCAGGCATCAATCAAGAGAACTTTTCATTCAATTTTCTAAAAATATTGATTTTTGTCTGATGGTTTATTTAATTATATTTTATGTAAGGAAGGAAAAGTATCATAAAGTCCAATAATTAAAGTTCAGAATACTAAAAATGTTAATCATAATTACTGCTGATTTTAAAAATTGCCTTCAATCATTTACAATTCAGCCCAATTGTCACTAAGCAGTGAATTGTATCAATCTTACCTTAGCAATACAGCAGAATTGGACCGAAAAGCACCAACCACTATATCTGGAGGATAAAAACAACACAGATTAATGATGATTGTTAGTCAAATAGAATTTTTTTCAGCCTTAAATACTGAACTACATATCACTGTTTGACTATATCAAAACACTATTTATAGAAAATTAATTAGAAAAAATATGCTTACATCTTAAGATTAATTCCACATTTGTTTGAATCTATTCATTTACAATGAAATTCTTCCCGTTACGATATAAACAAACGTTATGATAAAAACTTATGGTATAAAGATAAGCTACTAAAACAAAAATCAATTTTTAGACTAGAAACATTCACCCAGAAATCTCCTTTCAAAGTACAATACAAAAAAATCTTTCGTCATCATATGTTTGATTTATTTTCATGGGTGCTTTTAATTTTTTTTTTCAAGAACAAGGAATAAAATGTAAGTAACAGTGTAACTCATGAATTATTGGATCATTTCTGACCCATCCTTGAATTTAAAAAAAAAAACCTTTAAAAATGAAGGGAAAAATATCACCAGAAAATCAGAACTCCTCCACACCTGTTTTACTTCTAACTTTGCAATAAAGCAACATCACAGTAGAGCTTATTTCAATTTTATACTTACCTACATATCCATTATTATCTGCATCAATTTGTCCAGAGATAGACTGTCCAAACATACTTAATGATTTGCTGATTTGGAGTCCTTCAATTCTCTGAAAAAATAGGTAAGTTGAGTGGGAAGCAGTTTTTGAACACCTAATATTACAGGAAAGCTATAATTTAATTAAATAATGAGCCTTCTTACTCCTTGGCACATTTATTAACAAAATTCATTTAGTTAAGTCAAATACTTGTATCCAAGAGAAACAAAAGTTCCCAGCTTGAAGTGGATGGGTGACATCTATTTTTTGACTAGAAAAAATGCATTTCTTTACTCTGTGAGCAAAGAGAAAATTATATACTATAGACCTTCTAAAATAGTCATGACACCCTCTCCCCAGTTTCTTTCAGGCTCTATATTTATTTCCCTGGCCAACATGAATAACCAAACAAGTAATATGGAAAATAAAACAACTGTAATCACTTAGCAGAACCTCAAGCTTATGATGAAAGCCACCCTCTTAAGCCAGATTGCATCCTAGCATGTGAAGAGGACACAAGTCAGGCATGTGGGTCCTATTCCCTGTATCTAATTTCATGTTCAGTATGGATTAGTAAGTATCAGGCTGCTATCTTCTAAGAAAAATACATATTTTTTACTAGACTTTATCTTTCATGCTAAATATATAGAACTATTTGTCTGTTTCACCCAAACAAAATAATCATATTAGCTAATACTTCCAAAAAAGTATCTTTGGAAAATCTTTTCTTCTCTGTATGTGTATGTAGTGTTTCCATGTACTGAAATGTCCTGATTTGTCTAAATATTAAAGTGAGATCAGTTAAATCAGGGACGTTTATTAAAGTATTCTTGTCTTACTCCTCTGACCTGCAAGGAATACAGAGTATCTGTGTTTGCTGTCCCTGTGTGATATCCACAAAATACGGAGCTTTAGCCACAATGCAAGACATGGTTAATCAAATCCAAATAGGCTTATTGGGGATAGTGTATTACTTCAGGACGTAAATCTGGTGAAATGCAGAGAAAAGTCTTTAATAGGTTAAAGACAAAATAGAATGGAGGTGAACCAGAGCTCTTTCTTACCCATTAAAAAAAAAAGGCTTCGAAGAGTTGTCAATGAGACTACCTACCATTATCATAAGGAACTCGTAAATTAGAATATTAAATATTTGAAAGAAAAAATTAAGAAAAATAAGTCCATTTTAGCCCAAGAAGTTCCAGAAAGCTTTTGTTATTAATGCTTTTGAAAACAGAAGAGTGTTTTACCTGTGAAAATGCTGATGATACTCCATCTGCTCTGCCATTGTAAATATAAATAGCGCCTCGCAAGTCGTCTTCTTGTGGAGCTCCAATAGCAACATCTATTCAGAATTTAGACAGAAAATAAATTCTTGATACAGAGAATGCAACTCTGACTGACCTTTGTGCTCCTGTATCCATGTCACATAAGAAAAACTTGTTATGAAAGAACTAACAATTTTCTCACTAGACAAAAAATAACTACAAAATACTGTTATCATCATAACAAAGAACAGGATTGTGCAAAATAGTCTGTGCATGAAAGAAGCAGAGCAAATGGGTCTGAGAGGCAGTCTAAACAGAATGGTTAAGGGCACGGGTTCTACAGTCAGACTGCCAAGGCCTGACCCCAGCACTCCCTTGTGCCCAGCTGTGCTAGGCCAGACGCATTTCCTAACCACTTTGTGTCTTTCTTCCCTCACCTACAGCATGGGATCATAAGAAAACCTGCTCTCAGCAGGTGAGAAGGACATAACTCATGTAAAGTGCTTAGAGCAGTGCCTAGCACATAACAAGTTATTATCATCTATGAATACTATAACCACAAGAATCCTTTATGTTGAGCCCTGGGCTTTAGTTTATTTGCAAAATGACTTCTAAATTAATTCCTGTTCCAATGAAAGTGATTAAGGTATTTGTAAAGGATATCTGTATACACACACAGGCATACATACACACGAACTAGATTTCAGAAAGTGAATTTGTTCTGTAAAATAATCACTGCAGCACCTTAATGACTTTGATATTCACATCAGATTACGGTATCAGGAGAAAAAAAGAAAGATCAACTGATATAAGAAAATGAGAAAAATAGAAACTATGAATGCTTAAGTGCTACAAATATACAGCACATAGAAAAATAATATTCTATTGTTGCAAGAGCATTTCATAATTTTTACCAAGCATTATATTTATTTGGTGCATGCATACATTAATTCATATGCAATATTTTCTTACTACTTTAATAGAAACTCAAAATACAGAAAGTTTGCTTTCATAATATTGTTATTTATTAATATTTATCAGGTCCAAAACCTTTTTAACAACTACAGTTTTAATTTTTGATTGCTATTCCATCATGATTAAAAAGTCTTTGTTATATAATTCTATGTCAAACTTTGTACAATTTTCAAAATGCAAATTCTTTTTCCATTTTCATCTGAAATTTGTTTTATACTTACTTTGTTTAGACATACTAAGATTACTCTCTTTTGACTTGTGAAAATTATCTTAAATTTTCATATACAAATACACACGTTCACTTATATATTTAGTGGACAGCTACTGAGCATCTACTGTATTCTGGGCACTTTCCAGGAGCTGGCAATACAAGGCAGAACCACAAAAAAAAGGAACTGATAGTCTAGTGAGGAAGAACAGCAAGTAAAACCCAAATAACATGCAAGGAGAAGGTGGTAGAAATTAGAGTGAGCTCCTCATAAAAGATGCTCAGGATGAGATTAAAGTTGCAGCATTATTTACAACAGCCAAGATGTGAAAACAACCTAAGAGCTCATCAACAGATGAATGGATAAAGAAGATATGGTACATTGACTCGATGGAATATCACTCAGCCATAACAAAGAATGAAATCTTGCTATTTGCAACAACATGGATGGACCTAGAGGGTATTATGCTCACTTAGAGAAATAAGTCAAACAAAGTCAAATACCATGATTTCACTTGTATGTGGGATCTAAAACAAAACAAATGAACAAACAAATGAACCAGAAATAGACTCACAGAGAACAAACTGGTGGTTGCCAAAGGGGAGGGAAATGGGTGAAACGGTAAAGGGCATAAAGAGGGACTAACTTCTGATTATAAAATAAGTAAGTCAGGGGATGAAAAGCATAGCATAGGGAATATAGTCAATAATATTGTAAGAACTTTGTAGGGTGACAGATGGCAACTATGCTTATCATAGTGAGCATATTGTAATTATATAATTGCTGAATCACTATATTGAATACCAGAAACCTATATAGCATGGTCTACCAACTATACTTCAATTAAAAAAAAGTATTGCTAGGTCATAGCCAGATGGGCAAAGAAAGCAGACACAGGAAACAGCCTGTGCAATAGTGAGGGAGCGAAGGGCAGCACAGCACACGGGAGGGAGGGCGACTGCTTTGGGATAGCTGGAGCCATGCATGTGCAGTCTACATACACAAAGGAACAGAGCGGGAAAGAGCAGGAAAAAGAGGAAGAAGAGGAGAGGAAGAGGGTTATAAAGGGAAAGAATGGGAGAGAAGCATCCTATAGCCCCTGAAGACAAAACCAGTTAGCAATGTCATTAATCAGGACTGAATTTATACTTCAACCATTGCGGCTAAGTCTTTGGTAACTATAATTCTATGATGATAACATACGAAGAGAGATTGCAGGTCTGAGTTATCAAGTTGTTCCTATACAAAAATTCTTGCAGTATCAATTATTAGCATTGGTGCTTTAAGGCACAAGTTATTCAAGTGAACATGAAACAATACAGATAAGCCTTTTCTGCTGAAATATTAGAGAGACCCAGAACAATGTGATCCCAAGAGGGAGACATTAGGGTATATTCAATGTTCAGCCATCTTCTATGTCATGTCTTATATATTTCACATAGTTCCAAACAAATCCTTACTTCCTAGGATTATATTTGGATATGTAATGAAATATGCTGAAGTTCTAGCTATCATTATGAAATGAAGAAAATATATACTATCAATAAATAATAAAATGTCTTTCCATGCTTATACAACTCAATTTGGTATACAACATACAGAACACATTCATACTAGACAATTATTTTTACTTTTCATCTGAATGTTTTATTTCACTGTTAGTACCAATCATAACAATCATCATTAGTATAATCATAATAATCTTAACATCAGCTAATACATGTAATGTTTACAATGCAGGCACTGTGCTAGAGGCTTATACATACTAACTCAAGTAACTTACAAGAACTATATCAAATACTTTTTTTTATCTCAGCTTGCTGATGAGGAAACTGGCACAGACTGTAACTTGCTTGAGGTCACAGAGCCAGGAAGTGGCGAAGCTGGCATTTTAACCTGGCGGGCCAGAGTCTGTGCTATTCCACCACCACGCTCTACAAAATCATTAACAATAGAGATTACATTGAGTGTTTTCCTCTCCTTGAGCCCCTTTCCTGTTCTGTATCACAGAAATGCTCAGTTATATGATTCAATATTATATCAATATTTAGCTCAGGGGCACATGATACAGCTTATAATTTACAATCATAGAATTTTATTATGGTTTCACTAAAAAATTATTCAAACATATAGTCCAGAAGTCAAGTAATAAGGCTCAAGGTGAGAAAACCTAAACCAAAAATAAGTGGTTTTACCAATTTATCTTATGGATGAAACCCAAAATGCTATCTGTCTGTCAGTCAGTCATGCCAATCACATAAGTCAGTCTATTTACCTACCTATCCACCTACCTACACCATTACTTTCTCATACTTTTGTTGAGATTTTTATGCTGGACCATTGCCAAACTGATTGGTTTTCTCCTTAGAAAACTGCTTGCTTTGCATTCTAAGGACACAGGAAATATAGCCAGAGTTTCTTCCTTTTGAAGAATAAAACAATGTCATGATCAAAGTAAGAATAACTTAGGTCTGCAATGCAAAGTACCAGAAAATTGTGCATAGCTGAAGGATATTAAGTCTGATTTGCATCTAAGACTGGAGGTAGAAGAAAACCGAGCAGGTGGGATTTTCATCCCCTTTCTTATAATTCCACACACTCTGCCATAACACAAAGTAATTTCATCCATCTACCCGAGAACAAAATAAAATAGAAGATGGGGAAAAGTAATACAGAAATACATAAAGAAAAATGCAATGTAGATGCCTGCTGTCTCAGATACTATACAATGGAATTAAAGACACCTGTGAGAAAGCAAAAAAAACATGAGTCTTGCTAGTACCAAAACGTAGAAAATGCCTACTCATGAGTAAAACAAAAATGCTATTCAGCCATAACAAAAGAAAGAAATCCTGTCACTTATGACAACATGAATGGACTCTGAGGGCATTATATTAAGTGACTAAGTCAAGACAGAGAAAGACTGCCCGATCTCATTTGTTGAATTTAGGAATTGCACTCTCCTCTCAATTCATGTTATGCACAGTTTTAGCAGACTTGATTCACTCGACACTAGATTTAAAAAGGAAAATTTAAGAGGGGAGGCTGGTAGAAAAATGTATTTCAGCAGCAGGGCTGATAACCAGCCAATAAGCACAGTTATGACAGTACCATCCACTCCATTCTTGAAATGCTTCCATGTCAGTTGGTAAATAGCCACTGTCCCTGAGCCTGCCAGTTGCTCCCTCACCACTCCTCGTGACATTCTTCTGGGATACCCAAATCCTCCTTCAATGTATTAGCTGAATGAGGAGTGCCTGGCACTGAAGTGGGCTTCCAGAACTCTGCTCCAGCTCTGCAGCTTTGTCAGTGTGTTTGCTGGACTGATGGCTAAGTCCAGAGTCTATGAAAAACTCCCCACTGCCCCACAACATTTTAACATTTCTGAAATCAGGATCTATCTTAAAAAGAGAAATGGTGGATATTACAATTTAATAGCTAGTTTTTAGGGGCACATAATACAGCTTATAACCAATGCTGCCTTACAAACAATGAAAAACATATTTTGAATACCATCCTGTGGTTAACAACAGTAAGAATCAATAGCTTACAACTGAGAAGTCAGGTAGAACACTAAAAAAAAAGAAGCAAAAACAAATTAGCATAACTTGCTGGCCCCATTTTCTATAGAAAGGAAAAAACATAAAATGCCAACCATATTCTCTTCCATGTATTATTGAAAAGGCAGAAATCAGATAATTTTAATTACCTTCAAAGCCATCATTATCAATGTCGCCAAGATTAACTATAGATTCTCCAAATCTCGCAGCGTATTTGTCACTCCCAACAAGTTCTGTTTCCATTTCATTCATTACTGCTCCCTGGATAGAAAGGGGGGGGAAGGTATCACTATAGCACCCCTGACAACGGTACTCATGATTAACTGTTGTCATTGGATATGGATTTTTTCCTAATGCTTCAAATAAGTTGAACAAATTATAGACTGAGCTTTAGTACACACATCCCCGTTCAATTCAATAAATATTTATCAAGTATGTCAACCCATATTATAATAGTCTGATTAGAGCTCAGAGGACATAAAAAATGCCAAACTTGTGATACCTGGCTTTGAAAATTCAATAAATCATTCTGATAATCAATTTAGCAAATATTTATCAAGTTCCTACTAAAGTCAATGAACTATGCGAAGAGTGAATGGGTGACAGGGGACAAAACATTTTGTGTATGAGCCATGCTACCCTTCTTGAGAATCCCACAGATACACGGAAGGCTCAGCACAAGTATGTTAATGCCTTAGAAGACTGCTCTGCAATATTGAGAAGCAAGGAGAGAATATCCAATTGAAAGCCAGGAGAGATTTCATAAAGGAGAAGGTACTCAAGATGGCTACTGAAGGACAGGCACGATCTCATATACAGAGAAAATGATCAGCAAAATACAGAGTCCAAAGAGTTTGGCTCTTATGAATGGTGTGTATTATGAATGAGACAAAAAAATGTCAGATTGGAATCTCATTATATGGGACTTTGATGCTGAGGGAGTTTTACTCTTAATTTAGAAAAACAACAGAAGCTACCAGAGGTTTCTGAGCTGAGGAGTTGACACAACTGAAGCTGCCCTGTGGGACCGTATTCTAGCAGCAGTGGAACAGGGACAGATCTACTGCTATCTCTGAAGTTGGAAAATGAGTTATTATGAGAAAACATTAAATAATGTTGCAGTAAAGAGCTGTTAGAGTGAAAGCCAAGAGACTTCTTTTCAAATTCTGATAATGTTACTTCCTGGCAGGAAAAAATCCAGTCTATGCACTGCTCATCATAGATGCTTTCCTCTTCCCAAACAAGTCTATTCATCATTCCTGAAGCACACACATATTCTACCCTTTGTGAAGTGTCCTTCACCTTATATTTTCCAACTAAAAAATTCCTATACTTGCCTTGCTAAAGTAATACTTCTTATGTGAAACCTTCTTGAGCCAAAGAGAACAGCTTTGGTTCTGTATATACTAACAATCTACAATTTACCATTGCACTCACTTGTGTTTGTGTGTTTTCTAGATTCTGATATCCTGGAGGTCAGGACTGAGATTATTCTCAGCTCTTTCATGTTTCTTGTTACAGTTCTGATACTCACTAAATGTCATTTGCTTAATATTTTTAGATGAACTAAGTTTGGGAATCCTCTCTTCAGAGGCAATCGCTGGCACCAAAAACAGTGGACGATTCAATCAAAAGAGTAAGGGATACAAGAGTTTGGCTCCAAGGGAAACCCCCAATTTAAAGAACAGAAGGGAGAAGGGATTCCAGGGAGGACAAGAAGGTGCAGACCCAAGACAATAGAATGGCACTGAAGTTCCAGGGGGTGGGGTGGGGACAATGAGTTTGAAAAAGTGGAAATCACTCCGCTTTAAGTGTTTTCCAGTCACAGAGAATGGTGACCAAGATTTTGCTGTGGACCCTTGTAAGCTATTTTAGAAGTAGATGGAAACTAGATTCATTAAGCATCATTCTTTCATGAATTCATTTGTAAAAATTGCTGAGCACCTATTTGTCCAGGGCTCTTTCAAACCCTGAGGGAACAGCAGTAAATAAAACAGACAATCCTTTCCACACAGTGTCTACACTCCAGTAGAAAAACAGACAATAGTGAACCAAACCAATAAATATATAATTCCAGGTAGCAGTTAATGCTATCTTAAAGAGTTAATAGGAAGATAGAAAAGAATAAAGGAGTAACCTATGTCAGAAGTGTTAAAAGGTGAAGTCAATTTTGAAATTAACCCCAGTATTCAAGTGGTGCCTCAGGGTAGGAGAAAGGGAAGAACAAAAAGTCACCTAGTGGGTAGGGCTCCTCTATGACCTTTAAGCAAAAGAGCTTCAACTGTATCATTTTCATATTGGGGTTCCTTCTGATTTCAACTGAGAAAAAAAATGGTCCTGTACTGCCTCATTTTAGATGTGTATGCTACTTTTTAAACTGTTTTCAAAAACTTTACTTCTAAAGAGAAGGGAAAGAGAAATACACAGAATGACAGTATAGGTAGTATAAAAAAACCCACTGATAGACAGGGAAATGTGAAATATCTATGCAAGAAAATGTAATGCCTGACATCACCATTAATGAGATATGAATGGTCACTTTGCAGATGATATGCCTTTACTATTAAATTTAGGTTTAAGCACAGTATAGGAAATCCCAGTTCATAACTTTTTCCTGCTCTATATTTGGAACTTTAAGAATCTCTCAGCTTTATGAGACTAAATATTTTCTTCCTTAAGTTGTAAAGAGTTTAATATGATGCTTAATGTAAGAACTTATTAAATGCTCTGAAACCATTTAAGTAGGATTACACATTCTTTCTTGAAACAGATTTTACATCACTGAATTCTGACCAAAAATACTGTTCTTTAAGAAATGAATTTCTTCACAAATCTGTTCTTGCTCTTCAATCAAAGGATCAAGACAAGAAGATTCCAGTTAGGCCCTATCAGTTCATTGTTTTAATGCCAAGAAGATAGTCTGGCAAGATAAGGCCAGAAAAACTCTTCAAAATGAACTGTCAAGTGGTCAATTTCTACTCCAAAATATCCCCCCCAATTTAAAACTCAACCACAGTAGTAATTACATATTTCTACAACAACTATATCCACTTTGGAATAAACTATGCCAATTCTATATTCTTAACATGAAAATAGTACATGATTTGTGCAAATTAACATTTCATCAAAACACATCTTGTTTCCAACTGTCTTAAAATCAAGAAATTGAAAACATTTCATACCTTTATCATCTACTTCTAATATTTTATTATTTTCAAATTATATAAAGATATTTGCTATAGAACCTTCAAATAAAAAATCCACATTTTGAGAGAGATATAAAAATCATTCTTTCAAATTAGATTTGTGACATAATAAAACTGAAAGTAACTTCAGCTACTTGAATGAACACATAAAACCTGTAAATAGAGAAACTCCAGGAGACTGATCACCTACTCCTGGAGTAGCAAAACAAGACAGCTGCACATTCATCATCATATTCTACTACTGTACTTTCAGAGCATCAGTACAAAACCAAAATTTTTACTTTTGGTAGTTAAACAAGCCTAAGAATCTATAGGCTCAGAACTCCGTGTAACAAGAGCTTTAGTGTCTGTCATCCCATAAGCAGCTTGGCAGCTGACGGGCCATCAGACTTACCGAGCCGGAGTTGATGTACACAAACACTCTGCCCTCCTCCCTGACGATGCTGTGCATGGGGGCTCCCACCAGCAGGTCTGAGAAGCCATCTGCATTGAGGTCCACGGCACAGACAGAAGATCCAAAATAAGAGCCGAGCTGCCCCAAAGCAAACCAGATCCAGTCATTGAGAAGAAAGCAGTGTTGCTCACAAAGCCCCTTAGTGATACCAAAGGTAGAGACATATTACCTTTTTACCTTTCATTTCATGTAAGATATTTAGTTCTTTGGCATCAATGCTGAATATATATGCCTGCAATTAGGAAAATAATTTGAAAAGGTTAGATTGCTATCACAATAAAAAGGTTTGTCATTTAGCCAGAGATGGGTAAGATTCCTCAAGGGAGGAACAACCTAAGACAGGCACAGTCGCAGGGGGGCTATCAGGTGAGAAATTGGGGATCAACAGAGGTGAGGCTTAGAACCTCACCCCCTCTGTTTTGAGAGAAATCTTCCGCATCCGAGGATGTTTTGTTGCCCTTGTCTAGCTTGGATTAATACTTAGCTTATAGGCACACACCTGATCATCTACGTTTGCTTTCTTACAGCACTAAACTATGTTTTCTACCTTTATCTTGCATCTACCTACCATTTCAGCATTTTATTAAAAAAATAATAATAATAATAAGGGAGAAATGTGGGATTCACATATAAGTCAAGTATAAAAATCAAATGAATATTCATATTTGGACTGATTGTTTATAGTTCATAATGCGTGATCAAAACCGAAAGTTTCTGTGACGACTGCCCTTGTACTGTTCACCATGTAAGAACTTATTCACTATGTAAGAATTTGTTCACCATGTAAGGACTTGTTCGTTGTGCTTCGGAGGATCCGAGACTGATGAGAATTGGACTTGGGGTGGATTAGTGATTGTGCATTGGGTCCCCTGTACAGAGTTTTATTGTTGTTAACTGTTAACAACCATTTGATCAATAAATATGAGAGATGCCCTCTCAAAAAATAAAAAATTAAAAATTAAAAATAAATAAATAAAAAGGTTTGTTATTTGATCAAAACATCAATTTTCAAAACTGGTAATTGCTCATATATTTTTAAAAATCCTTTTCATAGTGATACAAAAGGTTTAGGGAACCATGTTGACATTACCATGCTGTCCTTGCAAAACTACCTTTTCAATAATTATCTTATTGATCCCTTAGAGGGCTCAGAAGGCATTGTCTGCCTCCCTACTCAAAGCAAGGCTCAGAAAAATTTAGAAACAGTCACACAACAATGTAACACAAACTAGAACCAGAACTAACATATTACTCTTTCTAGAATTTTCCTTCTACTGTACTTGTTAACCAGTAAATATATTCCCTAGACATCTTGAAATGATTCTATCTCAAGAACAGTTTATTCATAAAGAAAACTCAGTTGACTTATATAATTTTCCTTTAAGCTTTTTTGCTAAATTATATCTCAAAACCATACAACTTTCATCAATTCCACCACATAGAGCTTATTGTTCATCATTTCTAGTTCTCATTCCATAGATTCTTTAAAATCTCATTCTCATGCCATTTATTTAACCCTTTGCAAAGAAATAAGTACAAAAATGTAAATCTTACTTTACCAATCTGTTCATGTTGAGGGGCTCCTCCAACTACTTCAGTAGTATGCGGACTCCGGAAATGACCAGCTCCAACTGAGTAGCCTTCAAAAAAAAAAATGGAGAAAAATATGAGAATATCATCTGCAACAGGTAACATATTATCATAAATCCACTTATAAAATTAAATGATACTGAATGCAGAAAGGCTACACTAAACAGTTTTAAGAATATTTAGCATAGCAATACTCAAAATTGTTCATTTTATTATGTGCTTTAAGCAATAATTGGTATGTTACAAAATTAGCTACATGGCTTATATTTCTAAGTGCTCAAAATTGAAGATAGTGCCTTTACATTTTTATTTTGTTAAAAAGTCTCTGGGTATTATCAGGACAAGCTAGCTTCTAGGATTACAACATATTGTAGAGTATATATAAGATTTTAAATTTAAGGAAAATCTTCCTAAACCTCAACTTTCTTGCCATGGAATCTTCCTATTATGATAAAATTATGGGATGCCACAAAAGATAAAATATTCTGTGATAAAAGGCATAATACTAAGGTACATTTCTTATAACTTTAAGATACCCTTCAACCATAAACAAGTAAATGTTGAATTGTAAATGAATTGGCCTCTCTTTGAAAATGAATTCTTTCTGTGTGAATGAGAATAATACTGCCTTTTTAAATTATTATTATTTTTGAGTATAGGCTGCTCACATTTGAGGCACATATGGTTTAAACAAATCTGTATTTTCTAAGAAACTACAGGAAAAGCATTCCTTGTACTATAATAGAGGAATTAATGCCAAGAAAATCTTGTGTTTCTGTAGAAATATAAAGTGCTCTGAGGAGGCAGAGGAAGATTAAAATAGTTAAACTCTGGGAAAGATTCTAAGAACTTATAAGGTGAAGGTCAGTCAACAAGCTGTTTTTAGACCCGTATGCCTCGTGTTACCCATTGTCTTTATTGCTGTTGGCAGTCCCGCTGATTTTCAGTTGGCCCTTTAAGAAACTAGACCTAATCATACCTGATTAAATGAGTTTATTCACGTAGAGTGCTTACAGAAGTTCCTAGCACGGTAAGCACTCAACAGATGCCGCCTTTATAATAAATTGACTGCATAAAAATATAAGATTACAAGTGTTTAACTATAAAGAGTCTAAGAATTCTAAGTTGATTTTATAGTTTTATATGTAAAATATTAGGTTAATTAAAGTTTTATACATTACGTCCTTAAAGAGAGTTTCTGAACTGTGTTTTTACTACTAGCCATTTTGATCTTTTGAAGATACATTTTCCCTTATTTATAATTACTAGTATTTGTAAGGCAGACGTATTTTAGATTAGAAATTTTTATAGTACCTAAATAACTTCCAAATTTTACTTGATTGTGTTTGTCTAAAAAAGCCTTGTATTTATTCGTAGTTATATTGTAGACAAAAAGAGAGCCAGTCCAGTAAGATGATCCTGGGGCTCCCATCACAATTAAATCCTGTAAGAAAAAAACAGTTTAATCATCATTTAAATGTTTAATCTCACACCCAAAACCCCCTGCAGATATACTTCTTAAGTAAATAGTGACAAGAATACACTTTTATAGTAAAATTCTAAAACCTGAGCATTTTATGAATTTAAAAACTTATTAGAAAAAAAAAGAAAAGGTAGTTATTGGATTTTCCCCTGAAAGTAGAATTTCAGAAAAGTAAAACTCTGGCTTCACACTGAATCAGGGGACTTAAAAATCGAAGGTTGGATCACTGAATGTGAGGGTAAGCTTTCAGAAGAAAATGTGATTTCCATCAAAGTAAATCATAGCTGGGTAATTATTCATTAGTGCTTATTATGAAGATGATCAGGCATTGGCAAAGAGTAAAAAGTGGACTCAATTTATTTCAATTTGCAAAAAGCCATTGACCAGTTTCCTTAATAATGTTAGTTTAGAAAAATTATATGCCCAGTGGAATTTGGGACACATTTGATGATAAGTAAGAATTTAGGAAAAACGAATAGCGGAAGGCTGGAGTGAGCAGACATTTGGTGAAATATGAAAACTTTCAGCAGTCAAACATATTTATTTCTAAATATCCTGAACAATCCTGAAATTAAATAAAAGTCAGTTTAAATATAAACTAAGGAAGGATTTTTTTTTATATATAGCAGGTAATATTTACAGAAATTATTAACCCAATGCTTGATGCAATCTGTCTATATAGATTCAGAAAACATTCATAAATTCATAATGGGCTTTTAAGAGAAACAGGGAGATTTGGGGTAGACTACAACCATGACCTTTCACTGAATATCCTGGAGTGTTAGTGAATAATACAGTTTGAGAATGTATCTGATTTAAGATGATACTAAGTTTTTAAATCTTCCAATTCTTATAAATTTAATGAAAAATATGGATTTGTATGCTTTGTTTCCCACTCAACTAGCAATTAAAATAATACAGTTGGATAGGTATCTTCAATGTCTAAGTTAACAAAACAAACAACTATAGCTGCTTTTGCTTTCTATTAAATCTTGATACAAGTAATTTTCTTTAGTATAGACTTTCAGTTGATCTTGTGTGTAACAACCATTTAAATGTTCGTATTTTTTCAAAATATATATATTGAGGTGAAAACATTGTAATACTCTGAAATTTAAGAGACATATTATTCAGATGTTGTACTATTTTTACTGTAAAGAATAACATCAGTCTTCTAGGTCTTCAGAACTAGAATTCTGTATGTAAACATTCAAAGCAGCTATTTTTTATTACCTCTGTATAAAAACTAGATATTCCAGCTTGACATGATGCAAAATTTTCTCCAAATTTTCTCACATAATCTAAAATGAAGTAGAAAACAATTCAGGATTTCATTTCAAAACAAAGACAAAATCTGCATAATCTTGTTATTAATCCTTACAAATATACCTTTTAAGGTCTATATTTAAACTATCACATTTTAAAAATTATAGTAACTTTGATAACATTTAAGATCACAAATATCTTCCATATTAATCTTCAAAATATTTCTATGAAATAGTAATAAAAATATCTACCCTACCTCTTTTTCATGGGTATATGAAGTATGATTCAAAACTAACACAAGGTAGGATCTGTGGCTTCCATTCTAGGTTTCCATTTAAAATAGGCTTCCTAGATTATGCCCAGCTGAAAATAACAGAGTCAAGATCCATGTAGAGATGGAGAAGCTCTTATAACAAAGCCCCCATGAATGGATGTTTTTGGAACTTACTAAGGTGATAAGGCTTTGCCTCTCCGAAAGAATGGATATAAGTAAACATCTATGAAAATAAGAATCAGAACTACATCCTTCTTTTGGCTTAGCTAACAGAAAAGTTAAATAAATTGCTAAATCACTTATAATTCCTACTCCTTGTAATTTTCCACTCCTTTTTATATCTTTCCTGATCCCATTAAAAAAAAATTTAGTAATTTTCCCTATAATTTTAAGTGTCTTAAGTCTGCTATCTCGAATTTATTTATTTTTTTTTGTAGAATAAGACTAGGTATATCTGAGCAAAAATAAAGACTCTACTGTGAAAATGTTTTAAAATATAAACCATAAATGGTTTAAAATATAAACCATAAACCATAAAAAAAGGAAAGAGGATAATGAACACTCAGAAATCTAGACTGAGTTTTACTGCAATTGAGAATTTCATATTCAAATTTCAAATTCAATTTCATTTATCTTCTTGACATCCAAAGGCAAAGAAGGCATATGCATCAATCAGCTTTTCCACAGCATCAAATGCCAGAGGAAAGACCCCAATATTAACAGAATCAATAACTGAATTTGCATACTTGGTCAAAATTTTGTCAGTTAAGAAATTGTCTTTAGACACAGCAGTAATCATTTTGATTAGAAAAATTGAAAACTGGAATGCATTTATATTTAATTCTGAGTTTTCCAAAAACATTTTTAGCATTTCAGCTCTGGTGCAGATATCATTTTTAATGCTCTGTAGACACCCTTAATTTTGGTCACTTCAGTGGTTTATTTATGTACTAGCTCAGCCTGTATTAATGCTGCCCATGACCTAGAATTTCATGGGAAAATCTTTCAAACTCTTGCTGTTTCAAGGAAAACATTTGAATTAAAAAAAAAGATATAGTGAGTGGGAAAGATTTATTTACACTTAACTTGAATCTTTCTGAATATTCTTAGAAGCTAAATGTAAAGCAAGAAATCTAAGCAGTTTTCTTCTTTCTGATCAGATTTTTAATCTAATTTCATGATTTCAACTGTCCTATATTTACTGAGCATTAGACTTACTTATACTGAATTGAAAATATATTTTATGCAAAAGTATGTAGTTAAAACTAGTTTCCTAAATTCTTCAAATGAGAGAAACTGTAGAATTTCTATTCCTAAAAACACAAAGTACATTTCTAAAGGTAATACTATTGTAATTGAGTAAAAAAAGAAAGAATACTTTTAGTTAAAAACAACAAAGCTATTTCAATGATCTCCCCGCATCCAAAACTGAGAGAAAAACTTTTTTTATAGCATTCACTTGTCTCTCTTGGTCTAGTTAATATCAAAATCATGCCTTACCTTGGTAACATGGAGCTATTCTTTTACTTAATTCTGTTCGTAAATCAGAGGGCATTCCATAGCAAACTCCTGTGGGGAGCTTATTTTCATTCTTTATATAAAATATATTTTTCCATCTATGTCCACAAGTCTGAATAAAACATAAAAGTAGAGCACATGATGTAAGTCACACCCAGAATACCTGATTTCATGATGTTATCAGTGGACCGATTCCAATAACCTACCACAACAGATCCGTTTTCTCCTGGCTGTCTGGAAAGCGTGACCCCCAGCCACTGATTGTCTCTTTCTTCCAAGCAAGTCTTTCCACAAGGTTCTCCACTAGGGCTACCTACAGCATTTGAAAATAAGTTTATCATCAGTTATCTTGAAAACCATGTTATTCTTGAGAGCAGATAAACACACATGCTTATTCCCAAGGCTTTTCCTCCAGACATGTGTGGCATATCCTCCTCCTCCTCTGCTTCTCTATTATCTTACATTCAGTGCATAATGTGGGGGTAACTGTGTTATTCTGTCAACATAACTGCTCTCTCACAAGGTGAATTTGGTTACAGAAATGACCTCCAACTGGTAACACCACCAAGAGGTGACCTTAGTGTAGGAAATAGCTAGCCAACATGGCTAGGAGGGGAAGACCAGTTCAAGCCAACACAGGTTATGCAAAAACAGCTGCAGCCTGTAACGCCTGGCAACGCATTTGCAACTTCTGATCATTTATCTAGCGTTATAGGCAACATTACCAGAGCATTTTTTAAGGCATTTCTTGTATTGAGACAGTAAGAATAAAAGACAACAACAGTCTTCTATTTAAACAGCCTGAATGGGTGGCTGAAGCTGGAAGGTGACCCCTGAGCCTGTAGAAAGTAGTGGTGATAATTAGCATACTAATGCCTAGCATTTAAAACAAACTGCCCTATGGCTTCCATTTAGTGGATTGTGACTGTTTCCAAAAAAGAAAGGACTTGAAAAACCGATTATTTTAATAGTAAATAAAAAAATTCAGTAGGCATTATAACAAATGCATGAGTAGCCAAACAGTCAAGTAAAATATTACTCGTGGAAAGTGCCGTGTAAGAGCTCTAAACTGTGTAAGAAAAAGTGTTCTTCCCAGTGATAATATTTTTCTTTAGTTAGAGTGACTGCTTTATAGTAGGGATTCTATATTAAAGTGATTTCAAATAAGTGATTTGGAGGGATAATAAGATGCAGCATCCTAAGATTTCTTTTGCTGCCTTGTCACCCTCTTGAGTTGCCATGTGACAGTTTCATTCTGCCAGAGCTTAATGCCATGGGCAGGTAAATACATCTGCATAATTGGAATAGACATATGGGACTCCAGTTTGTTTACTCAGTTTGAACACAAGTCACTGGTATCAAGTTTTCATACATTTAGAGTGACCATCTTCTAAATCATTAAGCATTCTTTCTACTGCTATAACCTTGACCCCTAGAAAAAGCTTCTTGGGCAAACTCACAATACCTACATAAATAAGTCTAATATTTTGAAGGTGAAATTATTTGCAGTTAATCTCCTGGGCAGGAAGGATTTTGTAAGGAGTATAGGAATTTGTTTGTGGATACATCTATTTGTTCTCAGATTAGTTGTTCAGACAGTAAAAGCTGTTGAAGGTGACATGACTGAATGGGAGGGTTTCCCAGCCCCTTCCCTGGAGACTCTGAGCCAGAAGGCCCAGGTGAGGGCCTGACCACCTCAGATGACCCTCATGGGCTGGCGCTGTTACAACAGGACATGGACGATGCTTTGCTGGATAGATTTTTTGTAGGGTAATGATGTCTCCCACCCTGGCTGTGTGGAGCACTGGACTAAAAACAAGACAAATAAGGAAAGGTCTGGAAAAAGCATGCTAGGGTTGATTAACAAAGCCTGCTTGGAGTGGAAAGGAAATCTTGCTGCAGCCCAAATCTTGATAAAAGATTGTTCAGGTAGAAACATAGGTCTCCATTTTAAAATTAATATAGAAAGAGGGAAAGGAGGGGAGGAGAGAGAGAGAGAGAGAGAGAGAGAGAGAGGGGGTCAGAGGAAGAGGGAAGGACAATGTGTGTGGCGGGGTGGAGGTGGGGGATGGTAAGGTCTAACATGTTATTGTAGCTACACGATGCCAACATAATTGAAGACAGAATGACAAATTCTAATTTTCATTGTGATGAAATTTTCAATTTAATTTTTCACTAAAATTGCCACCCCCAGTGACTTTTTTTCCCTAATAACAAAAATAGATGATAAATGGCAATTTTATCTACTCAAAGTTGAAGTTTCTATTTAGCACAATAGACATGTCAATGAAATATATCTTCTCTGAAAATACCAAAGTCTATCTAAAATTATAGTCAGTTAAGTAAGGCAAAAGAGAGGAAGGTCACAAATACATTACTTTATTATAATATGGTATATTTAACACATACTTTCTTCGAAATCACAGTATTCAGAAAAAAATTCACTGTCCTAAAAGATGCTACCCAAAAGTTTAAAAACAGTGGGCATATAATAATTGAGAACAAAATACCAAGTAAATTGCTTTGATGAAAATGGTCAAAAAGTTTTTGTGCACAAAAACAATGAATTATTACTGCCTGTTTCTTAGCTGAGCTCTCTATTTGTAAATTTAAAGTGAATTTGTAAATTTAAAGAGAAGCTCTTGTTATTAAACTATTTTCTGGGGCCACAGATGATTCCACAGTGTATCCTCTGTTTTTTGCACCTCCAGGTGCTCAGTCTCACACTTAGGTTCACACACATTGTAACCAAACAACTCACCTTCCTACTTGGTCAATGTCACTTCCCTCAAACATCTTTCTCTCCATATCTGAGCATCAGACCTCTGGGACTTAGACCACCTCGCAACCCCACTTGCCTCTCAGGACTTGGGCCTGAATCACCACCAACTTCCCTGGCTCTTCAAGTCTGCAGATAGCAGATCATGGGACTTACTTGGCCACCAGAACTGAGGGAACTGATTCCTATAATGAATCTCCTCTTATATTTATCTGATCTACCTACCTATCCTACTGGTTCTGTTTCTCTGGTGAACCCTTACTAATACAACTACCTTTATTTATTTGCAACTATCCTGTCTACTTCCAAGCCTTAGTAAATTCATTGTGGCCAGTACTGCATCTTGTTCATCATTACCCCACCCCCAGCACACAGCCCAGAAACATGTGAAAATGGAAGCCTCCATAAATGAAAACTGGTTCAAAGCTTTACAGTTGCGGTTTGACCCAGTATCTCCTATTTGTGATTTGTCTTACTTTGAAATGTATGTGCAAAAGGACGATTCATTGCACAGGCAAAAAAAATTCATGGAAACAGCAGTTATGAAACAATTATTCTCCCACATAACAAACAAAAACAAATTCTAGGAAGTGAACAAAAACTCAGACTCACATTTACATAGGTTTCTCTTTTTCACTGCCTAACACTGCTTCTGCCATAGAGGCAGCACCCAACGGCAGCGGCAGTACTAGGTCCTTTCAGCCCTGGTTATGAGACGGATCAGTTCCAAGTACAGCCTGTATGTTCCCACTATGTTCTGGGTCTTAATTTCTAGGAACTTTTAACCGTTTTCTGCAGTGCTTGCAGAATCTTGGCAGAGAAGACGTTCGCATCATCAGTGTATGCTCAGGGCTTTCTCCAAAGCTTTCCCTAAACTTGCTTGTTCCTGAGTCCACCCCTTTATCATGCAGTTCTCAGCCTTGACTAGACATCAGGATGGATGTGGATGAATAGTGACACCTGGTCCCCACTCCCAGCAGCTCAGATCTGATGTGTCTGGGTTAAGACCCACATATCAGAACTGTTCGAAAAGCTCCGCAAGTAGTTGTAATGAGCAGTTGAGCTTCTGAACAACTAAAACAACTGCTCGACAATGTAAATGGCTATACCTTTTCCTGTATTATATCATATTTGAAAAGAAACTACTCCATTTTCAAAATCATAGTGATATTTTGTGTCCTCCTTGATTTCAGCTACTTGTTGAAATAAGAGATCAAATGTCAAGCAGTGTTCTTCCTACGGAAATACAGTATTTCTATTTTGTTCAGAAATAATGATTATTAAAACTGTCATGAGAAAGCTAATTCTCATGCCTTTCCCTGACAGAACATCATAAACTAAAATCATCTTAATATTTTATCCAAATGTTATGCTGAAATGATTTATAATCTGGTTTTCAATCCAGCTCATACATAACTAAACTCTTAGTAAATTAAATCAGCCTTTTAATTGAAAAAGTATTTTACATGGCTTAAAAGAGGTCAGCAGAAATTAACATGTGATAATTTTCCATGCTTTTATACAACCAGAATGACTAATTCTTAGCACAGTTGAATGCATTTTCCTAGGAGACATTAAAAGGAGAAGACCATGTAAAAACCATACTCCTTATTTTAAAAATGAAGCCCATTTTTCCTTTTTCCTTTTGCTTTCATATGGGGAAGAAAATATAAAGATGTATGCTTACTACTTTCATTTTTTTATTTCCATCTACTGACTTCGTATCAGTACATACATGTGTATTTAAATGTGAACAAGCAGTAATTTTGATAGACAACTATAAAGGATATCAGTACAAAGCCAATTAGGAACATTCTTTGCCATCCATTTTACTGTTGTTATTCACATCTCCATTTTAGTGTCATTGCTCCCATTGCCAAAATATGACAGAGACTATGGGAGACTATCTGCTTGACGTCACCTCCACGAGGGCAGAATGACTGTTTTGTTGACTGTGGCCTTCCCACAGCACAGAACAGGGCCTTACATGCAGCAGGCAGGAACAGAATACGTATTTGCTGAGGGAGGGAATTCTGAAGTAGTTTATACCACCACGAAAATCCTTTACTAGAGGGTCTGCCTGCAAAATATTCACCAGTCTCTCAGGGGTCTAAGCTTGGAGAGGCCTTCCTCTTTCACAGCTATTCTTCCTTGCTTCTCTTCCAAAACATTCTTCCCTCAAGTTTTGAGAGAGTAACAGATGGTCTGGGAAACAGTGTTTGCAGGTCTGAAGACCTTTACAAAGTGTGATAGTGAGTGGGATGATTTAAGACCGATCGGCTGCCCGCAGGAGGTGCCTATCTCAGAGGCTTTCTGCCAGGACTGTGGGGAGTACCTGGTCCAGAGCCTAACAGAGAAAGAAGGCAGACATTCATTGATGTTCACATTATTATTATTTAAAGGATTAAGATAAACATATGATTAAGCTGCACAAATGTCATGCTGTCTATTCTCCTTCATAAAAACATCTCATGTCAATGAGATCTCATCATACACATTAACTCATTTAAGTCTCTCAGTAGCAGAAGAGGACTGTTACCAATCCCATTTTACAGATGAAAAAATTGAGTCTCACAGAAGTAAAGTAACTTGCCTGAATCCATGGGGCTGGTAAATGGAAAATATTAGAATCAAAAATTAAACACCTGTCAGCAACTGAAGCTCTCTGTTACTTCCTACTACTCCACAGTATATACAACAGAACTTTATAATACTTCAGCTGTCTGAGTTAACTGACATTGATTTCACTTTCTAAACCTTTTTTCAGCTGAACGTTTGCAAAATATCACAAATCTGCCCACAGACTGTACAGTCACCATTCTAGTGTTCGAGAAAAATGTCACTCACTTGGTCCCTATCTTGCCCTGCCCTTTCCCTCCATTTGGAACAGTATTTTGGCATTCCCACTGAGAATGGGCCACAGGGGAAGATCAGACTCAAAGTCCTTCTTTCTAGGACTTCTTGGCACTTTGAGCGAAAGACGTTGTGGGTAGGAGAGTCTCGCCTCTTGAATGCAACAACACACTGGATTCACTTGTGTGTCACCAAGCTGCAGCTTTCCCATCGTTTTAGACACTTGACTGGGGCTCTCAATCTGACTTTCTAGCTATTAAGACAATATATACATTTATCTGATCTTTCAAAACACATAACATGATTTCAAGCTTCAGAAAAATAGTGAAAGCCCCTACTTCCAGCAATTACTTTATAAGGTTGAAGTTCTATTCTGTTGAAAGACAAGTCCTCAATGAGTCCTGTATGTTTCAAACTTTTCCACTCTAATTTTTCCTTAAATAATCCTGAAAACTTAATGACCATCTCTCTATTCTATGTTCTATAAAGAGTCATTCACTCAAGATACCTTTATTTGTAGAAACACTAATCACTCAGGGAAAATAATTACATTAATTCCTTCCTCTACCTAAATTCAGAATATTAGGAAAACAGATGGGATTAAAAGTGAACAAATAAATTCAAATATGGAAAGATTATAAGTCCTATCAACTCAGGTATACAAAGGTCACACAGAAAATTTATACATCTGTAGACAAGACTGCCTGGCACCTAGTAGGTGTTCATTAAATGATGAATGCTTCTGCTCTCCAGTATACCCACATTATGTTGATTTAGACTATGCCAGCAGAGGGAGCTCACAGAGCTCGGAGATCTGATCAGCAACCCTAAGCTCTTTAGGCCAAGTGGCCCCTTCTTTTAAGATTTTCTTACCAAACCCTACTATTAAATCCACTATATTTTCTGTATTGAACTATGTACTTTCTCCACACATCTAATAACATGTGGTAGTAATGTTTCTAAAAGTGATGTTTATGAATGCAATAACAATAATTTTGAGTAATGAAAAGTAAAAGATACCCAAGTTTTAGAGATGATACAGGACATGAAAGCACTAAACTCCCAAGACCATTTTCCCCAGCTCATCTAGCGGCAAATGAGTAAAATATCAAAATAGCCACCCAGTTAGAACCTATTCTCTAAGTATTTTCTGTCTGGAAAATAACATGCATTCAAAAATGCCACATTTCCAGACTTTTAGTCAAAATCTGATCATGGTTAATAATCATACTCAGTTTAGATGAGAAAGAGCTCATGTAAATACCTAGACAGTTCATATAATCATAGGCCTGAAAAAGCCAGCTCTTTCAGTCTGTTTCATTTCATTTTATACACTTTTTTTACTTTTTAATTTTACTTTATTGTATTCAGAAAGAGTTCAACACAGAAGTAAATGTCCCCAGGAAGTAGGGCAAAGTTTTCAGAGTTGCAGTTTTATAAATCTGGGTTGACCCTGGGTCATCACGAGGCTTTAGGACTCTAAAAAACCAGGTCACTTGTGAGCTTGATTCTAGGTTCAGGGTCTCCTCCAGGCCCTTTATGCCCCAACTTACTCAAATTTCTGCAGAAAACCTAAACAGTCTTTTACTACCTACAGCAGGAAAATGTACCTCAACTGATATATTTGTTGAGTATAATTTAAAGAGAAAATGTTCTCTCACAATAATTACTAATATTTATTATATGCTTCCTATGTACCAAGCACATGTTTAATAAATGTAAACATAAATATTAACTCATTAAATTTTCATTACATCCCTATGAGCAGGTATTATCATTACACCAATTTTATTAATGGAGAAGCTGAAACAGAGGGATATTAAGCATCTTGCCCAATTATACCCCTAATATGCAGGGAAAAGAAGGATTCAGCCCACACTGTTAACCACCACCCTTATACTACCTTATAATAATTTGCTTATTAGTCTTTTCCCTGTTAAGCAGATATTGACATTATTAGTATTGATATTGAAATTAATATTGACACTATTAATAATTCTATACTAATTCTGCTTGACACACTAATATATTAATGCTGGCATTATTTATAGATTGACATTATTGATACTGACACTGATACTGACATTATTGATAATTTTGACTTTATTTGGATTTAGGGAGAATTGACATTATTAATAATTGATACTGACCCATTTACCCCAAAGCATTCACTTCCCTGCAATTAGAAGTGTCTAAAACACAGATCTGTTCATGTCATGCTCTAGCTGTAATCACCTTAGGATAAAGTCATCCAAACTGAAGAGAGTTTACAAAGTTGTACAAAAAAATAGTCCCTGCTTTCCTCTCCAACCTACTATCCACTTCACACTCCAGAGTCCAACTGTATGCACTTTTTTTTTTATGTTAAAGATGCCGTGCTCTCAAAGACCTCAGGGTCTCCATGCACACTGTTTGCTCTGTCTGGCACCCTTTCCCATAACCTCTTCACCTAGCTAACTCCTGCTTTTTATTCAGTTCCCCATTTGATCATCAGTTCCTCTGGGAGACATTACCTTATTCTACTAACTAGCTTAGAAATTCTTACTATACTTTCCAGTAATAACTTAATTTGTAGTTTGTAAATCCACCAAGGCAAGGACTATGGGTCTATGGGTCACCATATCTGGCCCCACAACTGTTGCCACAGGGAGTTTTTACTGTTTTTAATCATTAGGAATATTACTCAGTGATAATTACACTTAAGGCAAAAAATAAAATGCATTTAGAAAATCTCATCTCTCATGTTAGGTGGAAATCATTCTTTCAGAAATGGAGTTTGGGAATCTCTTAACATGACAGTTTGTTAATGAAGCTCTCTCTTGATTTTCTGCATAATTAGCATAACAACCTATTTTCAGAAATGATTTTTCAAAATGGCCAGTCTATATCAATCTCAGCTTCACAAACTACAATTTAGAGCATAGCAAATGAAAAAGAAAAGCTAACATATTTGAAGTTTCAATAAGGTTTGCCTTTTAATTTTAAACTATAATTCCTGCAAATCAAACAGAAGTGAGAGTGAGGTAATCATTAATCTAATGATGCACTGCTGATTAACCTCTTCCAAATAGGTTATACAATATAAACCAAGAGGTTGGCTAAAATAATATAATTCTCAGAAAGAAATCGGAAAGAGAATAATGACTAACTTGTGATGGACTACTGTTCTCTCCAATAAGAGAAAAAGGCACAAAGGACTTAAAGGTCTAATAACTATACAACACTTGGTCTTGAAAAGAAAACTAGAAGTCTTATTCATTTATATGTGTACTGGGAAAACACCTGCTAAAAAGTTAGTGCTCTTTTATGTAGGGAAGTTGTTTCTCTAGAGCAGTGCTGTCCAATAGAAATATAATACAAGCTTTATATGAAATGTTTAATTTTAAGATATTTTATTTAACCTAATACATCCAAGATATTATCACTTAAATATGTAATCAATATTAAGTTTAAAATAGTTATTTTGATATATAATCAATACCTAAAAATTTAATGATTTATATATATACATGCATTTTGTACTAAGTCTTTGAAATTCAGTAATGTAATTTATATTACAGTTCTTCTTACCACAAACTAGCCACAGTTCATGTGCTCAATAACCACATGTGGCTACTGGCTACTATGTTGGGCAGGGTAATTGTGTAACTTCAGAATCTGTTACTTAGATAAGTGTAAGAAAGTGTGTGTGAGTGGGTGTTTAATGTTATTTTTGGTAACTCCAAAGCAATAAAAGATCTGGAACATCTTTTGAATAACCAAAGAAATACAATATTTTAGCACAATTTTATACTCATTATACTCATTTATGTATTTTATATTCTAATTCTTTGAATATTGGTAATCCATGGATGGACCATGATTAAATACAGTTACAGAATCATTAGTTGTGATGCCTTAATTTAGCAACTAACTGATGAAGTTTCCCTTTAAAAAGCCTTACCAAAGTCGCTGAATACCTGAGTGGAAAAGCAACGGGACATGTGGAAATAACTATGGCCTCCTGGGTCATGGAGTCTTCAGGAACAAGTCTGGGCTCAGACCCTTCTAATGGGGGAATTACCTTCCTTCGGTTCATGGTAAGTGAGATGAGAGACCAAGAAAGTGAGGACACCTTCTCAGGCAGGCAGGGGGTTGGAAGAAGCCTATTTGCATGCAAGAAAAAAAGCACCTTTGCTACAGTTAATTCATGTCACTGAAAGGGCTATCTAACTCTCAACATCTCATGCCCTGAACATTTTAGATAAGTGGGCATTTGCTGCTCACTTCTGATTATGGCTACAGTGAATATGCCACAGTTTATGGCATCATTATCCAAGAAGGGAGGAGGGGAATGGAAGGGTACTGATCTCCTCTTTTGCGTAGAGGAGTCTATCTGAATTAAACTTTGGTCAGAAATTCTAACCAAGACCTAAAGACTGGTCCATGTGGACAGTATTTTGAATTGCATAGGGGATGCATATCATTTCAAGAATTCTTTCAGCTTTACCTCCTTGAAAGCAAGTTAAGCTATTTCAGTGAGAAAAAACACTTAACATAGAATCTTAGCTCCATCTTCACTTATAAAATTTTCTGGTTGTGTCAACAAGAAAACATTTTTGTTTCATTTCAACTCCTACCTTTTAATTTATATATTTAACTTTTTGTTTATTCATTGTTCCTATTGATTGATCTCAACAGAGAACATACAGATATAGACTTAAGTAAAAAATGGAGATAAAAAATAAGTAAATGGATCAATTTTTTGAAATTCTGTCCCAAGTAGGTTGCTGAGTTAAGCATTTTCCATACATTAGTCACCCACATTTGAGACGGGACAACCGAAGCATCTTTACAAGCTGTAGAATCTGAAGATTGTGTGAATGTGTGTATTTATATAAGAGAGAGAAGATGGAATGTTTAAAACATTATATGAGAAGTAACTTCACTCTTATGCAGATTACTACAGCTATTAGTGCATCAATTAGTTGACTGACCAGAAATTTTGTCATCCTTTTTGCCTTTTATCTCAGTAAACATCTTTTATATTGGCCCCAAATTTTAAAGTAAAAAATATCATTCTGGCTTGTCATTTCTAATCAATTCTCTTATTCACCAATAAGGTTGATGACAATCAAACTTTCACTTGCCTATATTCATTTATCTGTCCAATAAATCTTCACTTAATTCATGTTTGTTGCACATCTACCATGTGTACATTTGTCTGAGGACACTTTTGTCATCAATCCCTATGCTCCACATGCTCAAAGAATTTTCATTTTCCTTCAGTTTGGACAGGCATTATTATCTTACAGTTCATGTAATTTTATGACATGATTTTTCCAGTTAAACACAGACAACTAAAAAGAGTTTCAATGCCCTTCCAGACAGGAAGTAAGTGCTTAATACCAGCAGTTATAATGTCATGGATCAGGCTGTGACAGGACAACACAAATGAAATTCTTTCCTCTTAAGACTTTGTCACGTTCTATTAGCAGATCAAGGTTGCCTGCTCCCTCCCTAATTCTTCATCCCACAACTCTTCCATGCAATGAAAATTACACATTGAAAAATTATTCTAAATGGATGGATCTGTGAATGTGCTTTTCCTGATCTTTCCTAGTCTGCCTTTGGGAATGGAAGATGCTTAAGGAGAAGCTGAGGCTTATTCTATATGAATAGTCTAAGAATTTTATGGATGCTCTCTGAGTTGAAAATAAAAATTCCATTATGTTGGAATCAGCTTCCCAGTTTGAGAAAAAGCAACAATTACTATAAAAAGAAAAAGGGGTTAAAGATGCAGCAACTAGCTCATCCCAAAAGGTTACTGAGGGCAAAGATAAATATGAAAAAAGTACCAACTGTAACCTTTTATTCACCATTTAATGATGACTCATCAGCTCCATAGACAATATATTGGACTTAATTTTATTTGCATACAAGATGTATACATGAAAGCAAAGAGCTTAGCCTTTGGACTCAAGCAGATCTGACCTTGACTTTGGGTCCCATTTTTCACTCACTAGCTGAGTAACTTTAGAAAAAATACTTGGAACCCTCTGAGTCACAGAGTCCTCATGTGTAGAGGAACAATGCCAAGCATGACCCTGTGGCACTTTGAGGGAAAAAAATTAAACAACATATATAGCAGTGCCCAACTGCTTGGAACAAGATAGCTCTAAATTAATATTAGTTCCCCTTTCTTTCCCCAGGTCTGTTCAAAGCAAAGTTGCTTTTGGCTTTGAGACATGAACATTCTCCCCTCCCCCATCAGAACACGTTTTTCACCTTATAATAAATCTAAGAAGAGGCATTAAGAAATGACTTCAAATAGAGGTATCCACTGAACATGAGAGTTTTTGGAGGGAGAAATCAACAATTATGTGTTAAGCCTGATTTTAATTATATTAACAGTAGAGACGCCAATTTTTCTTTATTCTTTTCTTTCAATTTCAAATTCTAAGTAAAACTATATCATTTTCTTTTTTAGAAAGCCCTTAGGCTAAATGACAGGATATGGGATCAGTTCCAACTGTTATTCCTGATCTACCCCTTAGTTTGTCTTTAGCAAAGCTCATAGGTCAAAGACAGAAATAAAATTTAAGTCTTGGCTTAGCTGGATCCTGTCTTTAATGTGCGGAGAGACTTTAAAATGTGTTTTATACACGGGGATAGAGAGGAAGAGGTGAAGAGAATGTATCATAAGAAACTTTCCTCTACGTAGTTTTGTCAGGGCACTGCAATCATTGCCATAAGCAAAGGAAGAAAAATATTGACAGAAAGAAGTGGACCACTTTTACACTAAGGGGAGATGGTGTGGAGCTAAGAATGGAAATCATTTGCTTTAAACTAGAAGTAACGAGCAACACGAGTTTTTCCAGGATTTGTGCTACCCGTGGGGGCCACAAGTGGGGGGTCGGGAGGGGGGGGAAGGGCAGCGGGGTAACTCGCTCCTGTTCCCATAACCGACTCACCCAGCTGGAGTTGTTCGCATGTCCGGTCTGGATTTTTTGCTATCCTGCATCTGTAAATCGCTCCGGGACTGACCACTGAAGCATTGGCGAGCCAGTTGGCCGTGGGCGCCCCCACTATGAGCCTAAAGCGAGAAATGTGCACGTGCGCGCAACGTGAGCCGTGCTGCGCACTGGTTCAATAGACTGCAGCTGGCAGCGGGCGCTCGGCCACCTCCTCCGCCCACCACCCCGCGAACCCCATCCGCCACCCCGACTCGCAGCCCCAGGGCCTGGCGCCAGAACGCACCCCGGGCCCTGCTGCCCCAAGATAAGTTAGTTTCCCGAGCATATCTCCAGCGAGCTGGCGGTCTCAGCGTTCGCCTTTTGCCTTCGCCAAAGGGAGCAAAGTTTGAACCGGGCAGGGAATCCCTAGGCGCAGTTCCCCAGCCGCTGGGAGATGCAGAGAGCGCCTGGCTCTGACTCCACTCACCATCGGTTCGCCGCGTGGCTGTGCAGCACCACCGAGTAGCCGAACAGGGTGTTGGGGGGCCCCTGGTAAAGCAGCGCGCTCTCGGTGTCCACGTTGTAGGGGCGCCCGCTCGGGACCCCCAGACACAGGAGCAGAAGCACCGCCTCCCGGACGGCGGGCCCTCGGGGACCCGGCCCGCACCTCGCTTCCCCAGCCATGCGCTCTCTGAGGGGAACATTCAACACCAAATGGCTACTGTCCCAAAGTTTCGCGGGATGCGACGGGCGGCCGCAGGGACGAGCGCCCCAAGAGAAGAGGCGCAGCTTGTCCGGCGCTGGCGGGCTGGAGGGAGGAAGGGAGCGAGCGAGGGAGGGACAGAGAGAGGGAGGAGAAGTGGGGACGCCGCGGGCGGAGCGATGGGGGCGGCCTGGGATGCAGCACGCCCGCTGGGCCCCACGCCCCGTTTCTGCAGCCGGGAGGTGCTGGTGCTCGCGCTGTCCCGGGGCGCTGGGTGCTGGGTGGGTCCCGGGCGTGGCGTCAGGCGCAGGCCCCGGCGCCATCTCCCCCAGCGCGCGGCTGTAGGGGGCGCTGGGGGACCTCGGCTGCGCAGGACAGGCGTCCAGGTCCAGGCCGGCCAGCCCGCGGAGGGCGGGATGGCTCGGTGCTCCCGCAGATTTGCGAGAGTGGAGCTGCAAGGGTCGCGGGACTTCGCCTTTTAACAGTGGTTGAAGCCTGGATGCGGAGCCGCGTGGTCCAAAGGCCAACTGCAAACCAGTACCCCAGGACTTCGGCAGGGGACGGTCTGCATCCCTCGTTGACAGTTAAGGGCTCTGTCTGATTTGGGGGAGCTGTTGCAACTCCTGGATAAATTAACCAGACGACCACCAATGAAAAACAAAAAGAACTCCGTGAAGGCTCCTTAGAACATGTTGGTGACAAAGACGTTATGGCTATTCACCACAAGACTCAGAGCCCTGCACCCTTCTATGCCCACTTCCTTCCTCCCCTACACACTTCCTCTTAAGTCCAGGCTGCACGCTTGAGGGGGCTGACAAGCAGAGGCTGGGGCTCGGTGGCACCCGCGGTTTAGGCTCTGGCAGAGTCCAACAGCGAGGCTGGGTTAAGGAAGCACTGTGACTTGCCTAACTCAACGGATTCCTGCGTCTGGTTCTTGATACTCCCCCTTCCCATGCTTCTAGCCAGCTGCCACCGGATACACCTGCCATCAGAAGTGTAGACCCAGGTTAAGGTTCAGAGACGGACACCGTAATGAGCCTCTGACAATGCACTGAAGACCCACAGCACAACGCACCTGAACTAGTGATGCTCATCATCCTAATACAATCCAAATATGCCTCAGGGTTTTCTTTTTTCCTGCAACAACCAGAGAGACAGCATAGGGAAAAAAATGCCCTAATCAAAGGGTATGTGTGCATTAAAAACATACTGAACTAGCAAATCTTAAATTGTAATAGCAGACACGTGATTAAAACACTTGTTCATTTATTCGGCATATTCATGGAACAGGCATTTTGCTAGACCCACACAATACCGCAGTAAATGAGGTAGCACAAGCCTTCAAGAACATTCTCAGCCAAGTGTAGACAGACAAACTTTTACTAGTTAGAGAAGTTCTGAATATTTTAAGGACACTTAAAGAGAGGTTAAGAGGACAAAGAGGTTTGAGTTAGGCCAAACAGTTTGAGAGAAGGATCAAGGGATGGTGCTAGCCAGGGCCAGGTAAAGGAACTGGGTGAGCAGTCCTGGCTGGGGTATCTAGCTGCCCACACACAGATTAGTATGATAAGAGGCTGACTGGGAGAGCAGGGACAAATCATGAGCCAACTTCCTAAACCCAGTTAGGAATTTTTAACTCTGCTGGGGCTGACCGGAAGCTATCAGGGATTGAAGAATTTGTCAGTGGTGGGTTTCAGAAGTGTGAAGAAAAGACTCAACACAGAAAACCTAATTTTGGAGACTCTGGCATAATCTATAGGGAGGTGATGGCGGCCTGAACTAGAAAGCAGCAGGAAGAATAGAGGAGAAAATATATTCCGGCGATGTCTGAGAAATAAAGCCCCACAGAGCTTGGTGATAGTATTGGCAAATACGAATGTGGAGCTGGGGTGAAGGAGTCAGGATGATGCCTGTTAAGTCTGGGCTCTGGATATGCGTTGCAGATTCATGGAGAATGCACACTGGAGGAATGAAGTGCATGTGTGTGTGTGGGGGTGGGGGATACATACAAATGGGACTCACTGATGAATTAAGTTTTAGACAGGTGGAGTTTGAGATGTTTGTGGAATGATAGGATATCCTAGCCAAATCCAACACAATTATTTTTTACACTTTCATCAACAGACGAAACAAGAGGAATGGCCCTCTCTTGATTATTTGCAGCAAAGTAAAAGGCAAATAATGGTGTGTGATCAATCTGTTGGAAAAATGGAATGAAATGGCTTCCAGAACAGTAGCTGTCAGGATCCACAGGGAATGGTCCTACTCTCTTTTTCAATTCAATGTGTATTTGATCCTGACTAGATTCATTTGCTGGTTTCAGCCCAGTGCTACAACCTGCTCATATTGTCATCATTCTGAAATAAGCAGTCCCTCTAGTTTGCAGCCACATAATATCTAGGTGAGGCCTGGGAAGCAGGTATGTCACCATGAACCTCTACTTCTTTCTCTTCTTTCACCAAAATCATACATAAGGAAATTTCACTTAACACCATCCTTTTCATAGCATAATTCAGATGAGTATTGGCCAGTGGAGCACTTCACGGGGCAGGATCTTATTTCCATAGTTGTGGTTATGGTTTGGTGATTATTTCACCACCTTCCTAGAGACAGCCATACTTTATTACCTCACACACTATGCTAATTCTCAGTTGCTTTCCTCCAAGGTTTAGAGAACAGTTTATTTTTCCTAAACTTGTACAAATAAAGGGTATTTAATGTTGCTTTGACAAAGCCTGAAAATACTGCTATCTGTCTTGCCAATGGGTTTCATCTCTGGGCAAGTTCACTCTTGATTCAGTAAGACGGAAAAATGACAATGGAACATTCTTGGGGTGAAAGGGTTTATACCCAACTTTATTCCCACAGTGGCAGGTCAATCACTAGAATCCTGTCTACTTAGAGCAAGTCTGCAGGAAGCAAGCCAGTCTCTGCCTCTGGGCCTCTCCATCCCCACAGCTGTCTCAGTCTCTGTCCTTGGCGCTGCCACCACTCCAGTCTCATCTCTGCTCTCCTGCAGCCTTGCAGCCATACCACCATGTCACCCAGAGCACTGGGCAGAGCTCTTTACATAGTCAATAAGGACGAATTGCCCACACGTGTGCAGTGAGCTAGCCAACCAGGACCAGGTGAGAATCCTGGCCATAGGATCTTTCATTTTCTTTACATTCTCTAATCAATGTTTTCATTGGTAAAAGTGAGAATCAGAAGAGGGGGGGAGTATGGAGAGGGAAGAAAATGAGGTCTATTTATTTATTATTTATTAATTTTTTATTTTGGTATCACTAATCTATAATTACATGAGCAACATTATGGTTACTAGACTCCCCCCATAATCAAGTCCCCACCAAGATGAGGGCTTTTAAAAATTACTTATGCCTATCCCTCCCCTGAGCTTATAATATTCAGTCATTCATTAATATGTGTCATTTGATTGACAGATATCAAGTGCCCACTGTGTGCCAGGAGCTGCATTAAAGACTGCAATAAAAGAAAAAGAAAAAATACAAGTGATTTCTATTCTTGGTAAGAAGCCCTTCCCAGTAGAGAGGCTTCTGATACGGGCTCACTCAACTTGATAACCAAGTTGTTATCAAGAGTGAGCATTTCTCCTTCTTGAAAGCCTATTTTATTGGGATACTGCCTTTTGTGAGCTTTTTTTTCTTCTTTCTATCTGATACTTAAGTGCCATTTGCTGGCTGCTTTCCCACACAGGAAGAGTTGGAAAGCTCTGGGGCTCCATTCTGAGCCCCCTTTCCTCCTCATTCTTCCTTCCCTCTTTAGGAGACATAACCTATTCCCTTTGTCTTTAAATACCAGCTAAATACTGCCACTAAATACTACTGTAAGTCCCTAATTCACACCTCTAGCCTGGACCTCTCTTCTGAGCTCCAGGTTCACATGTTTTACAGGCTACCTGGTGTCTCCACATGGGTGTCTAGTGACCATTGTGCCCATAAAATACCTAACATTGAATTCTGGTTCCCTCATCCATGTTGAAACAATTCTTCCACCCAAGTTCTTCCTTTCCAGGAAATGGAAATTTATCTGCCCAGTTGTTCAGACTAGAAATTTGGAAACCAATCCTTGATTCCTTGCTCTATTTCCCACATCTCATCCATTAAGTTCTATCAACTTGACTTTCAGAATATAAATTAAGCTCATCTGTGTATCTTCTTCTGCCCTGCTATTACCTGCTTCCAAGTGCACAATCTCATCTGGGCTATTCAGTAATCCACTACCTGGTCTCCCTACTTGTTCCTTTCCCACACCATCAACTTCCCACATAGAAACTCAAGCAAATTTTTTAAATTCTAAATCAAGGCATGCATGCTACTTCCTTGCTTAAATCCTTTAAATAAAATTCCCATTGCTCTTCTAGTACAAACCACACTTAAGGATGGCCTGCAAGGATTCTATGATCTGGCCTCTGTCTACTTTGCACTCGTTATTGACCACTTGTCCCTGAATCACTTTGCTATAGCCACATAAGCCTTCCTTAGTTTCCTTAAGTCCATCAAGGCTTTTTCACCCCAGGGGACTGACTTTTCCCATGTTGTTCCTTTACCTGGACACGTAGCCTCTGACATGTTGTTATTCTTATCTTTCTTCAGTCTCAACTTGAGTTTCCTCCTCACAAGAGTTTTTTGCCCACCATTTAAAATAGGTCACCATATTGCTCTCCCATAAATGATCCTTCATTCTCTTCAGAGCTCCTTAATTTATAATCATATATGTAATATATATATAATCTTATAATATATATTACATACACATATACTTTTACATTTTGTCTCCCTTTCTAGAACACAAAGCAGAACACATGTTGTGTTGTTACTGTTGCTCACCACTAAATCTCTAACACTTCATATTCTACCTGACAAAGAGCAGGTCCTCAGAAAGTATTTTTTGAGTGCTCTTTACATGATTTGGACTTTTTCATCATAAATGTCACAAACTGAGAGAAATCTGAACATGTGTGAGTTTATGTTCATGTGTTATTACATGTAAAGCAATGTGTTAGGTCCTTTGGCAGATTCAAAGATGTGTACAGTGTGGGTCCTACTCCCAAGCAGCTTATAATTTTCAAAGAGAGATATGATAAGCCTTAGAGAACCAGAGAGTTTAGTCAAATGTGAATGTCATATGCAATGGTGAATCCGCTGCTAACAAATGGAGTAGGTATAAAAGCAGTCTTGAGATCTAAATTTGGGTATAGTGCAGGGACAGTGAAAGAACCGATATAATAGACTGGGAAAAACTGACATGAGTTGTCAGGTGCAGGCAACATGGAGAAGTTCTGCATGACTGGCATTTTTATGCCAGGTGCCTGGGACAATGGTACCAATTAATGCAAAAGAATACAAAAAGCAACAAGAACGAGGAGTTGGAATGGGGAGGAAAGGGAGAGTGTGGTGAGATGTTGGTGCAACATTCATAAGTATGTCTGGCAGTAGTGTTTGGTTTTTTGTTTGTTTTACTTTCTTTATAAGATATTTTTTAATTACTAAAATAAATCATGTAATGTGTAAAACTCTTAGGGATGCATAAAGAAATGTTTCCAATCCCTTCCTGCCTTCCTCTAATCCAACTTTCTGAGCACCCCTTCCCCCAACACCAAATAACTTGACTGTGTCCACATGTTTGTCTCAAGGTCCGCTCTTGGGGGATCCAAGCTAAGACAATAGGAGGTTGCTGGTTTTTACCTCACAGTAATAAAGTTCTCAACAAAAAACAACCTTGGATTCTTTTTCTGGATATATACTATTAGACCAAACTTTCTGATGCTTAAATATAAATATCAATGACGGGGTTGCTTTAAAAGAAACTTGAAACAAGGCTTCTTTTCAATTACTCAAGTTCTGAAACCTGCTGAGAAACTGTGAAACACACCTCAGAACCCCTCACTCTGGAAAACCCAGGAGTCTGAGGCATTTTTCCAAGGACTCATCCTCTGCTGGAAGAGGGTTAACCTCCCCACATTTTGAGGTTGCCCCTGTTTGCAGGCAAGGATGCCCCCACATGCCAGGGGAGTCCAAAGGCGGAGATGAGAGACACAGGCACCCAGGTTAGGAAGCTGCCAAACTGAAACTGTCTCCCCAGCTGTATGACTGCTCAGGTAGCCTACGGGGCAGGGCACCAGCGCTGTGTGCCACAGCTGCCAATCAAAACCTTGTGTGGTTTGTTAGTGTGGCTCAAACTTGGGTTTTGATCTTAGTTTTCTCTGCTTGGATGAGGAAAATGAACAAATGTGGGTAAAGCTTTTAATGCTCTGTTTAGCACATAATAAATGCTGTATAATAGTAGCCCTTTCTCCTCCATCCTTTTCTTGTCATTATCATCATCAATATAATTTATATAGAAACAAACTACCTACAAAAATAAACTATGTATGCCAATTTGAACTCAGGGCCAATGAATCATATGTGGAAGGTTGTCTAAGTAAGAGAAATTTTCTATTTCTATTTGCTTGTATGTATTTATTCAGTCATTTGACAAATATTTTTTGAATGCCTATTATCTCTGCATAATAGGATAAGCAGATTTGGGATCCTTATCCTTTTCAGATGTACATTCCAATAGGGCACACAGGCAATAAATAAAACCAATAAATGTTTCCTGTTTTTGGTCCTACCACTTTTCAGTCCATTGACATATTATAAGCAGATAATTTTTTTATAGCAGAACTATGAATATGACATTTCCCACTCTCAGAGACTCCTATGGCTCCTCCAGGAACTCAACCCAATTAAATTAGAATTTCTTGCCTGGGGCTTAATATCTTCCAACATTGGCCTCAAAGTAACTTTCTACTCACCCTAAACATAGCCTATTTTTCCTTCCCTCTGGAAATGTTCCCTTTAGTTTGGGACATTTGCAGTTCAAGAAATAACTATTTAAGCCAGAAAGGATCAAATACTACACAAAATAGTGTGCATAACAGAAAAATTGAACAGTTTTCTTCTGGCTAGAGTGTTCGGGAATTTATTCTGGAGTAAAAAGGCAGTTTTGAGAATTTTCACTTTTACAGTCTTTTCAAAACTCCTGGAACTGATACTTTATAACTTCTTAAACCAAGTCTATTTCATGCTTCAGTTAAGAAGAAGAAACAATTGCTCCTCTTGTTACAGTGTATAGAGGACCTGGTATAAAACCATTTTCCCCTCAGAGCATTTCCCCTATGTGACAGCATTTTATCTCATAAGTAATCTGACCTGGAAGATTGGATTTGTGCGCTGGAATGATCTAACAACTGGTCCAAGCACAACCGCAAGACACACATAGTTTACAGTATCACTCTCTTCTATTATTAGAGGTTAGAGTCCATGTAAAAGTGCTGCTCAACAGTGTCTTATTCGAAGCCTATCATACGCATGACCTCATTTGGAAAAACAGAGTTCCTTGGCATTTTTGGAAAGGGATGTGATTAATGAATGAACAGTGTAAAACTGGTTAATCATGGGTAAAGTTATATCGTACAACAAGCATTTATGTACAAAAGTCCCAAGAACTTTAAAGTCACAAAAGAAGTTGCAGATGTTTTATTCTTGAATAGCTGGCAATCTAATTAGACAGCACATACAAACTTGAAACCAGAAAACAATTTCAACTTTACAAAATATGTTGTGATCATAGTACAAATTATATAGTGTAATAGTGATGTTTTCACAGTAGCAAAAGATTTTGTGGAGAGACTAAAGGGAATCAACTTAGTTTAATCTTGCATTCATCTAACTTTCTTTTCTTCTTTTGAAACCAGACCAAACTGGAGGAACATAGAGATTAGTGTTTATAGACAAGATAAAAGAGATAAGAGAACATCAGAGACTAAAATATTATCAGTAAATAAGAGGAATGTAAACAGCGGAAAGAAGCTATATCGCTTCATAAGGACAATAATGAGTTATGATTAACATAATTCAATGCACTGAAGTTTCCTGAATTTTTTACAATCCTTCAGAAACTTTGGGAAAATAATTTTAATTTGGATTAGTAAAATATAATTAATAATACTACAAATACAAAAATAATTTCAGTTTTATCTCATGCCTATGCAATGGAAGAACAGCAGCTTGGGTATTCTATTTTTGGTGCACACTGAAATCAACTTTGTTTATAACAGTTGCACAATGTATTGACTCAGTAAAGTAAATTTCCTCTGTTTACAGAAACTAAAAAAACTATTTTGGTCTTAAAACCACACATTGTTCATAAGAATTGTGGATAAAAGTGAAAACATCCATTTCAGACTCATCTTTTTATCATTGTCCAAAGTATGGTAACACCAATTCAACATAGTAATAATATAAATATTTTCTTTATGGACTGTAGAGATATTTCTTACTCTTTTCATGTTTCACATAAGAATTGGCAGGCTTTTTAGAAGCAAATTTTAGAAGCCATATGGGGATTTGGGAGATCTAAAGTCTGATTATGGAACTGCGCTTATAGTTTTATAGCTTCTTGGTTATTATAATGAAAAGATTCATTTCACTAAAGTTATTTCCATTTCCAATATGTTATTGTTTTAAATTACTATACCCAGCCAGAGAACTCTGTCCTTTCAGAGCCTGAAACAGTAATCAGAAAGCCACACATAGACACATGGCAGGTGAAGGGTATTAAATTCAGTTGATAATTCTATTTAAGAAGGCAAGATGATGCAACTCTAAGGACAAAAAATGAATAGTGAGTAAATGTCAACATTTATATGTCTTAATGTCAATATCTTTAATTGGTCATCTATCATTTACCTTATCACATGCTGGCTTATATAAGTACATGCAAAATAGCAAAGTTTAACTTTTCTTTCCAGAAATGTTGGATAACATTCTTTTCTAGTTCTACTAAGTTATAGTAAGAAATATATATTTTGGTGTTCTCAGCTCCTGGCAGAGCCCCTAAAACCTTGTAATTTCCTAAGTGATAAAGGTAAAAGGAACATCTTTGTTATATTATTTGGCTTTTTTTGTCCCCAGTTCCTGAAATAGCTCTGGAGGGATAAAGGTGACTGTTGGAAAGCCATGAGAATGGGGGTCCATGCTCTGCGAATCTCCCCACCACATACCACCTTGCCCTATGCATCTCTTCCATTTGGCTCTTCCTGAGTTGTATCCTTTAGAATAAACCAGTAAATACAGTGTTTCCCTGAGCTCTGTAAGACATTCTAGCAAATGATTGAAGAGAGGGTATGGGAACACCTGATCTTTAGCTGGTTGGTCAGCAATATAGAAGACCCAGACTTGCAATTGGCATCTTTTTTGAGGGAGTGAGCCCTTAACCTATGAGGTCTGTGCTATCTTTGGGTAATTAGTGTCAGGATTGAATTAAATCATAGGACACTTTCATTTTGGTGGAGAATTGGAGAATTACTTGAAGTGGAAAACCCACACATTTGGTGTCAGAAGTGATCAATGTAGAAAAAAGAAACAGTTTTTTCCTTTACCAGTATTTCACAGTTGCCTTCTCCAGGACTCATTCCCTCTGTACTCTTATATATGTGGTCTTCTGGTAGATTATCAAAATATAAATTGCATTGATATGGATCTTTACAATTTGTAAAGTACATTTTCCAAGCTGCACTAAAGTAGATGGGAAGTAATTATCAGCAAAGCTTGAGAACCTAGGGATAGTGTACAGTACCAAAGGAAATTATACAAAATGCACCATGGTAGCCAAAACTACATTTTTAAACTAAAACAAAAATAATGGGGACATGATCTTCATTTGAGGCTTAAGCTTGAAGTTATGCTTGTCATCAGTAAGTGACCAAGTAAGAGCAGTACTACAAAACTCAGAGACAAAATGTCAAAAGACACTTAGACAGATCACAATTAGCTCTCAGGGACAGGAAAGCTGCAAAGACAGAACATTGCTGGAATAACACAGACCCAATTGACAATTATAGTGTAGTATAATTTGAAAACACTGGAACCTCTATTAATGGAGATTAAACTTTGAGTAAGTGTATGTGAAAAATTGAGATGCCTCTGTATTTAGGATTAACTGCACTAGTGAAAAGCAAGTTTCACCCCACATCTTTTTAATGTGATACTAGCACAAACTGGGGCATGGAGGGAAAGGATGTACAGGAACCAACTCAAGAGAATAGATAAGAAACAGCATTGACCATACTAGCAACAATTTCCTTGGCCACAGCTGATTAAAAATTATTATAGATTCTTCAAACAAGAGTGACTGAAAATGAATATCAGAGGTCTGCAACCTAGCTGAATTTTTTTTTAAGTTAGTAGTATTATAAGTTACATGTAATTCACATCCTCTGTGAGTTTGGTCAATCCTAGTTGATGTTTTTATTACTAGTACAAAGTACTGAGATTACAATTTTAACTACATGTAGAGTTCTGGCCTAGAAACATCTCAACTAAAAATTATGATCAGTACTCTGCTACCTTGAAAACTTACCAGTTAGGAAGGAGGTAATGCGATCTAACCAAGGCTTATTCCTGACTTCTTAAGTAAACTTTATATTAACAGGTTTACATACACTAACTTTACTGATCCTCAGAAGAAAATATTGAGTAAGGTAAAATGATTTCTTTCATTTTAGAGATAAGGCAATGTCTCCCAAAGTGTTAGGTGGCTCGCTCAGGCCAGTGACGACATTCCTGACCCCCTCACATCACCCCAGGGAGACCGGATAGGCCTCTAGACCAATAGCCATCAGGGTCTATGCCAGGGCTTGGGCGTCTGGGAACAGAACCGGGCAAAAATAGAAAGAACTTTCTCAAGTTTGAGCCAGAGAAATCAAAGTTTATCTGTTTCACTGAAGAGCATAAGTGGGGAAAGATGACAAAGCTAAGTTTAGGAAACAGGTGGAAAATTACAACAAAATGGATGCAGGTCCAAACGTTCCTAGGGAACCATGACAAACAGAGCTGAAGCTTCTATGGTTTGTCTTGAACTGGCTTTGGTGCCTTAAGGGTATGGAGATTGTATGTGGGAGATTTACAGGGTTAATAAGTGGCTGCGATAGAATTCAAGGTCTGGTCTGCTCTTCAAATTTACTATTTTTTATTATTTCTCGCCAATACATCTCAGGGACTATGCTGTGTATTGTGAAGAGATGTTCAGTATCTGAAGAGACATCAGAAAAAGAGTCCACTCTGAGCAATCCTTGGAGATTAGGCCAAGAAATCTTGCTTTTAAATGTTGACAACATGTATTTGTTTAATTTTGGCTTAATTGAATTCAGTTTCACAATTTTTCCCTTATAAATTAAGGAAGCCTTGGGAATTCAAACTCTTAACCACTCTCTCCATTAAGGAGTTTTGAGAAGCCACTTTTCCCAGCCTGATGCTTTTCCATGCATGTGAGTTAATAGAAATGAGAATGCAGGAAGGAAATCAAGCAGACTAACATTCTAGATCCATCTAAGTCAGATACTAATTATGAGATTAAAAAAATAATAATTCTTATACCACTAGCCTACCTATATTCCAGTATTAATATAAAAAATACATCTGTTTCAGCACTTACTCAGAATAACTTTCAGGTTGTTCACTCTTGAGACATGATTACCCCATCCACATTCCTGCTAATAGTTAGGAATGGGTTATGCTAACATTTAATTGAACTCCAATACATTAAAATTATAAAGGCTGTACTCGAAGGCTTCAGTAAGCTTGCATGATTCATGAGGAACAGCAGACATGAGCTAGAGGCAGACCCATGGACCTTACAGTAGACAGATCAAGGTCTGGTGGAAATGATCCAAATCCAATCTCACTGCTCTTTTACAACTGTCACTTCCACAAGCCTCACATTTTATTCAGACATGGAAAAAGTCGCTATATGGCTTTCAGCTGTTAAGTGATTTTGGAAGTGTTCATAAATCTTTATGAAATCCAATTCAGTTTCCAACTTGTATTAGTTTAGGGAATGGGCAAAAATGTTTTCATAGCTCCATTGAAAAGAATTTTCATTGAATCAAATGAAATTTTAGTGGCTTACTGAAATGAATCCTTGTTTTGGGATCAATGTGTCAGTATTCACAGTAGTTACTGCCAATGGGTATTTAAGCAACTTTGAGTCCCTTAGGCTCTTTTTAAAATAGAAACCATGGAGCAGAGAGGAGGCGGGTAGGGTTAAACCTTTCCACAGCCCACATGTGACAGACTCCCTCTAAAGCAGACTGGCGGAGCACTAGCCTGTTTTTCAAGCCAGGAGCACTCTTTAAAAAAAAGTCTCCCAGATTTCGTAACTTCATTTGATCATCTTTCACAGACAGGATTTCCATATGGCTTTTGACACCAGTTTAAGGTAATTTCTCATTTTTTCACAACAAAGAACTCAACTTGAAAAAGATAGGAGGTGTACACAGGCTATGGATATTGCTTGAAGTGAGATGATAGTCTGACTTGTATGCAACATCAAAAGGTCTCCTGTGTGGTAACTGAATTGAAGAGAGTAGCATTTGTTTGCGGCTAATTCTTCTTGTTCTTTCATGCTCGCCTTTATTTGTAACTCAGACGCCTGATAACAGATGAAATCTGCCCCTTTTGGAACCTCCCTGACCTCTTGTCAGTGCCTATATCCTTAGATCTGCTTCCTCTCAGGTGCCCCTATCACAGGAATAACTGATTTTCATTCCGCAGCCCATGCGGTGAATAGGGTCTAATCTACCAGAGGCATTTCATTTAAACCTGGCTTTGTCATGATAAACAACTTTCAGGCATTAGCAGGTAAACTACAGACAAGTTCCCTGATTTCCTTAAATTCATTCCATGCCTATGTATTTATTCTTTCTCTCAGTGAATATTTACTGACATCTACCCTAGGCCAGGCACTGTGCTTGGTGCTATAAATACAAACATAAATAAGGCAGGATCCTACACTCAAGGAAATTACACAATATAAACATGAGATTAACATAAAGTGAATAAAGCGCTACCCTTTTTTAAATTGTAATAATCTATGTGGGAAACAAAGAAAGGACTGGTCAATTCTGAGAATCAGGAAAAAGCTTTTTCTGAAGGGAGACCATCTGAGTTGAATCTTTCAGTATGAATGGGTGTTTACCAAACAAGGTGGTGGAACACTAAGACAGCATGACGTACTAGTACATTTAGGGAACTTTAGGAATTTGGCATCAGGGAGTAATGGGAAGAGATGCAGAGAGGTAAGTAGGGTTTAGATTATGGAAACCTTATGCCATGCTGGGAGTATGACTTTTTATTATATTCAGAAAAAAATATGCTATGCAGTAAAAAACATGCTTAGAGAGATCAGAGTGATAGGAAATAGAACAGGTAGTCTAGTTAAATGACTGATGTATAAGTATAGGAGAGAGATTCCAAGAGTCCAAATTAAATGAATCTTAAAGGGTTAATGAGAAAGGAATGGAGTAAGGGCAGGGAGGAATTATTGAGCATGGTATCCTCAGTTCTTAGGTGGCTGGTGTGGGGAAAATGTAAGTTGCTATGGCCAGGATCCTCACCTGACCCTAAACTACTTGATAATGTAACTGGCCTGCTGCTAGGCTACTGCTTCCACACCCTGGGCAATGAGCTGTTGTTGACTGAGTCACTATATGAAGAATCATGCTCAGTGTTCTGGGCAGAGGCAGAGATGGAGGTGGATTATGGACCTGCAGACTGCTGGATGAAGATGGGATTCTAGTGCTTGACCTACTGCCATGACAATAAGGCTGGGTATAAACTCTTCTACCCCCAAAATGTTCTGCTATCATTTCTTGGTCTCACTGAATCCACAGTGAACTTGGTTGGGGATGAAACCCTCAGGCAAGATGGTCTCACTCTGTTTCTCTCTTTCCCTTTCTCTCTCTCTCTCTCTCTCTTACACACACAAATGCTTTCTAAATTTGCGCCCTAGTAAAGTGAGACGAGATAGATATGAAATTACTTATTTATTCAACATTTGTATGTGTCTTGCCTGAGGGGGACCGCCCCTGGGCAAGTTCACTCTGGATTTGGTTAGACCAAATAACAACAGAATGTTAGGGGTAAGAGTGTTTGTACCAGGCTATGGGGAAGTTGGGGTTCCTATGGCCAGGATCCTTACTGAAGTTAAACCACCTGATGGTGTAACTGGCCTATTGCTAGGCTACCGCTTCCACACCTTTAGGCAATAAGCTACTATTGCACTATATAGAGAGCTCGGCCCAGTGCCCTGGGCGGAGGCAGAGAGGCTAGTGCTCTACGTACCACCAGGAGAACAAGCCAGGTAATAAACCCTTTCACCCCAAGGAAACATTCTACTGTCATTTCTTTGGTCACACTGAATCCATAACGAACTTGCATTGGCAAGACACAAGCTTTATTCTCACTGTGGCAGGCTGAGTGCTGGAATCACATCTGCTTCTGGAGCAGTTGGCATTCAGCAAGCCCGTCTCCTTCTCTGCCTCTGGACAGAGCAGTGGGCGGAGCTCTTTATATAGTAACACCAACAATAATGGCTCATTACCAGCAGGTGTGTAAGCATTAACCTAGCAGTAGGCCAATTACATTATCAAGTAGTTTAGGGTAAGGTGAGGATTCCGGCCATACGAACTTCATTTTCCATACAGTGCATCAGATCTTCACAAAGTGTGGTATGCATATTGCACGTGAACAGTATTTTCAGTCTATTGTTGATCATAAACTCTAAGTGTCAGGTTCTTAGGAAAACTGCTGCTCACACAAGGTAGTAGTAGAACAAGACTTAATGACAGTAAAACACCTGGAGAATGTCTTTTAAGACAGTGCTTCTCCATCTTCAATTTGCCTGTGAAAGACTTAGAAATCTTGTTAAAATGCAAATTCTGATTTAATAGGACTGGGGTGGGATCTAAGATTTTGCAAGTTCTCAGGTAATGCCAAAACTGCTAGGCTATTGATCACACTTTGAGTAGTAAAATTTCATTACACAGTTACACCAGTAAAGTATAAAGTCTACTGTCAGAAATACCAATAAAGAAAATCTGAACTGAGCAGCTAAGTATAAATCACTCTTTTCTGCCAACATCTTGTGGTTGAAAAATTAAATTAGACTATGTAATGAAAATCTACTTTGACATTTAGTTATAAGCCATATTAATCCTCTTTATGATGAGATAAAATTTCACAGCATGATTTTACTAGCAGATTCAATGAATTATAGTTAGAAATTCTAGGTTTCCCTTTAACTGTCTGTAAATTGTCATGGTAAAATTTCTAGTGTAGTTTAGTGTCTATTTAAATTAAATGTTTTTTTAATACTACCAGAATAAATTATTTGTAAGGAAGACTCTTAGCTGCACTCTTTCTTCCTCTTTTCTTCCTTCTTTCCTTCCTTCTTGGGAGGAGGGTAATTTATTTCCCTATAAGTCATGCTCATTATGAATCTATTTAATATGGGAAAAAAATTCAGGAAGTGATTATTTGGCTGTATCTGCATTGAAACTTTGTTTTGAAGGAGTCTTCTAATTCTTGAAAATAAATGATTTCTGAGAATCCCAAACTTAACATCAAACATCTACTTTGCTAGATTCTCCCTAGTTGGTCTATTTTTATCTCAGAAGACATTAACACTTGAATCTTTAGATGTTTGCAGCCATCTGTGGGCTCTCTGAGCACATCACAGATATTACATAATTTTGAAGAATATTGTTTGATTCTATAAAATTCACTCCTTTGTCTAACATATCACAGATATTACATAATTTTGAAGAATATTGTTTGATTCTATGAAATTCACTCCTTTGTCTAATACTTCCTGTCTTGTCAATGGGTTCCAGCCCTGGACAAGTCCACTATGGATTCAGCAAGACCAAAGACATGACAGTGGAACATTCTTGAGGTGAAAGGGTTTATACCCAACTATGTTCCCATGGTGGCAGGTCAATCACTAGAATCCTGTCCACTCAGAGTGACTGTGCATGCAGCAAGCCGGTCTCTGCCTCTGGGCTTCTCTGCCTCTGCTGTCTCAGTATCTGTCCTCGGTGCTGCCACCACTCCAGTCTCTGCTCTCCTACAGCTGTGCAGCAGCTGTGCCACTGTGTCACCCAGAGCACTGGGCAGAGCCCTTTATATAGAGTCAATAACAACATATTGCCCACACATTTGTAGTGAGCTAGCTGACCAGGGTCAAGTGAGAATCCTGGCCATAGGAACCTTCACTTTATCCACATTACCATAGTGATCTGAAGAAGATTAATTTTGTGAACCAGATTATTCCCCAAATGGGAATTCTATGGCCACACAAGTTTGGAAAAATCTAGGTTCTTTAACTTTCTCCTGCACATTCATAAAACACATAAATATTTGAAAAATTCTGAGAATAAACCTATTGCATTCTATCATGGTGTTTCTCAAATTTATTTGTTCATTAAGTACATGTTGTCAATTTTTTTTCCATATTGATCAAATTTTTGGTTTGAGGCAAAGCTGGGCAGAATATCTATTGTGGATAAAATGAGAGTTCCTGTGGCCAGGATTCTCACCTAGCCATGGTTGACTAGCTCACTGCACACCTGTGGGCAATACATGGCTGTTGACTCTATAAAAAGAGCTCTGCCCAGTGTTCTGGGCACGACATGGTGGCAGGACTGCAAGGCTGCAGGAAAGCAGAGCAGAGGCTAGAGTGGTGGCAGCACCGAGGACAGAGGCCCAGAGGATGACTGTGTGGGACGGCTGTGCAGAGAAGCCCAGAGGACAGCTGTGTGGACAGAGGGGCCCAGAAGCAGAGACTGGCTTGCTGCATGCAGACTCACTCTGACTTACCTGCCACCTGGAAATAAAGTTGGGTATAACCCTTTCACCCCAAAGAATGTTTTGCTGTCAATTTCTTTGGTCACACTGAATCCATAGTGAACTTGCTTGGGGCTGAAACCCATTGGCAAGACACCTATCATCTATAAAAAAAAATTCCTCACAGAAGTATCTCCAGATGACTTTCTCTGAAGTCTGTGGATAACCAGGATATTCTGAGGTGTATCGGGCAAGTGAATGTCTAACAAAGGGGGGTGGGAAGGTCAGGATACCATTAGACCAATCACAATTCATCACCTAGGGCTGGTGAACCAGAGTAGTATCAGGGTCCTATTAGCAAGGAATGAAAATGAGGATGGATGGCCTCTGGGAATGCAACTGTGGGGAAAATGGAAGTTCCTACGGCCAGGCTCCTCACCTGACCCTAAACTGCTTGATGATGTAACTGGCCTGCTGCTAGGCTACTGCTTCCACACCCTAGGCAATGAGCTATTACTGACTGAGTCACTATATAAAGAGCTCTGCCCAGTGCTCTGGGTGGAGGCAGAGACAGAGGTGGATTGTGGACCTGCAGACTGCTGGGTGGAGATGCAATTCTAGTGTTCAACCTCCCACCATGAGAATAAACCTGGACATAAGCCTTTTTACCCTCAAAACATTCCGTTGTCATTTCTTGGTCCCACTAAATCCATAGTGAACTTGCTCAGAGCTGAAACCCTTAGGTGAGACAGCAACTAACAAAGCCTCTAGGAGATTTTCAAAAACTACATTCACCTCTGCCATGTAAACTGGCTCAAGCCACCACCTTTTCTCATTTCTGTAAATTACTCTTGCCTCTATTATCTCCTTATTATCAACTTTCCACATAGCTAATGGAGTGATCATTTAAAAACACAAATCATGTTACTTCCCTGCTCAAACTTTTCTCCAATGGCTTTCTGTGTTATTTAGCATGAACTCCAGCCCTTTTCCTGGTCTTTTTCCTATTCCTCAAAGTTGCCATTTTTAATAATTTCTAAATCCTGGCTGACACTTTCTGTCTTCTGCTCAGAAATACTATTCTTCAGATTTTCACATCACTTGCTCCCTTATTCCCTGCTCATGTGTCGCCTTCTCAGGAAAAGCCTCCCTGATCAAACTCTCTACGAAGCCTGTTTTAGTTTTCTTATGTATTTTTTTGTCATATACTTTTGTACCTATCTGTTTTCTGCTGCCTCTACTAGGATCTTAAAGCATGAGTTGATCTTCTCTTATGCAGCCAAGGTGGAGAACCACTGCTAAAATACACTTAGCACCGCCACACCACCCAGGATCCTTTTCCTCTTTAGGCAGAAATCACCGTCCTCTTGACCTGCAATCATTTCCTCCCTCCCCTGAAGGGTAGAGCATCCAGAGGCATACCTCACCTACGGCTGAGGGTAGATGTAAGGACAGATAACCGGGAGAGTCACAAAATGCAAGAAGTCATCTACTGCCACTGTTCTGCCTTTTAAACAGCCTTTCTAGTCTACGGATTGGTCCAGACCTACCCACGATAGCTAAGTCATTTAATGATTGAAAATTCTATTAGGTTTAGAATTGGCTGTTAATCTATTTGTGCATGTAAGTCCAGTAGAGTCATTTATAAAGCAAAACATAAAATAACAAAACAGAAACAAAAATATGAATTGATGATCTTGTCCACCTCTCCTCAGGACTTAGAACCATGTACCACAGAGCAGGCTTGCAAATTATCTGTGAAATGAATAAATGAAATCTATAAAGTTAAAACCATTATAGCCAGTTACATGAGAAAATGATGGGATATTTGAAAATAAAATTATGGATTAATAGAAATCATCTGGAGACCTTTATAATGAAAACTAAATAGCAAAGACCACATTGACACCTTTGATCTCATTTAAGCGCAGGGATGAGGCTAAATTAATTGGATGTTACCAAGGCTAAAAATTGCATTTGCAAAGCTTGATCTTGAAGTTCTATGTCTTTGATTCCATTTAAACCCCTATCTGAGCCTTCTATTGACATCTCTGGCATCTGCAATATTATCACGTTGATGTTGGAACCAGAGACTTTTCCTCTTCAGTGTAAGGAACCTATAAAGATTTAGGAATGGGGCATTAATTCCTAGAGAATATCACAGATTGAACTGGGCAAAGCTATACCTCTGAATCAGATAGAACCTGAGGTGTTTTCCACACACTGGGTTTTGAACTCCAGTTTTCTTCTTGGCCAAAACTGATCCTTCCTTTACAGTCAAATTCTATATAAAGGAACTTTCCTTAACAAGCATCTTCTAAGACATTAAAATTCAAGTCTAGATTATTCATAAATTTACCAATTTTACCTGGGCTGTGTATTGCTTTACATACAAAGAACTCAAATTAATTTTCATTATATGCAAGAACATTTTGAGCATAAATGACATTTTCAGACCTTAAAATTTAGCCTGATTTCCATGCAAGCCAATATTTTTAATGCTTATGGCTTGTTTATCATACCTTAACTCTTATAGTATATATTAAATTCAAGAAGCAAGATTTATATTAGACGTTAGGTTGGAAATGTGGAATTGATTAAAGACATTCTCTTTTAACTTATGGCCTTAGTCCCAGAAGTTTTCTATTAGCTATGTAAAGCATTCCACGCCAATAGAAAAATTGGATTAAAATTAATATGAGGTTATTTTTCAAAAGGCATTTGTAGTTATGTCAATGATCTGATGAGAAATGTTCAAGTAAAATTTGAACCATTAAAAGTGTTTTATTAGCCACTGCCTCCTGGGCACACCACAGCCTGCTGTTGGACAGGAGACGCAGAAAGGTTCTGTAAGCCGGGCTGACTAGGAAGGAGCTGTGGGAGGGGCTGCTGACTCTTCACGCGTTCATTCTCCCCTGTTCCTTAGTTAGGCTAGTGATCCGACCACCCATCAGGGACTATGTTTTCTAGCACTGCCATCCCCTTCCCAAGCCTCACCGCTAAACAAGGACCTCATATGACTTCTTTTTCACTAGGGGAAAATAAACACAAGTGCTGTGTGCCCTTTAGCCCTGGGCCTTAAGACATTTAACCAGTGAGATTGTGCAACTCAACAGAGGTTTCCATCACCTTTTCTCAATGAATTAGGTCCAAGTTTCTGAATACTGCCTTAGGCTTTCCAACTTAGTCAGTCTTTGTAAAGGAACAAGTGAAAGAATCTGTAGAAGGTAATGATTAAACAAAGTCCATGTTCCTTTGGCTACCTCGACTTGGAAAGGACAGGCGCTCACTGTACACATCATTCTTTATGCTTTACAGGGCTTTTCTAAATGCTGGGTGCTCCTCTTTAGTGGGACATGAAATAGCTTACTGGGTCATGGTGGACATATAAAAAAGTTGGATGAATAGAATAGACTTGTAAAATAGTACTTCAGCTATAATTCCAATAAGTATTATTTTGTGAAATTTAGTTTCAGTTGTATATATATATAAATGTGTGTGTATATGTACTGTAAAAATATACTTCTTACTATTAAAAACAAAGTTTTGAAAAGCCTTGCTTCAGCCCTTAAGCTTATTTTGGCAACAGGACGCTCCTCCTCGTGGGGCCTGCCCACTGCCTTAGTACGGTGCACCAGAGTCTCTTGACTTGATCTTGGAAGTGTTTCACTGCCATGGAATCCTGAACTACACATTTATGTACCAGAGAGTAGGCTCCAGTCTACCCTTTTGCAAAATTATTTAATTTTCTCTGATTCTGTAAAAATCAATCCACAAATCCCAACACTGCTCCAATTTAATAAGAATTATTTCTAGAGAAAAAAAAACAACCCCACAATATAAATTGGTCTATGGTCACTAGCTGAATTAAATATATGGCCTCTCAATTTTAAGTTTCTTTAATCATGGACAATCTTATGTTCTACTTTCTCAAAGTACCTTGTAGTTTCTTTTCAAGAAAGCATCAGTGTACAGTGGAACAGTTTTGATGATGGATTCTATATTGCAATAAAAGGAATTTTCTCAGCTTTATGCTCAAACCCATATATAGATTCTGCTATAAATTATCCTTTTGGGGAGGAGATTAGGAAACCTTTATTTTCTAAATGCAAAAAAAAAAAAAGAAAAGTATTACTTGGTAGAACATAACTATCTTAGTGTTAATATATTGTATACTACATTTAGATTTCAGATTCTTATATATAGCATTACTTATATTTCATATGAAATTAGTTCTAGATGTACTTGTTGAATTATTGCACATAATAAAATGTATAAAACATTTGCTAACATACTCAGAGCATAAATCAAGGGAAAGGAGAAATTTCCTGACTGATTGCCTTAGTTAGAAATACTGACACACTAGTTTATCTTATGAATGATCATATCTAGTAGCTTAACTAATAACCTGCACCATTGTCTATTCTACAGTGAAAAGAAAACGAGCACAAGCGTGTTTGAACAATGGGCAGATGAAAATATTTATATTGTTCTGAAAAATGGTTTAACTTTTTAACTCTAAAAGATTCTGCTCTCCAGAAATGAATTTTCTGATAATTTTCTGAGAAAAATTAACTCATTAATTTCCTCAAAGGTATCACCTTTAAAAATGAAAACAGAAAAACATCAAAATATCTTAAGAAAAAATAGATAATAAGAATTCCAGTTATTCTAAGATCATGCTCCTAATATTTCAATTGAGAGCTCATTATTGTGTTTGAAAGGTCTTCTTGTGCAATATTGAAAAATGTAGTTCAAAGAACCTAGGGGCTTTACCTATTCACTAAAACTTCACCATAGAATAAATCATTTTGTGCTATGACACAGTTTCTGTGAGTGGAGAAATATGTGAAAATGTGCAAAAAAAAAGGGCAAAGAAAATAAAGTATATTTTACAGTTTTCTCTAATATAAACTTCGTGATTATTCAAAATTGGCCCAGGTGCAGCTTCTCTTTTCACAGCACCTTTTGGAGAGGGAAACGAGGGGAGAAGAGAGAGGCTGTTAAGCAAATGCACAGTGCCCTGCTTAGCTCTGGGAAGGACTGTGCGGCACCCTTGAGAAGTGTGCAAATGCTGTGACTGCCACACAAACAAAGGCCACCCTGCTCAGCTCAGCTTGACCTTCAGTAAGGAAACTACAAATCATTGCTTCTTTCAATAAAGCAGGATCTCTAGACAGCAACCCCAGGTCCAGCTGGTTTATAAAGACTTCTACTTTTTCAGTGCTACTTTTTCTACACTTTCCTCCTAATAAATTTGGGTCACAGGTGTTTTTTAGTGCTTTGCCTTGTGCCTCCCTTGCCAAGTGCCCAAGGGAGGTTTGGTGTATTGGCCTCCCAACCCAGAGGATCATTAACATCAGAGGGGGGTAAGTGAGGGGAGAACATAGAGGGAAACCCAAAATTGCAGATTTTTTCTGTCACTAAAAAACTCCCTTAAGCTTGCCTTTGGATTTTGAAATAATTTTTGGATTAGCATTTTTTTGTTATTGCAAAGAGTGAATAATGGCAGTGCTATATCCATAAACTGTAAGCTTAGCTATATGTAATAATTTTGTGAAAAATATTTTGTGGTCTCCTAAATAAATACACCAAATTTAATTTACCTCTTGAAAATATTATGTTCCTTGTCTTATTGATATTAGCCACTCTGACCAAGTGAGGTGATAATCTCACTGTGGTTTTGGTTTGCATTTCTCTAAAGATTGGTAATATTGGTGAGAATGTGGAGAAAAGGGAACCCTCCAACACTGTTAGTGGGAATGTAAATTAGTGTACCCACTATGCAAAATAGTATGGAGGTCCCTCAAAAACCAAAAAGCACCATACAACCCAGTAATTTCAGTTCTGGGAATCTCCTGCCAGAGTTTTCCATTGGCTAAGGCCAACTAGAACAGAGGTCAAGGATGTAAATTGATGAAGCCTATAGGAGTTGTGTTCCAATACCCAGAACAGAATGGAGATGCATATGGAATAGGCCTAGGGGAGCAAGACTATCTAATATACCAAGTGTCCATCTAAGTGTCCATTAACAGATGAACAGATGAAGAACATGTACATATATACAATGGGATATTGGAATATTACTCAACCATAAAAAAGAATGAAATCTCATCATTTGCAACCACAAGAATGGACCTAGAGGGCATTATGCTAAGTCAAATAAGTCAGACAGAGAAAGACAAATACCATATGATTTCATGTATACAGGGAGTCTAAAAAACAAATCAACAAACAAAACAGAAATAGACTCACAAAACACAAAGAACAAACTGATGGTTGCCAAAGGGGAGGGAAGTGGGGGGATGAGTGAAACAGGTAAAGTGGAAAAAAAGTGAGAATGTTTGATGTATTGATGTGGGTGATGGTTGCATGAGTGTATGTACATGTCAAAATTCATTGAACTTTACACTAATATTTGTACATTTTATTGATGTACCTCAATAAAAATCAAACAAAAAAGAAAAAGAAAACCCTAAGAAAACAAAAGACAAAAAAGAAAATATTATCTTTAACAACTTGACACTGGACTGAGCCCCAAGTACTCAAAGGGTTAAGAAACACCAAAGATAAGCCCAAAGAGGGGTCTGGCAAACAAATTTTCTATGGAAAGAATGGCCTCAGTGTATTAGGACAGCGATGGCAGACTCAGGAAGGGTAAAGGAAGAGAATTTAATCAAGGGACTAGTTAAAAGTATGAGGTCAGGGTAATGGGTAGAAAAAAGGGGTGGTGGAGCTCCAGTAACACCACTAGACTCAAAGGACAAAATAAGGAAGTAGTTACTGAGTCCCAGAGAGATGGGGAGATGAAGCTGATGAGCTTTACACCACAGGGGAATTTCCTGTAGAGGAACCAAACTGCTGACAGCCACGGGAGAAAGTGCCCAGCTTCTTTCTGCTGAACTCTCCAGTCTCCTGCCAGGGTCTCCCGGTGGCTAAGGCCAACTAGAGCCAGAGGACAGGGACATAAAACGATGAAGCCTATGGGTATTGACTTGCCAACACCCAGAAAAGAATGGAGATGCATATGGAATAGGCCTGGAGGAGCACGATTATCCAATACACTCAGATTTCCTAAAATTCGAGTAGCTTGAGAACTGTTTGTTAAAGAAAAAGCACTGAGTTAAAAAGCGAGTGGAGAGAGGTGTCGATGTTTCTAAGCACATTTGTGAAATCTTTGCAGTTTGTTGATCAGCTCAGTTCTTTACAGTAGAAGGCTGGGCACCTCCATATGAATACATATGGGAGGTCTTTTAATTCCTGAAAAAACAGTCTCTTCAAGAGAGATCCTCCCCTACCTACTTGCTCAGTGTATAAACATTGCTGAACAGATATATTATGAAACAGGCCAATTGGTCAGTGGTCAGTCATAAATTTGAACCCTCAGTATGTCTAAACATCTCTTCTCTGGTTCCAAAGCAATAGATAGTACCATTTCCTTGACTAAATCCTTCTCACGTGATCAATGTGGTGTGTATGGGGAGGATACAGTTTGGAGCAGTGCAAATCTTATAAAAATAATGCCTTGAAATCTTCAAAAGATTAATCCGAGGCTCTAGATCCATGGCAGGAGAAACACTTACTTATCCTCTGGAGGGCCATTGTCTCTGGAATTCCTTTCATCCAACAGGGTCCTGGTTTATCTGCATTCATCTTTGAGCAAGATAAAATCACAGCATAGGCAAGGCATCTTTGTTTTGCTTGGACTGTTACCAGAGCGATGTAAACACCACTGCCAATTGTCATTTACTAAACCCTTATTCTGCAAGGGCTTCTGCAGAATTGGTATTTGCTTCTAGTGGAGAAGAGTCTTTGTTTTTTAAGCACCTTTCTTGACACATAATTTGTATGCCATAAAATTCTCTCATTTTAAGTGTACAATTCAATGACTTTTATGCATTTTCAAAATTGTGAGACCGTCACCACAATCTGACGTTAGAATATTTCCATCTCCCTAGAAAAAAGAATCCTTGATTTTAAATTGGTGGAACTAACACATATAAATGACTCCATGTAAAGATATGAGTACAGATGTTCTAAAGTTAACTATTATTATTTAGTTCATAGATTTTTATAGTCAGAGTCATACCCAGAATTCTTGACTATCACTGAGTTGAAAGGCTTTTCGGATAAGTGTGATTGCTGTGAGTATACTTACCTAAGCTGAAATTCTTTTTTTCTACAATAGGAAAAAGCAAACATTTTAAAATTCATATCTCCACGAATAATTTTATAAGGTATAGTCTTATGCTGAGAAACAAGTCTCCCTTTCTGAGCACTAAAGAAGGTTGGGGCTTAGAATCTTGGGCTTAGAACCAGTACGGAAATCAAAAGGCCAAGACCAGTTGCCGAACTGAGACAACTGTTTACAACAGTTTTCTATATATCAGCACCAAAACTGGCAATGCCACTCCTCCAAAAGAAGACCATCAATCCAAGAAAATTTCTCAGGCAATAATTTGGTGGAGACCCAAATTTCATAAGAAAAATGACAGTTTGTGCATTTGCAACTGAAATGTTCATTTCTTTGTGTAATAGTTTCCTAGGGCTGCCCTAGAAAAGTACCACTAACTGGGTGTCTTAAAACAACAGGAATTTATTCTCTCTCAGTTTTGGATACTAGACATCTGAGACCCAGATGTCAGCAGAGCCACACTCCTTCTTTGTTGGGCTAGAATGCTTCCTTGTCTCTTGTGGCTTCTGGGGGTGGTGTCCTGCCCTGGTGACCCTCGACTTGTAGCTACTTCACCCCCATCTCTGCCTCTGCCGCCACATGGCACTCTCCCTGTGTCCCTGTCTTCACACAGAATTCTCCTTTTCTTATGACACCAGTCATTTTGGATTAGGACCTGCCCTATCTGAATATGACCACATCTTAACTTGACTACCTCTGAGATCTTTTTTCCAAAGGAGCTCACATTTGCAGACGCTGGGCAACGCAACTCCTCATCTTTTGAGGAAACACAGTTCAACCCACACCAGTGTGGCTCTTCAGGAACCATTCATTCCATGCATATGCCACTTTTGTAAAGTTTAAAAAATTTCCAAAGAGCAAATGAGTCCGTCTGAGGTCATATGTCAAGGTTGAAATGAGGTTTTAAAAGGTGAAGTCTCTCCTCAGACCATATGCACATAAAGAAAGTTAAAAAAAAAAGCTGAACAAGAAATTTGTAGTCTTTTTCTACATCCAATAAACATCCAATAAACATGTTGGAATAAACATCCCTCATTTGTTCTTTAGTTTTTCACACTAAACATACATGAAAATATTCTGAAGTGAAATCATATGACTCTTCTTTCTTTCTCTTGTCATTATGCTTCAGAGATGTAGACTGTAGTTTCTTTTTCCCTTTGAAGTGCAATACAGATTTGAAAGTGTAGCTTTTAGGGAAATAGCATCATAGATGAGTCTTACATATCCTGCGCACTTGAGCTTTGTCTGTATCCCACTGGCCATAGTTCCCTCCCTCACTAGCCATTTCTAGGCTTTATTTACCCAGATTTGTCTTCCAAACATTGGTTTTATGATTTTGATTAGTATTTAAAACATACTGACATCTCAATGGTAACTGGACATTTAAAAGGGTTCTTCCTGTTGGGGTTTACAAGAGGCCTGAACCGGAAGTGACAAGTGTACTCCCACCTCACATCTGGAGGTGCTAACCAGCTACAGATGGCTTGTGCATGAAGGAGCTTTTGCTGCTCTTTGCTAACTACCTGATTCCAGTTAATTAAAAAATCTTGGAAAGCTCAAGAGAGGAGAAGGGGTTTCTAGGAAGATTGTTTGGAGTCCTTGGGATCTTTCTGGTTAGGAGAGGGTTAGGAGACACAGCCTTACCTCATGTCAAGTGAGAGGGGCTTCAAGGAAGCCACACAGTTTCATAAATATACCTCCTGGAACTATGGAGACATGGTAGAGAGTCTCACAAGGACAGGGAGCTGGCTGAAGTGACCCATGGGGAAAGAGGAGAGAGCTGCTCTTGGATAGACAGAGGCCCAGATGGGGGCCATATCCTAGAGCTGTTGGTGTTTTCTTCAGGTTCTTCCCAACAAGGCTGCTGGAAGGTCAAGGAAGCCTCAGTGGAAAAAGTCTGGAAGTGACACACTAGATAACCAAGGAGAAATGTCAGGTGACTGGGTGAAGACGTTAAGAGATGTAAATGAGACATTTCTAGTGATGGAGACTCCCAGAAGAGCCCAAGAAAATACCCATAAGAGAAAAGAATCACTTTAAACACATGGCAAATGCAGAGAAATGAAAAGTCATGGACATTTCAAGGCAAGGAAGGGTATTAGTCCTACAAAACTGTTGAATGGTTGTGAGGGAAAGAATAAAGTTGTTTAATGACTTGCAAATGGAAGTTTTACTTTGTTTTAAGATGACCCAAATACACTGTAGTGGGTGCTCTTTGAGGTGATGATAACACCCTCATCAGATGCAGAGAGCCTATTGAGGTCATTCACACGCTGTGCTGTGACCTACCAATACGGACTCCCAATACTTGAGTTATAAAGAACTCTTCTCTGTACACTTTAAGCATTAATCAACAACCATCCATTAAAGCCCATGTGCAGAGAAATCTGCTGTAACAGAGACCTGTGTTTTGGTAAGGTGGTAATTTACAATAGAAAAAGCAAGGATTTGGAATTTTCTTGACTGCTCTCCAACTATGCCTCCGATCAGAGAGGGGCTACACATACATGATGCAGTTTACTCTTCTGTGTTCCCTGTCCACCATCAGTAATAGTCTTTTCTAGGACTCAGAATTTAGGCAGCAGCTCACAAAAGGAACTTGGTCCCAAAGTGCCTCTCTTGGTGACACAACACATGTTTTAGGGTCAGAAATAGGTGATCTCCCTTAAGAAACCACAGAGACACTTCAGTGCCACCCCATATCCCATTTCTCAGAACATTTCTACTTAGCTGTCATGACCTCATCACAGTCTCTAAGTCTTTTATATGTCTTACTCAAATAAATTCCCCTTTCCAAGTTCCCTATTCTGGTAAATAACAGAACTATTTTCCTTAGTTACCAGGATCAAAATCGTAGTCATGTTTTACTACTTCTACTTTGTCCTTAATGTCCAAGTGTTGCTTATTATATTTTCCAAACAGCTCTCATGGCTGTATCTTTCTTGCAATTTAAAAAAGTATCACCAATTTTTTGAATTTGTTCAGTCTTCAAAATTGTTTGCCCCTCTTCCAGATTCTCCTCTCTTTTGCTTTATCCTACACACAATAGGAAAATTACACTCTCTAAAACAGAGTTTATATTTATCACTGTGTTGTTTAAGAATATTCTGTGGCTTGTCACTGCCCTCAGAATAAACAATACTTCAGTCAGAATTGTAATTGCATCTATGATAAAACCCATTTGAACTCCATCAATTAGATGCTTTGCTCCTACTCTGCAAAATGTTTTCATATCCTCAAAGGCAATTTCATACATTCTTTTTAAAAAAAATTTTTTTATTGAAGTACAGTTAATATATGATCTCCTGGTGGTTTCAAGTATGCAACACAGTAGTAGTTCAACAGTTAACTATTACATCCTCACCCTGTTCTGTTTTTAGATTCCACAAATAAGTGAAATAAAATGTTATTTGTCTTTCTCCAGATGGCTAATTTCACTTCGCATAATATCCTCTAGGTCCATCCATGTTGCCACAAAAGACACAATTTCTTTTGTTTCATGGTTAAATATTTCATTACATATATGTACCACATCTTCTTTATTCATTCATATACTGATGGGCAATTTTTTTGCTTCCATATCTTGGCTATTGTAAATAATATGGCAATAAACATAGGGGTGAAAATACCTTTTCGAATCAGGGATTTTTTTTTCTTTGGATAAATTCCTAGAAGTGGAATTACTGGGTCATATGATATTTCTATTTTTAGTTGTTGAGAATTTTCATACTGCTTTCCACAGTGGTTGCATCAATTTACACTCCCACCAACAGTGTAGAAGGGTTCCCTTTTCTCCACATCTTTGCCAACACTGTTATTTCTTGTCTTTTGACTAGTGGCCATCCTAATTGGTGTGAAGTGGTATCTCACTGTGGTTTTGATTTGCACTTCCCTGATAATTAGCAATGTGGAGCATCTTTTTGTGTGCCTGTTAGCTATCTCTATTTCTTTGGAAAATGTCTTTTCAGGTCCTCTGCCCATTTTTTAATTGGGTTGTTTTTTTTTTGCTGTTGAGTCATATGAGTTCTTTATATATTGTGGATGTTAACCCCTTATTAGATAAATTGTTTAAGATTATCCCATATTGTAGATTGCCTTTTTGTTCTGTTGATGGTGTCCTTTGCTGTACAAATTTTTGTTCGATGTAGTCTCACTTGTTAGTTTTTTATTTTGTTTCCCTTATCCAAGGAGATGTGTCCAGGAAAAAATTGATCATGCTTATGTTCAAGAGATTTTTGTCAATGTTTTCTTCTAAGAGTTTTATGGTTTCATGTCTTACATTTAGGTCTTTAATCCATTTTGAGTTAGCTTTTGTGTGTGGAGTTAGATAATGATCCAGTTTCATTCTCTTACATGTAGCTGTCCAGTTTCCCCAACACCAGTTATTGAGGAGACTGTCTTTTCCCCACTGAATACTCATACATAGCTCTTTATTGTATATTAACTGATGCTATATGCATGGGTTTACATCTGGGCTCTCTATTCCATTCCCTTGATCTATGGGTCTGTTCTTGTGCCAGTACCATACTGTTTTGATTACTGTACTTTTGTAGTAGAGCTTGAAGTCAGGGAGCATAATACTCCCAGCTTTGTTCTGCTTTCTCAGGATTGCTTTTAGCTATTCGGGCTCTTTGTGTGTCTATATTAATTTTAGGATTATTTGCTCTAAATGCTTTGGTATTGAAAAATGCTATTGGTATTCTGATCGGCATTGCATTGAATCTGTAAATGGCTTTGGGTAGGATGGCCTTTTTAACAAAACCAATTCTTCCTATCCATGAGCGTGGGATAGATTTCCATTTATTTATTTCTTCTTTAATTTCTCTCATGAGTGTCTTATAGTTTTCAGAGTACAGGTCTTTCACCTCCTTGGTTTGGTTTATTCCTAGGTATTTTATTCTTTTTGATACAATTGTAAATAGAATTGTTTTTCTGATTTCTCTTTCTGCTAGTTCATTGTTAGTATATAGGAATGCAACATTTTTCTGTGTATTAATTTATATCCTGCAACTTTGCTGAACCCAGTTACTAGTTTTAATAGTTTCTTTGGTAGATTCTTTAGGGTTTTCTATATACAGTATCATATCATCTGCAAATAGTAACAGTTAACTGCTTTACCAATATAGATGCCTTCTATCTCTTCATCTCATCTGATTGTCGTGGCTAAGACCTCCAGTACTATATTGAATAAAAGTGGTTAGAGTGGACATCCTTTTCTTGTTCCATATCTTAGAGGAAAAGCTTTCAGCCTTTTGCCATTGAGTATGATGTTAGCTGTGGGTTTGTCATATATGGCCTTTATTATGTTGAGGTATGTACTCTCTTTGTCCATTTTGTTGATAGTTTTTACCATGAATAGACTTTGAATTTTGTCAAATGCTTTATTAGCATCTATTGAGATGATCATATGGTTTTTATCCTTTTTTTGTTAGTGTGGTGTATCACATTGATTGATTTACAAATATTGTACCATACTTGCATCCCTGGAATAAATCCCATTTGGGCATGATGGATGATCCTTTTGATGCATTTTTCAATTTGGTTTGCTAATATTTTGTTGAGGACGCTGTATCTATGTTCATCAGGGATATTGGTCTAAAAATTTCTTTTTTTGCAGTGTCTTTGGTTTGGTATTAGAGGAATCCTGTCCTCATTGAATGAGTTTGGAAGTATTTCCTTCTCTTGTGTTTTTTGGAATTCTTTAAGAAGGATGGGTATTTGTTCTTTAAATTTTTGTTAGTATTCAGTTATGAAGCCATCTGATCCTGAACATTTGTTTGTTGGGAGTTTTTTGATTACCAATTCAATTTCATCGCTGGTAATTAGTTTGTTTAGATTTTCTGATTCTTTCTGGGTCAGTCCTAGAAGGTTGCATTTTCGAGGAATTTGTCCTTTTTTTATAGGCTGTCCAATTTATTAACGTAATTTTTCATAAAATTTTCTAATAATTCTTTGTGTTTCTGTTGTGTCCATTGTGATTATTCCTTTTTCATTTCTGATTTTTTGTGTATTCTTTTATTTTCTTGATAAATCTGGCTAGAGTTTTATCAATTTTCTCAAAGAATGAGCTATTGGTTTCATTGACTTTTTTATTCTTTTATTCTTCTCTATTTTATTTATTTTGTCTCTGATCTTTATTATGTTCCTCCTTCTATTGACTTTGGGTTTCATTTGTTTTTCTTTTCCTAGTTTCTTTAACTGCAAGTTTAGACTGTGTATTTGGGATTGTTCTTGTTTCTTGATGTGGACCTGTATTGTTATGCATTTCCTTCTTAGAACTGTTTTTGTGGCATTCCATAGATTTTGAGCTGATGATTTCTATTTTGATTTGTTCATTGATCCATTGATTATTTAGAAGCATGTGTTGGTTAGCCTCCATGTATTTGTAGGTGTTCTTGTTTTCCTGATGTAATTTATTTCTAGTTTGGTAACATGTGGTCTGAGAAATTGCTTGATACAATTGCAATCTTTTTTAATTTATTGAGGCTCATTTTGTGGCTTAGTATGTGATCTATTCTGGAGCATGGTCCATGTACACTTGAGAAAAATGTGTACCCTGTTGCTTTTGGGTGGAATGTTCTATAGATAGCTGTTGAGTCCATTTATCACATCTAATACGTTGTTCAGTACCTCTGTTTCCTTATTTAATTTCTATCTGGTTGATCTGTCTATTGATGTAGGTGGCATGTTAAAGTCCCCTGAAAAGAATATGTTGCAGCCTATTTTCTCTTTCAGTTTTGTTAGTATATGTTTTACATATTTAGTTGTTCCTGTTTTGGGTGCATAGATGTTTATAATCATTTTATTTTCTTGTTGGATTTATCCCTTTATCATTATGTAATGTCCTTTGTTTCATTACTTTCTTTTTTTGAAGTCTATTTTGTCTCACGTAAGTACTGTTACTCCTGCTTTTTTCTCCCTATTATTTACGTGAAATATCTGTGTCCATCCCTTCACTTTCAGTCTGTGTATGTCTTTAGGTCTGAAAAGTGTCTCTTGCAGGCAGCATATGGATAGGGGTCTTGTTTCTTTATCCATTCTGCCATTCTATGTCTTTTGATTGGTGCATATGACCCAAGTACATTTAAGGCAATTATTGATAGATATGTGCTTATTGCTGTTTTATTGTTTTCTGATTGTTTTCATAATTCTTTTCTGTTCCTTTCTTTCTCTCTTATACTCTTCTCTTGTTATTTCATGGTTTTCCTTAGTGCTGTGATTGGATATTTTTATCTTTTGTGTATCTATTAGGCTTTAGGTTTGTGGTTACCATAAAGTTCATGAATAGTTTCCTAACATATGACAGTCTATATTAAGTTGATGATGCTCTATTTTAAACATAATCTAAAAGTACTTACTTTTTATTCTTCTTCCTCCTCCACACTTTATGTATTAGATATTATAATCTGCCTTTTTTGTGTATCCCTTGACTGATTTTGTGTATAGTTGGTTTTACTACTTCTGTTTTGTTTCAATTTCATATTTGCTTAGTAAGTGATTGGTCTACTGCATTTACTATGGGTTTATTTTCTTTGGTGCAAAATATTTAGGTTTAAGAACATTTCCATCTACAAATGTCCCTTTAGCATATCTTGTAATGTCAGTTTAGTGGTAGTACATTCCTTCAGACTTAATTTATCTGGGAAATTCTTAATCACTCCATCGATTTTGAATGACAACTTTGCTGGGTAGAATGTTCTTTTTTGAAGGTCCTTCTGTTTCAATACATTAAGTATTTCATGCCACTTCTTTCTGGCCTGTAAATTTTTTGCTGTAGAAATCTGCTGGTAGCCTGATTAGGTTTCCCTTAAAATTAATATTTTTTCCTCTCTCTGGCTGCTTCCAATACCCTCTATTTATCCTTCATCACTGTAGAAGCCATCCTGTGATGCCCAGAGGCTCAAGACTCCTTGTTCTCCAGTGTCTGGTTCTCCTTTGTGGTGGAGCCCCAGTTGCTGTTGGCGGTTGGTGGGCGATGGGTAATTCCACTTGGCTGACTGCTGGCAGTGGTCTGTCTCACTCTGGGGATGGCAGTTGGACTCAGCTGTCCCTTCATGGGCAGAGCAGTGGCACTCTGACTGGGATTGTTGTGGATGGGGACACCCTCTGCCTGCCTTGCAGGGATGTCAGCGCTGCTGGGCTGAATGGGTGGATGAGGCAGGGGCACTATGGCAGTGAGGAGGAAGGAGTGCTGGGAGCTGGCTCCACAGGTGCATCTCTAGCTGGGCTGAGAGAGCTGGGACAGCCTCCCCCTGCCTCCTAGGCAGCAAAGTCTCCCTTCACTTAACAAGCAGCAAAGTCTTAACACTGCTGAGCTGAGCAGTCTGGGTGGGTGGGTGTGTAGGGAAATGCTTTGTGGTGAGCCTCCAGTGAGGGGGATGGAGTGCCTGGGGCTCCCACAAGCACGCAACGAGTTGGGCTTATGAGGGCTGGGGAAGCATTGTGCACCTGACCTTCCTCCTGCAGTGAGAACTCCGTCCAACTCTTGCTCCTCTGCCAGTCTGTCACTGGCAAATCTTCCAAAGTGCCACCTCCATGTTGGGTCTTGGTGGGACCAGTGGAGCGTGCCTGTCATCCACAAGTGGCAGGAGTCTCAGCATCCCAGAGTGCCCCAAATTTCCCCAGTGCCCAGCCCTACTAATCACCAAAGCCCAGGGCAATGGTGGACTCATGTTCCCAGAGCAAATCTCCATGGCCAGGCATTCAGAGTTCCTACGCACTTAGCCCTCCTTGCTCCATTCCCCTCCCTCCTGCCCATGGCAGGGATGGGGAAGGGCTTCGGTCCCAATCAATCTTGGCTCTGCCACTCTACCTTTCTGCTTGTGGTGCTTCCTTTTTCACCATGTGTAGGTGGTCTGCTCTGCAGTCTTCAGGTAATTTTCAGAGTTAGTTATATTTGCTGTTGTAGCTTCTTTTGTGTGTGTGGTAGAGGAGGCCTCTGCTCTGCCTTCCCACTCCATCATCCTTTTTTTCCCTTCCTCATTCATTCTTTAATCAATGTTGCTAACAATGTTTGCTAGATCCCTTGGATGCAGCAGTGAGAATCAAAGACAGTCCTTGAGCACACATCACACTTGGAGTCTAGTGGGTACTAGACTCAGCAGAAAGAAGCTGGAGGTGACTTGTTAGGTAATCAGGGAATGACAGAGAAATGTCAGGTGACTACCTGAAGAAGTTGAGAGATGTACATGAGACAGTTCGTATAAAGGTCATTAGACATGAGGCTTGATGGGGGATCCATGGATGGTGGACATTTCTCAGGTGATGTCTTCATAGCACAAACTGAGCTTGATTCTTTTTCAGTGTGTATTATTTATAACTAATGCCATATAAGACATTTATCAAATTGCAGTATATCACAAATATACATAGCAATATTCAGATGTGAGAGGATTATTCTTTACAATCCAATTCCAGTTTTCTGAGTCATTTAAATCTTTAAACATCATATTTTAAAAAGAGAAAACAGGTGGATTTCTTAAACTGGGCTGCCCAGAAAAGTTCCTTATTTGGTTTTCTAATTATAAAGCACAGAAGGAAGGTTGGTTTGAAGTTTTAATTTACCAGAGCTATACAGGATTAGTTTTTCTACATGCAATCCAGTATTTGACAGTTGTTAAATATTTGCTTTAACCATGAATTTATTTTGAATAAAACACAATTGCACCTACTCTCTCTGCATGACTCTTTTAGGAATTGGCACACACTCTATAATATTTAACTAGAACAATGAATGGTTTAAAAATAGAAAATGCACAAATTACTGTACTTCCTTGGAAACACGTAAGTTTTGACAGAAATTGGAATAAAGTGGTTTGTGTAAAGAGCTTCAACATAATTTTTTCAAAAAAGCTTTTTATTTTTATTAACTTTCAATATATTTAGCTCTTAAGTGTGATCTCTTTAGAACACACACAAAAACCAATCATATGTATCAGACCTATGATAATGAGCCTTAACTGTTATGAAATCATAAAAAGTTCTTATATAATAATGATAATATTGATTCACATCTTTTAAATTCATAGACATGCACACATTCATAAATGTACATATATATACACCATTGTGTGTGTATCTTTCTATCAATTTAGATCTAGAGCTAGAAATACATAATAATATACTTATCCTGGTCCTGGTACCTGAAGGTGATACTATTAATATTTATTGAAAAGTTGTGATGGATTATATTTTACTGGAAGCATTCTCTTGCCCAGTTTCTTTTGTGACCAATGAGTACCTTGGGTGATGGAATGAGAATACAGTGGATTTGGGGCTAGAAATAAAAATACAGGTTGTCTTGGAGCCAAGAAAATAAATACGCTCAGCTGAATGAGCTTGTACTTGGTCTCATTAATTACATGATATAAATCAACTGTGACAACCATTCAGTCATTCATGAAACATTTATTGAAGGTCCACTATGTGTTAATCCCTGAAGATAAAGTGAGTAAGATATGGGATTTGCCCAACACAGATTGGGTTTGTAACTGATCTAGTTACATTTACTGTTTTATATATTACATGAGGAAATGATGTATATCTATACTGGAAATACTTTTTTATAAACCAGTCTATGCTATTCCCAAGAATTTTAAAAAGTTTTAGTAGTTTTTGTTATAAATAACACTGTCTCATATATCACTCCTATTTACTTCATGAAAAGAATCGTTCTATGTTGCCCTTCTGATGACCCATATACATTTGATTATTTGTACTTTCTTCAAGGTTTTACAGATTGTTATTGTATCCCATAGCATATCTTTTGATCCTAAGAAAAAAAATATTTGTAATCCCCAACAAATACTACACTATAAATGTAAAAACTCTCCACATCTACGTAAATGAGCTGAGTTTTAGGAGAATTAGAAGAAAAATGCTGATATTCAAACTATGGAGTTTAAATATGTTTCTCCCCTCAAACATTACAGATTATGGATACTACAGATGTGACCAAACACTGTTAAGCAACTAAAACTATATAAGCTTGATTACTGCTTTGTTATCTTTCATGACCTGTAACAATTATCTACTTAACCAAAAATCTGTAATGACAGATTTTCTGAACAGATCTAGGTAAATTAGAGGAGACATTATATAACCTTTATATATGAATATGATTAAAGCACTAACTTAAATTGTAGTTTATTTGTTTAGGGAAGTGTGAAATATGTAAGGACTGGTAATAATCTTATTTGTTATGCTAACTGATTTATAAAACACCTGATTAAAAAAAAGTTAATCATACTGATATTTTTATACCAAAGATTTGGTTGTTTATTTAAAACAAGATTATTCACAAAATCTTCAGGAATTAAGTAATACCCCAATACTTCAATGCTAGCTACTGACTATGCAGTGGTAAAGAAAATATAGGCCAGACCCTTATGGGCTTCTAGTCTGATGCTCTATTATTTCAGCCCTAGGGTGCTTGTTGGAAGTACACATGTCTGGGTCTTATTTCAGAAGATCTAGGATATGGACTAGGAAATGGTGTTTTAAAGAAATCATCGCAGGTGATTTTGAAGCATGTTCTCCAGCCTCATTTTTCGATGAATAGTCCTTTTGAATAGATCTTTTTTGAAATGCTTAGCAGATAGTCATTCTTCTACTTAAAACCATCCAATAGCTGCCCACTGAGTTTAGAAAACTTCCAAACTGATCAACATAGCTCCTGCCTTCCTCTTTAACCCCTTTGGCCAAGCTTTTCCTCATTGGCAAGGCTGTGCCGTTATTGGCATGCTCAGTTTCTCAAAGGCAGCAACCTCGTACTGTGCTCAGGAGCCTTTACCTTGGCTATTCCCTCTACTTAGAATTCACTTGCCCCATATTTTCTCATCATTCAGTCTGCACCTCAAACACCACCTCCTCAATAGGTTTTCCAGACTCCCCTACCCTGGGATTCTCTATCAAATGCTTCCTACAATTGCCTGATAAGACAAACCTGGGCCATGTATAAACTAATGAATTTGAAGGACTCACTTTCTAGAAATGGCTCAAAAACTATTTCTTGACTGAATTGATGAAACACTGGTCTGGAGGAAGTTCCTAGTCTGGTGTTTACATGGAAATACTGGAACTATTTTTAGGATTTAGCTATTGTTGTTAAATACGTAGTTTGATTTTTGAAGTTTGATGTGAAGTGATTTCTTCTAGCAACAAAAATATTTATTCTGTCTACTATAACCTTATCCTGGTTATAGTATACCCTTTTAAAACTTTTCGTCTGGTTGTTTATGGCTTATACTCACAAGACTTCAAAATGTTCACACTTAAGGGACCATCAACTTAATATAGACAGCTATATGCTTAGCATGTTATACATGAAACTCATGGGGACCACAAACTGAAAACTTATAATAGATACACAAAAATAAAGAGAAAGGAATATAAGCATAACACTGGAGAAAGTCATCAGTCACAAGGGATGAGCAAGAGAAGAAAGGTAAAGAGAAGAACTACAAAAATCAATCAGAAAACAATTAACAAAATGGCAGTAAGAACATATCTATCAATACTTACTATAAATATAAGTGGTCTCAATGCTCCAAAGACATAGGGTGACTGAATGGATAAACAAACAAGATCTGTTTATATGCTGACTATAAGAGACTCACTTTGGACCAAAAACACATACACACTGAAACTTGAAGGGATGGAAAAAGACATTCCATGTAAATGGGAGTAAAAACAAAGGAGGGTTAGCAACATATATAAGACAAAATAGACTTTAAAGCAAAGACTTTAGCAAGAAACTAAGAAGTGTATTACACAGTGAATGATAAGGGGTTCAACCTAGCAAGAGGATATAAAATTGTAAATATCTATGCCCTCAACATAGGAGCACCTAAATACATAAAGCAAATGTTAACAAACATAAAGGGAGAAATTGACAGTAATACAATAATAATAGGAGACTTTAACACCCCACTTAACATAAATGGATAGATCATCTGGAAAGGAAATAAATAGGAACACAGTGGCTTTGAATGACATATTAGACCAGATGGACTTTACAAATATATACAGAACAGTCCAACCAAAAAAGAGCAGAATACACATTCTTTTCAAGTGCACATGGAACATTCTCCAGGATAGTTAACACAGATTGTTACATGCCAAAGAGTGAAACTTTTCTCATATCATATACAAAAATAAACTCAAAATGGATGAAAGACATAAATGTCAGACCAGAGACCATAAAATTCTTAAAATGAAACTTAGGCAGTAAACTCTTAGATATTTCCCTTAGCATTTTTTTTCTGGATATGTCTCCCTAGCCAAGGGATATTTTTCAAAAGTAAAAATAAACAAGTGGGACTATATCAAACCAAAAAGCTTCTGCACAGTGAAAGAAGCCAACCACAAAATGAAATGGCAACCTCCTAAATGGGAGAAAATATTTGCAAATGATGTGTCTGATAAGGTGTTCTTATAGAATATATAAAGACCTCACACACTCAATACCAAAAACCCCCAAATAATCCAATTAAAATGGGCAGAGCACTTGAACAGACATTTTTCCAAAGAGGACATAAGATGGCAAACATACACACTAAAAGATGCTCAATATCACTAGTCATCAGGGAAATGCAAATCAAAACCACAATGAGATATCACCCCAACCAGTCAGAATGGCTAGTATCAAAAAGACAACAAATAACAAGTGTTAGAAAAGCTATGGAGAAAAGGGAACCCTGGTACAATGTTGCTGGGAATGCAAACTGGTATAGCCACTATGGAAGAAAGTCGGTTCTCCCCAAAAAATAAAGAGAAATGCCATTTCTGGGTATTTATCTGAAGAAAACAAAAACATGAATTCAAAAGATAGATGCTCCCCTGTGTTTATTGCAGCATTATTTATAATAGCCAAGATATAGAAGCAATCTATGTGTCCATCAATAGATGAACTGATAAAAAAGATGCAATCCATAAACACATACACAAAAACAAAACAGAAATAGACTCATAAACATAGAGAACAAACTGGTGGTTGTTCATAGGGCAGGGGAGTGGGCAAAATAGATGAAGGGGATAAATAGGAACAAACTTACGATTATAAAATAAATAAATCACAGGGATGAAAAGCATAGCATAGGGAATGTAGTCAACAATATTGTAATAACTTTGTATGGTGCCAATTGGTCACTGCACTTATTCTGGTGAGCATTTTGTAATCTATGTAATTGTCGAATCACTATGTTGTATACCTGAAACTAATATACCTTTGTATGTCAACTATTCTTTGATAAAAAAATATAGAGAAAAAGAAAAAAAAGCTTAGGAAATGCATGCTATTATTTAAATTAGTTTAAAATTCTATGAATTCCTCATCTTCATTTTGGGAAGGCAGTGTATACACCATATTACATAAGTTGAACATAAATGCACATACATTCCAGCTTATTTTAACATAAAAATATATATGTGAGGTTTGTATATATATGGGTTTATATAGCTCTAGATATTTCTGTGCATATATATGTTTTGGAAAACTAGATATTTATGTTGTTCATAAAAATTGAAATGTATTCTGGGGCTAAGATTCAGTATTTTTTTCTAAAATGTCATACCCCTTTGGGTAATTTTCTATAATCACTTACAATGTGACAAAATGTTGTTTTAGGTCTCAGCTTACCTGTTACATATATTATTTATATTTATCAAGATATATTTAAAAATAAAAAGAATAAAGTAGACAATTAAGATTATTTGACCTGTTTAAATAGGTTGAAACCTAAAACATCTTAAGACACTTTTTATATTGATAACAGAACATGCTCTGTCATGAGGTGCTCCACTTAAAAAGGCAGAAACAAAAAATAATTTAGGAGAAAGTGATGAAGTGGTTGATTAAATGTTAGACTTTTAATTCATCTATTTTTATCAGTCTTCATAACTTAGGCTTCTACTTATTCATGGTTATAGTTAGAGAGCTGGTAGATTTTCACAGTACCTGAAAATGCTTATCTCTAGGGAAACACAGTGGAAGTTATGTTTTCCTAGTCTTCACTTATTTCAATCAATATTTATTAATTATTCACTTACAAATATACCAACTGTATGCCAAATACTATAGCAACCAGAGAAAGATAGGAAATGTTCTTAATCTTCACAAATTTTTACCCTAGTCATAGGAGACAGGTGTATAAAAGTTAGGACATGAACAAACTAGGTGAATGTCAAACAGTGATGTAACCATTACATTGAACAGAGGAATGAATGATTCCAGGGCTCTTTGCATGAGGTGGGTGATCTATATTTCTCCAGGTGGCCACTTAGATCTGTCAGTTGCTGAAAATCTAGGACCATGTCTACCCTACATATGGCCCTCTCTGGGAGGATTAAATGAGCTCTGACTGGGGGTTTCTCCTGCGACCATCCTCTGGTCAGAGGGAGCACTCAGGAGCCCTCTGTCATGATAAGTCTGGGAGTCCAGACCATTTGCGACTCAGCCTCTTCTTCCTGCTTGCCTGTCAGAGCAGATAGTCTTTTTGTGTTTAGGCGCTTCTAGGTATGCTTCTGTGACTCATAATTCAAAAGGACATAGTTCAAGATCACTGAGTAGTCTTACCAAAGACTCTCCAGCAGCCAGAAAAGAGGGGGATAGACCCCCACCTGTCTACTTTAGCATACATATTTTGGGAGAGCAGCTCATAGCACACTCTCAATGCCCTCCGCAACATTAATCTCTGCTCTCCAATATCTCTTTTGACTCCCCCAACCCATTTTATTGCCTATAGGTTGGTGGTTAACCGAGAGTTTCAAAACCAAGTTGTCCCCGTACTTGAAAAGCCCTGTACAGGCAGTCCAGCACCTCACTTTAGAATACTGGAGTATTTTTCACCTCTTGTTTGGTGAAATCAGCAAAAACTGGTAAAGATTCCCAATTTAAGGTCTTATAACTATAATTAGTGCATTATAGAAAATTAAAATAAGGGATGTAATAAAAATCAGTGGACAGTTACTTCAGATTAGATCATTCAGAAAGGCTTCTATGGACAAGCAAGGATGAAGTATGAGGAGACCAGCTGAGAGCAGAAAGCAGACCAGGGCTGGTCAAGCCTGTGGGTGAGGGACGGAAGCGGAGTCAGAGAAAGAGGGGCCAGGACTTGTTGGGCTTTGTAAACTAGAGAATGAAGTTTTCTTTTTTTTTTTTAAGTGGATGGATTGGAAGCAGAAGATAAAGAGGAATCAAGGCTAACTTCAGTACCACCAGAGTTCACGCGAGTCATTATAAAAACAAAGAGAAAGTAGAAAAAAGGGGTCCTGATCTTTTATGAGGAGGAATCATATAACTTGGCATTCATTTTTTTTGCCAGTAACTTTTGCACAGCATAAGGCTACTGGATTATCAAGTTCAAGTGATCTCTTTTTGAAAATGAAATGTTTTATTCAGTCAATTAAAAAGTTTAAATTCATGCCATTTCCTGTGCTTCTTCCTTTGCCACCATTCCAGCTGTTCTGCTTAAATGTCTGCCTTCTTATGTGCTTGAATTCCAGCCCTGACTGAGAGGGTACAGGATCACAAATAGTCCTCTGTGCTTTAAAATGACTTGTGTAATGATAAGCGAATGACCCCGAGAGAAGCATCAGGAATTTCATTCCAGACTCTTAGGAGCAGGGAGCTCAGATAAGGGCTGTAAGCATCCTCAGAGGAAGCAGTGCTCTGTCTGAAGCTGTACCTCATGATAGAAAATGCCAGAAAGAGGATTACAAATGTCTATTTAGGTAAAGTGAATTGGAGGCGAGGCTCTGGAGGAAAGCCATGGAGATGAAGGAATTGAGCTCAATTTGTACAAAGAAATCAAAGGATGGTGAGTAAGAAGGATGTCAAAAGATTTCATTAATTCATGGGAAAATCATTATTTTCCCCTTGTTTGTCAGAATATGACCACATGAGAAGCCTGGGACTGCAGAAGAAACTCATGGGAGCTGGAGGAGAGATGGAAAATGGAAATATTAGATGTGGAAACACTGTCTCAGGGCATGGTAGTTAAGAGTACAGGCTTTGGAGCTCAACTGCCTGGGTCACGCCTGGTTTCTCTCTAACAAGTTTTGTGACCAGCAAGTCACTTCTCCTAAAAGACAGTCAAAAGACAGTGCTTCAATTTCTTAACCTGTGAATGGGAATAATAATGCTCCATATCTCCTCATCTTATAAGGGTTCAATGTGCATACATATGGAGCACTTAGAATGTGGCCCACACCGTGTAAGCACAATGTAAACTCAGGCATTAAGGACCCTTGGGATCATACTGAAATGCCTTCCCTGGGTACACCTGCCAAAGATGAGACAGATGGATAGGATCCAATTCTGCATTCTTTGACAGTTGTGATCTGTATAGGTTATCTATACAGGTGATCCATATAGATGGTCTATATCAGACTAGCACCTCTGAGATGGTATTCAGTCAGAAATGAGGCTCACATGTGGTAGTAGATGACAAAATGAAAGGTTCAAATAGGATTATGGTGTTCTAGGGGCACAGGGACATACAGAAAAGGGAAGGAGCTGTGAGGCATGGGCGTCTTGGATAGCCTTGTAAAAGTGAGCAGGAGAGGCTCATGGGGCAGAAAGAAAGAAGAGTCAAATGCACAGGTGTAGGGTGAGTAGAAGAGAAAGGGTATGAAATCATTCAAAACACAGATGATAAGGTGGTGCCTATATTAAATAAATAGATAAATGTGTAGGAAGATAGATGATAGATAGGCAGACAGAAGACGCAATTCTTTTGAGAGCCGCTGGTAAGTGAAAAGGATCCGTTTTGGCTACAGATGTAAATATAGGAGGAAAATAGAAATTATGTGCTGAAACTGACAAATGCTCAGTTCAGAAAGATGCAATGTCTTACGGCATCACCCCTTGAGACAGGAGCCAGACCCTGCAGAAGTCAGTTGTATCTGTTCCCAGAGAATTCATTGAGATTTGAAGGGTTAATGTGGAAAAGGGTGTTAGTAGTGACAGGAGGCTTTTGGTTTTCTTCCTAATGCCCAGCAGAGACCAAACATGCTGTTCCCAGCATAAGGCTGACACGGTGAATTCGAAAAAATGGCTAGAAAACGTGTCTAGTTGTGTCTGCCACATCTTTGTGTGCTTAGTTTAAACTGATTCAAGTGAAAAATCCTGGCTGATCAGCCTGCACAGCTGCTTTGTCGTGGGGAGCAGCTGCTGCTGGTGCCAAATGAAATACACAGGATGCCGCTGGGTGGGTGTGGCTCAGGGCAGGGTGCAGACCTTGGCTCGGCGGCACACAGTGGTGAGCGCCACGGGAAATGGTGTTTCGGGGTTTGAACTTATGCCTTTTAAATTTTATTTGTTATTACTTCTGTTGAGGCATAATTGATATATGATACTGACAAACTAATATAATTGACATATTAGTTTCCGGTGGGCAACATAATGACCTGATATTTGTACATATTGTGAAATGACCACCACAGTAAGTCTAGTTAACATCCATCCCCATACATTGTTGCAGAATCTTCCTGTGATGAAGACTTTCAAATCTGCTCTCAGCAACTTTCAAATATGCAATACAGTATTATTAACTAGAGTCTCCATGCTGTGCATTACATCCCCATGATTTATTTATTTTATAACTGGAAGTTTGTACCTTTTGATCCCCCGTACCTCTTTTGCCCACTCTGCGCATCCCAGCCTCTTCTCTCCCCACCTCTGGCAACAACCAATATGTTCTTTGTATCTATGAGCTTGGTTATAGTTTAGTTTAATTTTGTTTTTTTTGCTTTAAATTCCACATATAGGTAAGACCATATGACATTTGCCTTTCTCTGTCTGACTTACTTCACTTAGCATAATGTCTTCAAGTTTGATTTGGTACCTTTCCAAAAGTCAAGAACTGATCAGCAGCGATGATAGAAGTATTCTGCCAAGCACTTTGTCAACAAGCAGTAAGACACATTGGGCTTGACTAACTCTGCTTGCCTCTGGTGGGGCATGAATTTCCAGGTTATTTAAGTTCTGGCATGTGTGGTCAGGTGCAGGTAAAGTAATGTCATTAATAAAACTATATTCAACAAAACAAGACTCACACCTTAACCAAGGACAAGAGGGAACTTTAGGAAGAAGCCAGAGAAACCCAAGCCATGGTTGAAATCATCACTCTCAGGCCCTTAGTTTTGTTATCAAGATGACTGGTAACTATTTAAAGGTATCTGTATTTCCTACCAGGCACTTGAAGCCAGAACTGGGTATGGGGTGGAGATGAATTTAAAAGAAAAGGGGGAACTGGGTGATAGTGGAGGTGGAACAGGGTACCATGTGTTCAGAGGCTGATTTTCAATAAGGACAGGGACAGAGATAAGGGAAGGTCAAAACATCATATCTAAGCGTCAGGTGGAGAGAAATCTAGGATCAGAAGTGATGGATCTGTCTTTGGGAGGGAGGGAGAGGCAGGAGAATGGGAGGAGGGGTGAGGGATGGCCTGATGGCCTGGGGACCTAGAAATGTCCTCCCATTGGGCAAAGGGTGTGCAGGTGGAGAGAGTGTTCTAGAGCAGCTGCAGCTAAACTCCTGGCTGAAGAAAGGGTACAGCAAGGTTTGGGATCACAGTCTTAAGGAAAGTCAGACTAGAAAGACATTCAGGGAAGAGTTATGAAGGGGTTCCTAGGAAAGCAAGATCACACGGCAAAGACGGCAAAAAATCAAGAAGCTGTCTTATTCTTTAGAAAACTGTACCTTGGATTTAAGTCTATGCTTACTGAACTAAAGAATTTCAAAAGAAAACAAAGCTTTCAGAATTTCTAGTGCATGTAACCTAGACCAACTCTTTCCTTCCACACCCCCAAACAGTTATCTAGGAGGTAATTTTAAGTACATATCATTTAGAACAGAATTAGATGATAATGTATTATAGAAGCCATTTGATTAGCAGGAAACTGATATTCTTTTTATTGGCATATCATCAGCTTCCTAAAACATTTCAATTGCTGTTGTTTAAAAAAAAAGCTAGAAGAAATATAGGCTGCGTTGCAAAATATGCCAATATAATCTGAGCCTGAAAAGTCAGAGGAAAGGGGTAGAGACGGAGTATGCACCCCAGAGGACCGTAACACAGGGCTTGTTGAGATTCCCATTTCACGTAGCACCTGAGCAGCCTGGAGCCAGGTTTGCCTAGCAGGGGAAGGAAAGAAAACTGAAATGGAATAAAAGAAAGTTAAAATTACATTATAAATGAAATTTAAGAAAACCCTTCTGTTTTGCCAAATTGGTAGTGTCAAGGACTCTGCCTCCTGCATTTTAAGAACAGTTTCTGAGCAATCCCATCCATTAGGTACAACATAAAACTTGACATCTAATTCAGTCTCTACCTTCCAATTTTATGATCTAAATAGTGAATCCAAGATTGTTCAAATCAAAATCTGCAACATGATTCACAAGTATTCTATTTTAAGACATTGGCAAATATTTTCTATAGTATGATAAATCTACAGATCATTTTCTAAACCCCTGTAAGATATATTATCTTGGCAATCTGGAAAAACAAGATACTCTGACAGTAATAACCACACACTATTCAAAATATAATCTTGACCCATGTTAAGAAGACTTTCCATAAAAAGTCAGAGTCAAATTGGAAAAAAAGCAAAAGATTACCAAAGCCTGGTTGTATTTTAAAGACACTGACTTACTGACTTCCACAAGGAAATTTTCATACACAGGACTTACAGATAACTGGGGAAGTATTGCTAGTGTTAATCAGATGGGTGCATTTTCTTCAAGCAAACACAACCCCTAAATTCATTTAACAAAAGGAAAGAATGTTATTTTCTCTAAAAGTTCCAGAATGTAAGTTCACTTACTAGAGAGAGAAGCCTGCATGAAGAATTGTTAAAGATGCACAAAAGGCTTTAGAAAGACTTCAAAATTAATATGAATCAGAACTGTCACATTTCAGACACCTTTTTTTCCCACTACGATTCACTGTTATTTTATTCCAACTTTTGTTGATATTTATGTTAACCTTTGTTGATATTTTGTTGATAATAGCATTTTATATCTACCCATGTCTGTTCACCATTTTTCCCAACATTCCTATGTACACAATGTGGATGTTATCTGCTCTGGAGAGAATTACCTAGAGCTGTGCTTCTTAGTCTATCTACGTTGAAGGGCTAACTTTTTTGATGATTTGGCATTTTTTATTGCAATCGGTTGTGGATCAATTCTGTTATACCTCAATGGAAATGAATTATTGGCAAAATGAAATTAATAAAACAAAGGTGTCTAGACATAAGCCACATTTTTATTGCTATATCCAGTAGTTCTATTGTTCTGTCAAATTGCTATGTAAGTTTTTAAATGCTTACTCCCAATATTTTATTTATCTCTCTATAGCCCAGTAACAGTTCATGGATTGGCACTGATCCATGGCTTATGATTTGAATAGTACTGACTTGGAGTTTCAGATAAACCAAAACTGTCATGATTACCCACAGTAAAAAGAGACATTGAGTTATAGGGGTCCAGCTCCATATAACAACTACAGAAATAAACAGTATCTTTTATTTATATAGCATGCATTTACTTCCCAAAGTCTTTGCATGTTCATGCTCCCATTTATTTTTCAGGACAGCCTATGTGGCAGCTAGATGAAGCTCATTACTTTATCAGCAAGAACCAACATATGTTCATCATGGAAAGACATTTAGTTAAACACACATGCTTTAACCTACTATTTTCTAGTATTACACTATAAAAATCTGGATAGAACACACCACAGCATATGCAAACAACCAGAGTTATACTTTTACTCAATTCAAGAGACATTCACTGCGAGCTCATATGTGCCATGACTATGTGGGGAATTTGAAAGGTGAGTAAGATGGTTCTTACACTCCAGAAGGGCAGATGGTGCATAGAATCAGCAAGTTCAGTGCAAGGCATAATGTGAAAGAGATATTATAAGCTAAGTGCTGTAAGAGTTGAGGAGATAGGTTAATTTTGACTGGAGAAAGCAGCATTTGGGTTTGGTCTTGATGTAGAATAGCTGTTGGAATTTCTGAAATGGTTTTTTGATGAGGAGGTAGAAAAACATGAGCAGTCACAGAAGTATGAAAAAACAAGGGGAATCTGTAAACCAGTCCATCCTAGTGGGGCTTTGGGGATATGCAGATGACATCTTGGAAATAAAGCTGAAAAAGTAGATGTGGCTAATGATGGGAAAGTGAGGTGGGAAGCTAAGGAGTCCAGGTCCCTTTTCTGCCCCACAGGTCTGAGAGCATTGCTGAGCAGAGCCTCTCTGCTCTCAAATCTACTCACCTTCACTCAATACTAAATTACAGGCCCCAGAAGGCTATCTTGACTGTACAAAGGTTAGCAAAAACAGATATTGCAGAAGATAGGGGGAAACAAAAAGAATTACATCACATAATGCACAGAAGAACTTAACATGAGTCCAGATTAAACATTTGTGTCTTTCTCAATGACTCACCAAGTGTCTTACTGGCTATAGAGGCAATTCATTTGTCTTTTAACTTTTCCTTCTCTCTTCCAGGACAATCTCTCTTCTTTTGCAATCTTGTACTTCCGTATTTCTCTTCTCATTCAGTAAACAAGGGGCTAGGGAGCTATCGTTAATACCATCTTCCTTAGAATCTATACAGGGAAAGTAAATATAACATTCAGATCTCTTTCTCTAATTTGAATGGAGACACACAAAAATATTTGTTAGATTATGGCTGGCATTGAAATTGTTATGCAGTGTAAGAGGTGATGGACCAGTGGCAAGCAGAGGAAGCCATCTCAGAGTGGAGAAGCAGAGAAAGAAACAAGGACTATTGAAAACACATGGTGTTTGAGAGAGAGAACAACTCCTGAGCATGACCTCCTGACCCATTGGACTTTTCTTAGATATCTGCACAATGCTCTTTTAATAGCCTTACAATGCATTTCTTTTCATTTAATTTAGCTGTAATGAATTTTTGGTTATCAAGATGCACTGCATTTCCTATCTAGTTGTAAGGGAAGAGGAGAATTATAACTGCATAAATCACCCTAGAAAATGTTCAACTCACATATACTATACCAGAGACCAGGTATTAATGGGCTCCAAGATAATCAGGCTGATCTTATCTCCCTAGTTTTAATGAAGCAGAGAATGGTCATATGTAGTCTTGACTTATAAAACATTTATTCTTAGAAGTTATATTTCCTAATAAAAATGGAAAATGATGGAGGAAGAAGAGTAACTCTGGAAAATAATGGCACAGGCATGGCGGATGCACATACGCTTTGCAGCTCTCCACTGTTACCCCATTTTATGAAACAGGATGGTGAAGAAAAGCTAGTATGAGAGATGCTCTGTGTACTCAGCACAGAGATTCTTCCCATTGGTCATGCTCTTAACATTGTCCGTATTGTCACCTTTGGCCATAAAGAATGGCAGTAAATACAGCACCCTCAGGAGAGCATAATGATGGCTCATGGATATACCGCCAAGAGAAGATATAAAGTCACCGGTGTGGGACAGAACAGGCTTGGGGTTTCAGAACACTGCATTTTATGATGAAAAAGGACTGGTGGCTCATGTAATTCAATGATTATGGCATGATATCTCCAACCATGCTTAGGTAACCCTAAGGTTACCCAAACAAAATATTTTAAATGAATTTGCAAAAGCCAGAAGGCATTTCTAGCTTTCTCAGCTATAAGAGTTCTAAAATATAACTATTACATTCAGCTCAACAGAACAGTAAAGCAAAAATGCTTATTGCTGGTGACATTCCAGGGAGCGGTTAAAATTGCTTTATGGCCTTTGGTAATGAGAGTGGACAGCAGTGTAACAATACATAATAAGGTGAGTTTAGTTTTATGTCCTGAGAACAATCTGCTTTACCCTTATGGCTCAATTCTTTAAACTGTTTCTGTTTTAAGTAATTACAAAAGATAGCTGGCAAGTGACAGTTATAACCACTGTAGCAAATGGACTTTGTTATAGTGTTGCAGTCTGCTCCTGAGAACTATTATCTTAGTCTCTGAGGGAATTTAGTGTGAGGATGTCACATGAAACAAATGCCTCCCGACTTTCACTAGACTTATAAGGATCTCCTTCAAGCAAGACCAGCTCAAGTCTGTGGCTAATGCTGCTTTCCAAAGGGCACCACACGGAGACCTGTGATGCTGAGTTGCCAAGGAGATACAAGAAAAAAACGTAGTTTGTTTTAATAATTATCTTTTTATTTGGAAATTATTACATTAAAATCAATGTAAGGACCACACCAAATCCATGATACTATTCACAGATGGGTTTATTAGTAAAACAGTTAATATGAAGAAAATACTAAATAAATAGCAGTGTAAGAGGTATGTGGAAAAGGCAAAATTTTGGATGTCAGTGTGTAAATGACTGTAGTTTGTCTCCACGGTGGTTTCATGGGCTTTACCTCCTGGCATTCATGCCTTTTGTATACTCCCCTCCCCCAATGAACAGGGCCAGCATGGAAACGGGAAGCTCACAGAGTCGCAGGCCACTGTGGAAATGAAAGTGTGGCTTCCACGGCTAAGGCAAAAGGCATTGAGGCTTCATTTTGACCTTTGGTCACTCATTCTGAGGAGAGTCAACTGCTGGGCCATGAAAGCACCCTATGGAGAGTTCCCTGTGCTTAACAACGGAGGCCTCCTGCTAACAGCCGGCAGGGAATCGAGTCCTCTTGTCTACAGCCATGTGAATGATCCGACATCTCTACGGCAACCTCATAAGGCTCCTGGGCTGGAACCGCTGCAGCTAAGCCACTCTTGAATGTCTGACCCATGTAACCGTGTGACATAGTATCTTTTTACTGTTGCTTTAAAATGCTAAAAGTGGAATAATTTGTTAGATAGCATTAGATAACTAATAATAGATAAAGAGTGCCATGACGAAGCCTGGGAAACTGGTAGAAAAATCTATTGCTCATCTACAGCTTTGTTTTTCTCTTCTTTGAAACTTCCATTACATAGAGCTGCACTGAGATCTAACGAAAAGTGCACCTCATACTTCTGTCTTTTGCTGAGCCTGCACGTGGTGCCTGCTGTCTGACAAAGTACTTACAATCACTTAAACCTTCTGACAATGAGAGGGTTATAGACTTTTTTTTTCTCTCCCATGGAATTTAGATTATAGACTTTCAATGAATACAGACTCTGTATTCAAGAAAAATTTAGTGCCTCCCAACAGCAGGTTGGTGCAAGAGACGTGATCTGAAGGTCTTCATGTTAAATGACTTAGTGTTTCCCTTGTTCCCTTTCTGCTTCTAAAAGGTTCTCAAAGCAGCCGTCATCTCTTAGCTCTACCCCCGCTTACAGTTTTCTTGGGCCCCTAACTGGGTCCTCAGTAAACAAGAGTTATCGTTACAGTTGTTTTTTCATTCTTTTTTCCTAACAACTTAGAGATACATTTTAGGTATTTGTCATACTAATACACTTTATTTTCATGTCAGCAGAAGAAGGCTTTAAAAAGTTCTTTGAAATATTAATCCAGCTTCTTACCGTCACTCCTAGGATTTTTGGGAAGAGTCTCTTGATGTTGCTCCCCCCAATTAGGGAGCAAAGAGCTAGCAGAGACAGCACAGAGTAGGGAGAATTCAGCTCATTTTCCCTATTTACGCACATACTCTCATTCACCATTTTTTAAATTTCCCAATTATTTTCCCACCATGAACCGAAGTTCCTTATTAGGTCTTAGTATGCATGCTGAAAATTAATTCTGTTCCCACTGTGTTCTGCTGGGACAGCATTTCCACAATTATGCCCCACCATTGGTTGTCTCCCAGATGATTGCTAAAATTATATAGTATGGGATTTAACTACAGGCCAGACTATGGTGTTTTTTAATCTTCACTAGAATTCCTACCAAATAACTAAGGAGCTAATCATTCTGGCTCTATTTTTTTTTTTTTTTTGTCTCAGTTTGGGACTTTTCAAACACCTCTCTTTCAATAGAACAGACGTTCTTTTATTTTCTAAGTGTTTAAGTTGCTTTTGGTTCATGGGTTTGGGGAAGAGGAACAGGTCTGCATTCCTCCATAACCCCATCAGAGGGGCTCCATGAACCAGACACATTTTTTCAGGGTGCTCTGACCCACTGACACATTATTTGCTACATGATGCATTTTGTGAATACTTCCTTCTGTGGACACCTTAATAGCTCTTTTATTGTCATCAGTCATGCTCTTCCTTTTCTTTGTCATTTTCATTTCCCAACACCTCCCCCCACCCCGCTTTTTTATTCTACCTTCTTTATTTCTCCCTCTAAAGTCTCTATAAGGGAGTGGGGGCATGATAGAGATTTGCTACCTCTTGATACGAATTGCTCTCTTCTAGATTCTTTAGAAAATAGACCTGAAAAAAGTCTTCCAGGAAAGTTGTCACCCAGTCTTTCTTTATGTGCATATCATTTCTTTCTGGACTGTTCTCCTTTAATTGGTTGGCTATTTATTGATTTTAAGTCTCCCCCACCAGAATGTATTCCCTGAAAATAGCCCTGTATGTGCCGTACTCCCTGTTTCTGCCCCAGCCAGCTTCTAGGCCATGACTGGACAAAAATCACTGTGGTGGTTTGTATCAACTTGTATGCTAGGTATGTTAATTAATTAATTAATTGAATCAGAATCACTTTCAAGGAAATCTGGCTTTTACAGAAACTACGCCCCCAAAGACATCAGAACTCTTTAGAAATAGCAGCGGTTCAAAGACCACCTAAAATAGTCACATTAAATCACGCCCAGTGTGATACGATGCAGAAAACCGGAAAGGAAGAAAAAATTCCTAGACAGAGGAGTGTCTAGTAAACCATCTCTAAATAGTTCACAGCTGTGTGGCATGTGGTATGACTGGATAAACAAACTTAACAAGCACATTTGGGCTGGAGAATTCTGGCTATAATTGTACTTTACATCTCTTTCTGTGGTCAGACACAAGGTAAAAATCACAGGGACACTATTCTTAATGGGTGTGTCATCTTAGGTTATGAAAATGCCTTATTGGTTGGAGTTCTATAAACATAGGCTTTACAACTATGATTTTTTTTTTCAAGTAGGAGCTGATTCTTAGCAGGAGCATCAAATGGAAGGGAGGTAATATAATGAAATTTAAAAAAATTGTAATTCTGACTTAAGGACTAGTTCTACTTTGTAATTTGATTTAAAAGAGAGGACTCTAGTAATTAAATTGTTCATCTGGTGTTTTGAAACTACATTGCTTATTTATTAAAGAGTCCTTTGAGACTATCGTGCAGGGGAACACCAACTTAAAAGATTAAAAGGATTGATAAAAGCTCAATTATTTATATTCTTTTTTTATAAACCTAAAATGTAAAGGTATGATCCATCAAAAAATTATGTTGATAAGTTTTTTTCTATTAAAAAAGGGAATTATCCTGAAGTACTTATATTTATAAAACAGATAAATAGATATGTCCAAGTGAAATTGTTTTGAGGCTTGCTATTTCCTGATAAGCAAATATTAGTCACAAATTATGACACTGCTATCAGTACAGTGGCAGTATCAATTTAATATAATCTATTTTTATAATTAAAATTCTAGTTTGAAAATTACTGCAAGCAGAAGTTTAGGAATATTTTAATGCTTCTTCCAATACTTTTTAAAAAAGTTAAATGCTTATTTAGTTGAATGCAATGGGCAGTCAACATGTTTTTTGATGAGTGTGAAAGAAATTTGGAGTGATCTGAAAATCTAAGTAACATTAATGAACATCAGTGACAGTAACACATTTAACATTCATACAATATTTTAAATACTGAAGACAACTTCAAATCCATGTGTGACAAAAGACATAGTGCATTTACTACAAAACCATATTTAAAAAATTTTAAAGGTTACTCATACTCAGTGCATACGTAGTAACAAGGAAAAAAAGCCATAGTGAAACTGTGTAGAGAGAATCACTACTAATATTCTAGAATATTTTATTTTTGTTGTTTATATATTTTTAAAACACGCTAAGATCCTATAGAATGCACATATTTTGATGTGCTGGCTTTGAGAAAAAAACTATGTTTTTTTTCTAATTATAAAATTCAAATGTTACAGTAAATTTTAAGCATAAAAACATTAAAAGAAAAAAAATAACTACCCAGAATCTCATTACCTAGAGAACACTAGTTGGACCCAAATACATATTGGGATTTAATAATTGATACAAGTGTCAATGCAATCAGTTGGTCAAAGATGGAATTTTTAATAAATAATGTTGGATAAACCAGAAAAAAAAATACATGGGATTCATACCTCACCATGGACACTAAGATGAATTTTAGTTAAATAAAAGCTATAAATGTAAATAAATAGTAAAGAATAAAAATGGGAGAATTCTTTTATAATCATAGGGAAGGAAAGACTTTTTAAACTATGACTCAGAATCCAGTGTTCTCTCTAGATACAGATATAGATGTAACTATACTAACTGTACTTGCATGTTAAACACCTAAATATCTGAAAACTTAAGAAAAGTCCCAAGAAAACTAGCAAACCAGAAAACAAGTTTTGCAACTTGTATCATAAAGGGCCAACCTTCCAAATATATACAGTCTCTAGAAATTAATAGTAACAATTCATTATAAAAATGGACAAAGGGTATGAACACTCAGTCCACATAAAGACAAATAACAATGGTACTTCAACATATACTCAAATTCATTTATAAGATAAAATCAAATTAAAACTGCACTGAAGTATCATTTTCACCTAGAAGACTAGCAAAAATACAAATTTAATAATACACTGTGTTGATGAGGCTTTGAGGAAATGGCACTCCCATACGTTGCTGGCAGAAGTAAAAAACTGAATGAACACTATACAGTACAATTTGATAATGCACATGAAAATCACAAATGCATATACTTCATCCAGTAATCCCAAATCAGGGAATTTATCTTACAAATGTAGTTCCATATGTAAGATATATATATATATATATATGTGTGTGTGTGTGTTTATATATGTACACAGTATATATGTATATAGGTGTATACACCACACACAAAATGTTCTCTCTTCATCATTCTTTGAAATAGTAAATATTGAAAACAACCTCAATGTCTATCAGAGGCAAGCTGGTTTAATAATGTATGGCACACCCATGTAACCGCATACAATGGTCCTATTAAAAATAGCCATAAAAAGAATGAAAAAATATCTCTGTGAAATGAAATAAGTGAAAAATTATAATTAAAAAATCTCTTATGATAAAGTGTAAGTGAAGAAAAGCAAGCTACAAAATTGTTGTTTGTGGTAAAACTTGGGTAGAAAGACTGGCAAGTGATTTTATATCATATGTTTTTCATTCTTGAGGTGTTAATTTTGAGCAATCTCTAGCTTGGTTGGAATACATCATCTAGCAATTTTTTCAAGATGGATACGTAGGCAATACATTCTCTAAGACTTTGAATGGTTTGAACATCTGCGAATGTAGTTCTGTTGTCCTCAGACGTGAAAGACAATTTGGCTATGTATAAATATTTGGGATTACAGTTTCCTCCTCAAATCTGTAGATATTGTTCATTTTCCCATTTTCTTCTAACATGGATTGCAGAGAAGAAATCTTGGAACTGTTTCATTTTTGCTACATTATAAATCTTTGTTTTTAGAATTTCTGGGCTTTTATTTTTATTCTTATGGTTAAAATTTTTGTTATGTGTAGTCCAGGTGTGAATCTCTTTCAATGATTTTGCCTAGAATGTGGTTCCACCTAGAATGTGGTAGCTGGTCATTTATTTTTCTTTTTCCTTTAAACTGAAGTAAGTTTTAAAGTTGTATCTTCAGATACTTATTTTCTAATAGTTCATGTTTTAGCCTCAGGAACACTATGATCCTAAGGCTTAATCTCTATTTTTGTCATATCTCATTTCCTTCATATTTTTTTTATCCACATCAGAAGTTCAGTATTGACAGTGTCAATCTTCTGCTTTACCCCATGAATTCTAATGTGGATATACTCTTGGTATTATACCTTAAGATCTCTTTCAAAGTGTGCATATACTACCCAATGCAAAATAATGATAATCTAATAATTTGGAATAGTGAGAGCAATATTAAGAACAAGGTAGTAGAATACAAATAGATGCCTGTTATGAGAAATTACTTAAGATGGGGTGAATACTATAATAAATGCTTTATGTATTATTTCATTTAGAACTCCATATGAACCCCTCGAGGAGATATGAAAGTCACAGTTCTTTAAGATAAGAAATTGAAATGACAATTTAAATAATTTCTTTTAATATCATCTGACTAGCAGATGGAGGAGCTAGGAATTAAAAGCAGGTCTGAGTTCAGACCTGGGCCATTGTTTGCCCCATGAAGTTTTTGAAGTCACTTGTGGCAAATCCTTCCTATGTGGTAATCTAAAAGTTCCCAGAATCTCTCTCAGGTGAACCTTCTTGAGTGCCTAACAGTGTGAGCAGAGGTTGCACCAAACAGATAAGCAAAGGAATCATTAGGCCACTCAAAGCATATGCTGGCTCAGGGAAGGTCAGGCAAGAAACAATTTAGTAGTTATGTGTAGACATTACTTCAGGTGGTGCATAAATGACTCTAGGATATTGAGAGAGGAATCCAAATAAAAAATTACTCTTTGTGTGATGAAACAGACAGGGAACATTTAGTGACAGATTATATAGGAGAATACTTATATCCTCCAAAGTCCAGTTAAAGTCCCACCTCCTCAACAAAGCCTTTCCTGCTAGCCCAAATCATTTTCTTCTTTGCTTTCAATCATATTTACTGTCTGAGAGTGTCCCTTTTTCACATCTGTCATACATCATCACGTTGAAAATTTTCAAGTGTTTATAAATTGTCTGTTGAATAAGCCGATGTTCCTGAGGGGTAGGCACTCTATCTTATTTTTATTTTTATCATCCTAGTATTGCCTAGTGTGTGGCTAATGGAAAACTACTCAAAAAAAGTTGGAATTGGACTCAAATAATTTTAGCATAGGAAGTGATCATTAATAGCTTTGTAAGAATGATCATAGTAGAGTTCACAAGCTATACTTTTTCCTTTTATGAATACAACTGAAGAACCAGAGTTGGAATTTATACCAGTCAAGGGCCTCAGAGGAAACAAGGCTCTCTCAGTGAGATGACTGGAGAGATTTTAATGAAGAGAATATTTACAGAGGTGTGGCAGGGTTAAGGATGAACAAGGAACCGTGAAGCACCCTGGGGCAGCAACTGCGGAAAACCATTACCATCCCCAAAGCTGCAGGGGCCAGAGCAGGGCTGTGACGCTGAATCTGTTGAGAGCGAAGTAGTGGAAATTGGGGCCAGCTAACAGAGCCATGATCGCGGGTAGAGGAATGTACTCACAACCAGAGTACATTCTCTTTTTCCATCTGGCTCTCTCTTTGGCTTTCCATACCCCTTCCTCCTTTCCGCTCCTCCCACCCTCCTGCTCTCTGGTATTTTCCTGGTCCCTCCCACTGAGTGAAACCAAATGGGAAGTAAGAGTGCAAGAGAGCTCAGGTGACGCATCCACAGAAGTCAGCCTGCTGGGCATCGATCACCAGCAGAAGAGCAGAGAATAAGTCTGGAAGGACAAATGGAGGATAATCAGTATAAGGCTCCTTCCTGTTTTCTTTGGATATTACTATTTGCACAATTTATTTGCTGTATATGACCCTCTGTTTTTACCAGATAATATAGGGATGCTCACCACATGCAAAATAAGTATCTGGCACCAAATAATTGCAATTATACCATTTGTTTCATATATAGCATTCTTTCAGGTTTTCTCAAAATCTCCTTACATTTTTCCTGATTTTATATTCTTACTTCACTTGCTATATTTTAAACAATCTAACAATAGTGAAAAATAGAACTTACTCTTGTTTTAATATGTGATTTTTAATATTAACCATTACTTCTTATTGAAGTCTGTAATTCATCACCACTTGGTATGTTCTTCTTCAGGACTATTATATTTTGTTTTTCAAGCCACCACTACATGTTTAATTATTTACAAGTATTTACAACTATAGAAGTATTTTCAAGAAAAATACTCTTTATGTGAAACGTAGAAGTGCTTATGGGCAAACTTAACACTGCTTAGCCCCCTGCAAAACTAGTGAGAAACCACAACTGCCTTGAGAAGGAGGCTGAAAACACCATACCCTCTGCTATAAACACAAAAATAAACCCCTCAAATGCTGCTCAGGACCAAAGGTTTTTTTTATCACCCCCTGTTCACATATGCCAAATAAGGCATCAATTTTAGCACTCTGGATTCAGTGTAGATTTAACTTGCTCCCAAAAGTCACATTTCCTCTTTTAATCAATATATTAGAAAAAGTCAACCATTTCTACATTGATGTAAAGACTGGCTACCACAATATTAAATCTGCCTTTCATTATATTACCCAAACAGCTGGTACAATGCTATTTATTAGGATGGGGAAGAGAAGATCTAGGGAGAAAAAAAAGTCAAGGTTTAGCTCACAGGAAAGGACTGGACTGGAGAGATGTATAGGTGGGTTGCATTATGGGAAGACCCAGGTCACCGGGGAGGGCGTAGAGCCAGGGACCGAGGATCGAATGGCTCTTCACAGATTGCAGGCACTGTGAGATAAAGGGAGCTTTCCAGACACTAAGATGCCTATTTTTAACTGTAATAATTAGATCAGTGTGACATTGAATTGTAATAGAGATCGGTGATAAACAGACTCAAGTATATGGGAGTTAATCCCCAATAAATTTAGCATTTCCAACCTACAGAGCAGGCAGATTATTCAATAGGCCAGAATCAGCATGGGATTCCTTTTCCATTTTTTTTTTTGGAATATTACTATTTTTAAAGCTTGCTATTTTGACTGTCTATTTCAACAAAGTTGATTAGCTGGAAAAATGGAAAAATGTTTAATCTATATGGAATTAATTTTGATATAATTTATAAACATATTAGCATCTAAGTAAAACTTTATATTTCTAAGCATGGCATGCATGTAAGACAGAAAACATATTTTAAAGTTTATAAAGGATGAACAGTGCAATAAAACAGTAAAAAAGGACCCAGAAGGAAAAATATTTTCAATAAAACAAAAGGTTATTTCTAAATATAGTATAGGAAGAAGTTTTGTAAATCACTATTAAACAAATGAATATATACATAGGCACACAAAGGTTATGTCAACAACAAATATCATGAAAAATATAAATGGTAAATAGCTTGGAAAACAATGCTTCGTATATTTAAGTATTAAAAACAAAAAGCAATATTAAAATACATTTTTCATATCATCAGATAGGCAAAGATATTACTCAAAACATATGTGGAGGTCACTTTGGTGATTATATAAAAAATCCTATCACTGGCTAGGGCAGATAGTGTTTTCCAAAGACAGCAGCAGAAATATATAACCCCTGCCACATGTTTTTCTTACAAATGCAACATCAACACTACTTCATTGAGAGAATGGGGTCTATGTCTGTCCCCACACCTTGAACCAGGATGACCTTTGTAACTGCTTCACCTAATAGAATGTGGCAGAAGTGATGTGAGTAACTTCTAAAGTTAGGCCATAAAATGCAAGATGGTTTCACCTAGCTCTCTTTCTTTTGATGCTTTCTCTTGAAACCCAGCCACCATCAGGTGAAGAAGCTAGGCTGCCAGCTAGTGACTAGCACCAACCACCAGACAACTAGAAATATGAGCAAATGACCATGCCATCTGATAACTGCAACCCCTAGATGCCTAGTCTTCCATCTGAAATCCAGATATACAGTATAGGCATGCCATTCCTTGAGTGAATTTCTCACTTACAGAAACCATAGGAGGTAACAAGTGGTTATTGTTATTTCAAGCCATTAAGTTGTGGGGTGATTTTTTAAATGGAATAACAGGTAACTAATATACTGGCTTTCAGCACCATATGTCAAAGCCCAAAATCGGTCATATCTGCTGACTAATTTATCTTGAGGAAGCACTCAGACAAATGCACAAGTATTTATGTACAAGGAAGTTGAGTACAGCTTCCAATTTTTCACTCTTACAAGCAAGATGATGTCAAACAACTGAAAACTGCTTAAATTGTAATGAATTCACACAATTGAATATTGGTCAACCATTCAAAATATATAGTAAATGTGTATTTAACCTAGGAGTTCCTCAACATATATTATTTTGTAAAAAATCAGAATTAAAAATATTTTACACATAGAATCCTATTCTTTTGGGAAATTTTTCTCTTCATCTAGGGATAGCAAAGTCTTGAAAAATACACATTGAACTTACAATGATAGGTATCTTTTATAAGTAAAACAAGGTATTTCTATTTTGGAAATTATAAATAAAAAACTCAAAGCACTTATGACATTATCTCATTTAATATTAATAGATGCTGTGAGATAGGGATGAGTGCTTTTGTTTTTAATGAGCTGTACCTCTTGTGAGAGATCATATATTGAAACATTGCAAAATGCTGCCTTTGGCCTGCTCCACCTCCTCTTTCTCCTTCCCTATTCCTGATCAAACCATCAAGCACCCATCTTATTCTTAGAGAAAGTCTAGGGAGAATAATAATTTATGTGAAAGAATGTATACAGATACTACCCTGAAAATAAATGTCATATTATTACACATCAAAAAGAGCTCTGGATAATATTATTATGCCTATTTTTACAAATGAGGAAAATACCTCAGAAATTCTAGCTGGCTTGTCCATTATCAGTCAGAAATTATTTGAAAACAAATTATATGTGCCAACTCCAAAATTTCTGATCTTTGCACTGTACTAGGAAGCATAGCAAAGCATCTCAAATTTCTATTACACTATACTAGGTATTATGCAAGAGAATTATACAGTCATATTACCCTAGACATTATAGTCTATGTAAATTAATCCTTATTTACTTCATTTAAACAAACTTGTGGAGGTAAAGAAATGATAATGAATATTACACATTGAATTTCACTAATAGATTATTACTGAGATGATACAGTAAAAGGAAAGAAGTTAAAAGTTACGGTTCACTCTAAATCTGTTTTAATTACGTAGCAGGAGAATTTGTTTATTTAGAGGACTGTATCTATACCGTTTATTGAATACATTTTTCCTTCCTTCCACAGTCTAACATATTCACCAATAGGGGCATATTTCAAATCTTAATAATATAGGAAGGGGCCAAGGCATAACTGTGAATTCTATAAAATTTTTCTTCAAGACTCATTCATATTTCCTTTATCTTTCAGATTCCATTACCTAGACATATGGACATGTATCTATTTTCCCCACGGGAAGGTTAATTCAGGTCATAAAACTACTGTTAGTTAAAGTACATTGCCTGGCAATTCTCTGTCATTAGCTTCAAAGTAATTAAAAATTTTGACAATTACAGTTTTAAATTAGTTACCCTGTCTTACAGTGTTTGACTGATTTTTATTTTTTTCTCATATTGTTTCAGGATACTGCATGGAAATAAGCCACTGAGACTTTTTGTAAATATCTTGGTAACATTTTGCAAAATATTGTCTACCTTTACCATGAGTTACATAGAGGTGTGCCATTGATTGGGAAAATGCCTGAGATGTTATCACCCATTGTTCTCATCCTATAAAAAGGAGGAAACTGAAGCTCAGAGAATACCGTTACCCAAGGAACAAAAACTAAAAGGTAATAGAGCCAGGATTAGAAATCCAATCTTCTAAGTCTTAGTGTTCTTCTTTTCCCCCATGACTCCATTTCTACCCTGCGGCAATGTTGCACCCACCTCACTGGACTAAAGAAAACAAGTGACTACTTTTAGTCTTTCAGGGTAGGTTGTCTGCTGTCTGTAGGACTCTCAGAACACAGTGGTTGCTGGATTCTGTCTAATTAACAAGACAGTTCTAAATGTGCACTAAAGATGAGCCTCATGCTATAGGTTGCATCCAAATCTGTTGTTTAATTGAGTGGTTATGGCAATCTTCCTAAATCATTGCAAATTATTAAGCAGCATGTGGCACAATTGGGACCAGGAAGGCTCAGGTGTAATAAATGATTGTTCTTTAGAGAGTCATTTCTTCATAATAGGGAAGCAATTCGTTAGGGAAATAAGAGAAACTTCAACTGTCGCAATTAAGCATACTGAAAATCTTTTATACATAAAATCATTTTATACATAAATCTTTATACAAATCTTTATACAAAAAAATTATACAAATCTTTTATACATAAAATCACTTGCTTCTAAATTAAAGCAGAAACCAAAGATCCATTTCCTAAAAAGTTATCAAAACCATAACAATTCACTTAAAATAGAATTGTTCTTTGACTCTTTATTTATATTGTGGCATAAAAACAGTAGTATTGTCCTTGAAGAATTTAAAACTTCCATTTGAAGTGCATTTATTTAGTTCAGATTTTTGTCTTTAAATAACATACCAAACCCCCCTCCCCAAAAAGCCCAAAGAAACCTAAAACACTCAAAGGAAAACACAGAAAGTATGACATTGGTGTTTAGAGACTATGATACAAAAAAAAGTTGAAAATCCATTTAATTCATAAAACAGAATAATTTAAAATATATATGTATATATCAGGAATAAGTTCATAGTTACTGCACCAAAGGAAATAAGCCAAGGAGTAGAATATCAAGAATTGAAGTCTGTCTGGTTTTATAGTTATCCTGTAAGCATGATGCTTTAATAAAACTGATGACAGCCTCCCTTTCCTATCTTTTCCTTTTCCTAAAGCCCATGTACACAGTGCCATCTTTTGTGTACATAATTTTTGAAGCATATTTTTTCCTTTTATGCTACACATTAACTTGCGCTTAATACTTTTTTCTAGGTGATAATTATAAATGGCATATCAGAAATTCAAATTGCATTTTTTGGGTTATTCTATGATCTCAGTATTTTTCAATATTTGTGATTTAATTTCATTTAAAAGCATTCTCCTTAACATTTGTTGGGTAAAAAGAAGTTTAAGGATATAGTGCAATTTAAGAAGATCCCCAAATAATAGTGATTTAAATCTTCAAAAAAAGAAGAAAGGCCAAAAGTTTACATACTACATATTATGTGCCCACATTCAAAAAAACACCTAACATTTGGGAGTCATGATTAGGCATTCAATTAAGGCAAATGAATGTCAAGAATTTCACATGGATTCCATTAATCAGATCTGCTATTACATCATTTGAATTGGAGTCCTTTATTTCTCCATTTCATTAAAATCTCTCTTTAAGAACTGGCCGGTGGGTGAAAACAGGACACAGAATTTACATTAATCAGAAGAAACAGATGCAGAAAGATGCATATGTCTGTGAGGCTCTCTGCTCACCATCCATACTTAAGGCACTGAACCAGAAGAAATTAGGCCCCTTTTTGTTTTGAAATGTATGTCTCTTTTTTTCTTTAAATATGGATTTTTTTTTCTGAAAAATCCTTTGGAGTTGAAAAAATTAATTAACACAAGTCTTGGAAAGATTTCTGAAACTGGACAATTTAGTATTTACTATACAATGGTGAAATGTAATGTAGAATAACATAATGCATACTAACATAGAATAAACACAAAGCTAATATTTATTAAACTCCCTAATGAGGGAACCAGTAGAGTGATAAAACTAGTTCATAGAGTATTCAAGGACCCGAGAATTCATAGGAAGTGAGGAAATGAAGTCAGAGTAAGATATGGAAACAACCTAAGTATCCATCAACCGGTGAATGGACAAAGATGTGGTACATATGCACAATGGAATATTATTCAGCCATAAGAAGAAAACAAGTCCTACCATTTGCAACAACATGAATGGAGCTAAAGGGTATTAGGCTCAGTGAAATAAGCCAGGTGGAGAAAGACAAATACCACATGATTTCACTTATTTGTAGAGTAGAAGATGAAGCAAAGCAGAAAGAAAAAGCAGCAGTAGCCTCATAGACACTGAGAAGTGACTAGTGGTTGCCAGTGGGGAGAGACTGGAGTGGGTGAGGGGAGGGGAATAAAGGGACCCAAATATTCCCAGTCACAATATAAGCTGGTTACAGGATGGCAGTACAGCATGGAAAATACAGTCAGTGACTCTATAACATCTTTCTATGTTGACAGATAGTAACCACACTAGAGGGGGTGAGGATTTACTAATATGGGTACCTGATGAACCACTGTGTTATACATTTGAAACCAATGTAAGACTGTGTATCAATGATACTTTTAAAAAAAAGATTGCTGGGTTACATTCAAAACAACATAATATTCTATAGTCAATAAAAATGTAACATTTGTGGTTAACTTTCTACCAGCAAAAATTAATGTGTTTCTCTATCAAATAAAAATCTGTAAATTAAGATGAAACTTCACAGACTCTGGGCCTTAAACAGTAGCTAACAGTCAAATAGCAGCACTCCACTCCCCTAGGTAATAAATCTTTGAGTGGTCCCGTAGACAATGCTCCAGTATAACACTGAAAGCACATGCAGTCCTACTTCATCTTATTCCTACATTTTGGATAATTTTTCTTAACAGAGTTTATATTTAGAATGACATTATGTGTCTGGCAGAGTATATGAAGATCATATTTATTAAAGGAAACAGAACTACTATTCATTGACTGAGTTACACATAGTAAGCACTGAGCCATTAATCTGAACTTTGAAAAAAAGAAACCCATAAAATCTAAGTCAAATGAAGTGAAGACATCCTACTTCCCAGTAGGAAGTAAAAAGTTAAAGATCTGAACCATGAAAAATCTTAATATAGTCAGAAAACAGGGAGAGCTTCAATGTGACTTGGGTTTAGAGAGTGCATGTATGATCCTAGGAAGTTGGACTAGAATTGCAGAAGACTCGCAGGTCAGACATAATGAAGAATGTGGACTCCTTCTTGAAGGTCATAGGGAACTGGAGGGGGTCACAAAGCAGCAGTCACATATCAGTCTGTTTTTAAGGAACAGTCTTTTTTACATACAACATATTTTATTGCCTTTTAAAAATTTATTTTACTTTTAGTTTATCTGTGGCAATAATAACATGGTTTTGGTCTGTGTAAATGTTGAGGACTGGGAAATGGTACAATAGGATCACAGCACATGGGCTGATGAAAGGCTTGATATGGGTGAAGAGGAAGTTAAAATGCCCCTTCCCTCTGAGTGTGAATCTGATAGTATGAGGTCCTTACTACTAAGTGTGACTATAATTATTAGGGTGGGAGAGGTGTATGGGTGTGGTAAGGAATTTATTTATTAAGATCTAGTTTACATGCAACAAAATTCACCATTTTAAAATATACCAATCAGTTACATTTTCCTATATTCACAGAATTGTGCATTCATCATTACTATCTAATTCTAGAGTATCTTCATCAGGTGCAAAAGAAACCCCAAACCTAATAGCAGTCACTTCTCATGTCCCCACTCCAGCCCCACTAATTAACTTTCTGTCTCTCTAGGTTTGCCAATTCTAGATCTTTCATGTAAATGAGATCATATAATATGTGGCCCCGTGTGTTTGGTTTCTTTCACTCAGCATGATGTTTTCAAGGTTCATTCATGTTGCAGCACGTATCAGTACTTCATTTTTATGCCTGAAGAATATTCCATTGTGTGGCTATGTCAGTTTTGTGAATTCATCCATGGTGGACATTTAGATAGTTTCTACTATCTGACAATAGTGAGTAAAGTTGCTATGAATATTTGTGTACCAGATTTCATTTAGACATTTATTTTCAGTTCTCTCTGTCATATCTGGAAATGGAATTGCTGTATCAAATGAGATGTCTATGTTCAACTTAACTGCCAAACTGTTTTCCAAAGTGACTGCATCATTTTATATTCCCATCAGCAATGTTATGAGGATTCTGATTTCTCCACACCCTTGATATTACTTATTCTTGCCCAATTTATTGATTGCTGCCATGCTAGCGGGTATGAAGCAGTATCTCCTTTTCATTGTGGTTTGTATTTCCTTGATGCCTAATCATGTTGGATATCTTTTCATGTGCTTATTTGCCATTTGTGTATCTTTGGAGTAATGTCTATTCAAATCCTTTCCCCTTTTATTAGTTGTGTGGTTTTTACAAAATACTTAAGTGATAACTCATATATTCTGGATATTAGATACATATATACATATGTCTTAAAATTGTCCTAAAAGTCCTCATGCACTGCCTATGCATCTCTACCTCCCTCAAGTCCCTGGGAACTACTAATCTTGGTACTATCTTCATATTTTTACCTTTTCCAGAATGCTGTATAGTTGGAATCATATAAGATTGACTTCTTTCACTTAGTAACATATATTTAAGATTCTTCCATGTATTTTAATTTCTTCTAGCAGCAAAAAAATTCCATCATCTGTACCACAGTGTGTTTATCCATTCATTTACTGAAGAACATCTTGGCTGCTTCCAAGTTATGGCAATTATGGGAAAAGCTGATATAAACATCTGTGTATAGGCTTTTATGTGGACATAACTTTTCAACTACTTTCATACCAAGGAGCATGATTGATGGATCATATGGTAAGATTATGTTTAATTTTATAAGAAACCATCAAACTCTCTTCCAAAATGGCTATATCATTTTGCAAGTCCAGCAGCAGTGAATGAGAGTTCCTATTGCTCTATATCCTCTCCAATATTTGGTATCGTCAGTGTTCCAGATTTGGGACATTTTAATAGGTGTGTAGCAGCATCTCATTGTTGTTTTAATTTGCACTTCCCTGATGACATATGATGCTGAGCATCTTTACATACACTTATTTGCTAACTGTGTACCTGCTTTTTGAGGCACTGTAAAGGTCTTTGATTTTTTAAAACAAGTTCTCTGTTTTCTTATTATTGAGTTTTAAGAGTTATTTGTATATTTTTTGAAAGCAGTCTGTTATCAAATACTTTGTTTTACAAAAATTTTCTCCCAGTCAGTGGTTTGTCTTCTCATTCTCTTAACATTATCTTTCACAGAACTGACATTTTATTTTAAGAAAGTTTCGCTTCTCAATTATTTATTTCAAGGATTGTATCTTCGGTGTTGTACCTAAAAATTCATTGCTATACCCAATGTCTGTTTTGTCTTTTCACTTTCTTGATAGTGTCCTTTAATGTAGAAACATCCTTCAGTGTTGGAGTCCAATTTATCTATTTATTCCTTGGTAGCTAGTGCAAGAAATATTGGTTTATCCAAGATCATAAAGATATACATCTATAGTTTATTTTAGGAGTCCTGTAGTTTTAGTGCTTGTATTTAGGTTTATGACATATTTTGAATTAATTTTTGTATATCATATAAAGAAGGGACCTGATTTCTATTTTTTTTTTTTACTGGGTATCTAATTGTTCCAGCATAATTTATTGAAAGACTATTCTTTCTACATTGAATTGTTATGGCATTCTTGTCAAAAATCATTTGATCATAAATATATTGTTTATTTCTGGACTTTCAATTTCATTCTATTGATTTATATACATAAATTCATGCCAGTCTCACATAATCTAGATTAATATAATTTTATAATAAATTTTAGGATGGGGGCATATGAGGCCTCCTTTTTTATTCTCCTTTTTAAAGATTGTTTCAATTATTCTTGGTGCCTTACATTTCCATAGGAATTTCAGTTCTATTTTGTCAAGTTCTTTAAAAAGGACAACTGGGACTTTAACAGGGACTACATTAAATCTGAAATCAATTTGGGGGAGTCTCCCAATCCATGAACATAGGAAATGTTTCCACTTTTTCAAATCTTCTTTAACTTTATTTAATGCTGTTTCGTAGTTTTCAATGTATAAATCTTTCACTTCTCTTGTTAAATTTATTTCTAAGTATTTTACTTTTGATGTTATTATAAATAGAATTGCTTTTTGCATTTCATTTTCAGATTATTTATTGTTAGTACATAGACATAGAATTGGTTTTTGTATATTGGTCTTGTCCTGTAACCTTACTAAACTTATTTATTAACTTTAATTTCTTTTAGTAGATTTCTTAGTGTTTTATATATACAAGACCATGTCATCTGCAAAGGAGAGAGTTTTGCTTTTTCATTTTCAATATGGGTGTTTTTATTTCTTATTCTTGCCTAATTGCCCTGGCTAGAAGTTATAGCACAACACTGAATAGAAGTAATGAGAAGAGATATACTTACCTTGTTTTTGATTTTGGGAGAAAAGCTTTCAGTCCTTCACCATTAAGTATGATGTTAGTTGTGGGGCTTTTTGTATATGTGCTTTATCAGGTTGAGGACATTCTCTTCTATGTTGATTTTGTTGGGTGTTTTTATCAGGAAAGGATATTGGATTTTGCCAATGTTTTTTCTGTGTCTAATGAGAAGATCATACAGTTTTGCCTTGTATTCTGTTATTATGGTATATTATATTGTTTGACTTTCATGTGTTAAACCGACCTTACATAGTGCATGGACATGGTATTTAATATTTTTTCTGTTTCTGTATTCAGTTTGGTAGTGTTGTATTAATGATATTTTTGGCTTATATTTATAAATAATACTGGTTTGTAGTTATCTTTTCTTGTGCTGTCTTTGATTTTTGTATCCTAGCAACACTGGTGTAATACAATGAGTTTTGATGAATTCTCTTTATTTTTTTTTTGGAAGAATTTTCAATGGACTGCTGTTAATTCTTTTTTAATGTTGTGATATCTTTCACCTAGTGAAGTAATCTGGCCCTGGTTTACTTTGTGAGATGTTTTTGGATACTAATTCAATCTCTATACTTGTAGCAAATGTATTTATATTTTCCCCATCATCTTTTTTCCCAAATAGAGAATACCAATATAGAGATAGAAATTATTGTTAAAAAGCCAAGTATATATTTTCCATAAAAAATACAATTAACAGAAATAAAAAATTAACCAGAAAGTCTCAATGGCAGATTTGAACAGGCAGAAGAATCAGTAAATGTGAAGATAGGTCAGTTGAGATTATTTGGTCTGAAGAACAGAAAAAAAAAAAAGAATAAAGTGAATATAATCCCAGAGACCTGTGGAATATCATTGAGCGTATCAACATTGCCTAAAGGAAGTACCAGCAGAGGAGGAGAGAAGGAAGCTGAAACAATATTTGAAGGAAGAAATGGCAACTGGAGTCCACCTACATCTAATGAAAAATATTAAGCAATACATCCAAGTTCCTTAACAAACTACAAGTACAATAAAATTAAGGACATTCGCATCTCAACACATCATGTTTGAAAGACAAAAACAAAGAGGGATTCTTTAAAGCAGCAAAATATGGAATCACACACAAGGAATCCCCAATATGATTAGCATTTGATCTCCTATTAGAAACCATGAAGCCCAGAAACCTGAGATGTGACATATGCAAAACACTGAAAGGAAAAGAATGTCAGTCAAGAATCCTATATCCAGTAAGACTATCCTTCAAAATGAGACATCATTCCCATATGTTTCCTTAATTCTTTAAACATGGTTTATTTTAGTTTTTTGAACTTAGATGATTTGAAATCCTTGTCTAATCAGTCTAATATCTGAGCTTCCTCAGTGACATCTTCTGTTGACTGCTTTTTTTCAAGTTATGGGCCAAATTTCTTATTTCTTTGCATGTTTCATAAATTTTTGTCAAAAACTTTACATTTTAAATAATATAATGCAGCAACTATGGAAATAAAATCTCCCCCTCAAGACTGATTGCTACTGATGTTTATTATTTGTTGGGTGTTTTTCTCGACCTAATTCTATAAAGTCTTTGTAGTCTTTGTCATTTTTTGGCCACTGAAATCTCTGCTCAGTTAGGTTATTGGTCAGCTACTGATTTGGCAGGAATTTCCTCAAATACCTAGAATTAATAAGTCTCTCATCTTTGATAAAAGGCTCTATGTACATGTTGGGGTATGCCTTAATCACTGAGCCAGGTAGTGGAGAACTCTACCTTAGTTTTCACTACCAAGTTGTGCAGAACATCAAGATCAGCCAAGAGTGAGAACTTAGGGCCTTTTTGGGTCATTTTCCAACCTTCTGGTTAGCCAATTGTTTTGCTCCAACTGGTATCCATGACTCAGACATCCATAATGTTGACAATTTCCTATAATTGATTTTGAAATAAAGCCCAGAGACAAGACCTTTCACACTGATGGAGTTCCAAGTCTGGTCAAATAAATATAACCCTGAGGACATTAAAGATGGTAGTGTGAGAGGTGAGACAGAGGCCTCCTCCTAAAACCACATATAATATAAAAATATAGTTAATACAACTAATCCTGAAAGAGCAACAGGAAAGGAGGCTGTGCCAGACTGCCTACACCTGAAGAAAAGAACAGACCTCACAAAATGGTACAGCACTGCTCCCATGCAGCCCCCAATATTGCTCCAGGGGCTGAGCAGTTCCAGAGAGTAGAGCTTCTGGGCATGAGAGGGCACCACTTATAAATATGAAATATCAAAGAAACCTGGTTCAAACCAGAATCCCACAAAGACCAAAAAGAGGGCCGAGAGAAACTGAACTCATCAATCTTTCTGAAAGAAATTTCAAATTAAAAATCATAAACATGCTCATGGAGCTACAGAAAAATATTCAAGAACTCAGGGAGGAATTCAGGAATGAAATACAAATGTTGAAGAATTCAGTATCTGAAATGAACCATACAATGGAAGGATTTCAAAGCAGATTAGATAAAGTAGAGGAGACAGTAAGTGGAATAGAAATTATAGAACAGGAATAAAAAGAAGCTGAGGAATAGAGAGAAAAAGGGATCTCTAGGAATGAAAGAATATTGAGAGAACTGTGTGACCAATCCAACAGAACAATATTCACATTATAAGGGTAACAGAAGAAGAAGAGAGAGAAAAAGGGAGAGAAAGTGTCATTGAGGAGGTAACTGCTGAAAACTTTCCCAATCTGGGGAAGAAGATAGTCTCTCAGGCAATGGAGGTGCATAGAACTCCCAACACAAGAGACCCAAGGAAGACAACACCAAGATATATAATAATTAAAATGGCAAAGATCAAGGATAAGGACAGAATATTAAAAGCAGACAGAGAGAGAAAAAAGATCACATACAAAGGAAAATCCATCAGACTATCATCAGACTTCTCAACAGAAATCTTACAGGCCAAAAGGGAGTGGCATGATATATTTAATGCCATGAAGCAGAAGGGCCAAAAACCAAGAATACTCTACCTGGAAAGATTATCATTTAAATTTGAAGGAGGGATTAAATAATTTCCAGATAACCAAAAGCTGAGAGAATTTACCTCCCACAAACCATCTCAACAATGTATTTTGGAGGGACTGGTATAGATGAAAGTGTTCCTAAGGGTAAATAGCTGTCACCAAAGGAAATAAAACCACAGTAAAGAAAACAGAAAAATTAATTACTAAGCAGATGCAAAATCAAATCAATTATCCCCAAAGTCAGTCAAGGAATAGATGAAGAGTCTAGAATATGATACCTAATATATAAAGAATGGAGGAGAAGAAAAATGAGGAGAAAAAAATAAGAACCTTTAGATTGTGTTTGTAATAGCATATTAAGTGAGTTAAATTAGACTGTTAGATACTAAGGAAGCTACCCTTGAACCTTTGGTAACCACAAATCTAAAGCCTACAATGGCAGTAAGTACATACCTAAAGATAAGCACCCTAAATGTAAATGGTCTGAATGCAGCAATCAAAAGACATAGTCACTGAATGGATAAAAATACAAGATCTGTCTATATGCTGCCTAGAAGAGACTCACTTCAAACCCAAAGACATACAAAGACTAAAAGGGAAGGGTTGGATAAAGATAACTCATGCAACTAATAGGGAGAAAAAAGCAGGCATTGCAGTACTTGTATCAGACAAAATGGACTTCAAAACAAAAAAGTCACAAGAAACAAAGAAGGCCATTACATAATGATAAAGAGGTCAGTTCAACAGGAGGATATAACTATTGTAAATATCTATTCATCCAGCACAGGAGCACCTACATATGTGAAACAAATACTAACAGAATTAAAGGTGGAAATAGAATGAAATGCATTCATTTTAGGAGACTTCAACACATTACTCACTCCAAAGCACAGATCAACCAGACAGAAGGAGACAGAGGCACTGAACAACACATTAGAACAGATGGACCTAATAGACATCTACAGAATACTCTACTCAAAAGCAGCAGGATACACATTCTTCTCAAGTACACATGGAACAATTTCAAGAATTGATCATATGCTAGGCCACAAAAAGAGCCTCAGTAAATTCAAAAAGATTGAAATTGTACCAATCAACTTCTCAGACCATAAAGGTATAAAACTAGAAATAAATTATGCAAAGAAAACAAAAAAAAAAAAAACACAAACACATGGACACTTAACAACATACTCTTAAATAAGTAATGATCAATGACCAAATAAAAACAGAGATCAGGAAATATATGGAACCAAATGACAACAATAATTCAACACTGCAAAATTTGTGGGACACAATGAAGGCCATGCTAAGAGGGAAGTATGTTGCAATACATGACTACCTCAGGAAAGGACAATCTCAAATGAACAGTCTAAACTCACAATTAATGAAACTAGAAAAAGAAGAACAAATTAGGCCCAAAGTCAGTAGAAGGAGGGACATACTAAAGATTGGAGCAGAAATAAACAAAATCAAGAAGAACAACACAATAGAAAGAATCAATGAAAGTAGGAGCTGGTTCTTTGAGGAAATAAACAAAATAGATAAACCCCAAGCCAGACTTATGAAGAAAGAAAGAAAGTCTACACACATAAACAGAATCAGAAATGAGGAAGGAAAAATCACTACAGACATGGCAGAAATACAAAGAATTATTAGAGAATACTATGAAAAATTGTATGCTAACAAACTGGATAACCTAGAAGAAATGGAAAATTTCTAGAAAAATACAACCTTCCAAGGCTGACCTAGGAAGAAACAGAAAATCTGAACAGAGCAATTACCAGCAAGGAAATTTAATTGGTAATCAAAAAATTACCTAAGGAAAAAAAACAACCATAGACAGACGGCTTTACTGCTGAATTTTATCACACATTTAGTGAAGACCTAATATCCATCCTCCTTAACGTTTTCTAAAAAGTAAAAGATGGAATACTTCTAAACTCATTCTATGAGGCCAGCATCACTCTAATACAAAACCAGGCAAAGACATGTCAAAAAATTACAGACCAATATCCCTGATGAGCATAGATGTAAAAACACTCAACAAAATATTAGCAAACCGAATTTTAAAATACATCAAAAAGATCATCCATCATGATCAAGTAGGATTTATTCCAGGCAAGGATGGTACGATATTCGAAAATCCATCAACGTCATCCACCACATCAACAAAAAGGACAAAAACCACATGATCATCTCCATAGATGCTAAAAAAGCATTTGACAAAATTCTACAGCCATTCATGATAAAAACTCTCAACAAAATGGGTATAGAGGGTAAGTACCTCAACATAATAAAGGCCATCTATGACAAACCCACAGCCAACATCATACTTAACAGTCAGCAGCTGAGAGCTTTTCCTTTAAGATTGGAAATAAGACAAGGATGCCCACTCTCCCCACTTCTATTCAATATAGTACTGGAGGTCCTAGCCACGGCAATCAGAAAATACAAAAAAATAAAAGGCATCCAGATTATTAAGGAAGAAGTTAAACTGTTACTGTTTTCAGATGACATGATATTGTACATAAAAAACCCTAAAGAATCCATTCCAAAACTACTAGATCTCATATCTGAATTCAGCAAAGTTGTGGGATACAAAATTCACACATAGAAATCTGTTGCATTCCTATACACTAATGATGAACTAGCAGAAAGAGAAATCAGGAAAACAATTCAACACACAATTGCATCAAAAAGAATAAAATACCTAGGAATAAACCTAACCAAGGAAGTGAAAGACCTATAACCTGAAAACTACAAGACACTCATCAGAGAAATTAAAGAAGATACCAATAAATGGAAATACATCCCATGCTTATGGATAGGAAGAATTAGTATTGTCAAAATGGCCATCCTGCCTAAAGCAATCTACAGATTCAATGTAATCCCTATCAAAATACCAGTGGAATTCTGCAACGAACTAGAGCAAATAATTCTAAAATTCATATGTAACCACCAAAGACCCCCAATAGCCAAAGGAATCCTGGGAAGGAAGAATAAAACTGGGGGGATTATGCTCCCCAACTTCAAACTCTACTACAAAGTCACAGTAATCAGGACAATTTGGTACTAGCACAAGAACAGACGCATAGATCAATGGAACAGACTAGAGAGCCCAGATATAAAACCAAGCATATATGGTCAATTAAAATACGATAAAGGAGCCATGGACATACAATGAGGAAATGACAGGCTCTTCAATAACTGGCACTTGCAAAACTGGATAGCTACATGCAAAAGAATGAAACTGTATTATTGTCTAACCCTATACACAAAAGTAAACTCGAAATGGATTAAAGACCTGAATGTAAGTCATGAAACCATAAACCTCTTAAAAGAAAACATGGGCAAAAATCTCTTGAATATAAACATGAGCAACTTTTTCCGGAAAACATCTCCTCAGGCAAGGGAAACAAAAGCAAAAATGAACAAATGGAACTACATCAAGCTAAAAAGCTTCTGTACAGCAAAGGACACCATCAACAGAACAAAAAGGCATCCTACAGTAGGGAGAATATATTCGTAAATGACATATCCAACAAGCGGTTAACATCCAAAATATATAAAGAACTCACATGCCTCAATAACTAAAAAGCAAATAACCTGATTAAAAAATGGGCAGAGGATATAAACAGACACTTCTCCAAAGAAGAAATTCAGATGGCCACCAAGCACATGAAAAGATGCTTCACATTGCTAATTATCAGGGAAATGCAAATTAAAACCACAATGAGATATCACTTTACACCAGTTAGGATGGCCAACATCAGAAAGACTAGGAACAACAAATGCTGGCGAGGATGTGGAGAAAGGGGAACCCTCCTACACTGCTGGCAGGAATGTAAACTAGTTCAACCATTGTGGAAAGCAATATGGAGGTTCCTCAAAAAACTAAAAATAGAAATACCATTTGACCTGGGAATTCCATTCGTAGGAATTTATCCAAAGAAAACAAGTTCTCAGAATCAAAGACATCTGCACCCGTGTGTTTTTTGCAGCAGTATTTACAATAGCCAAGATATTGGAGCAATCTAAGTGTCCATCAGTAGATGAATAGATAAAGAAGAGGTGGCACATATGCACAATGGAATATTATTCAGCCACAAGAAACAAATCCTACCATCTTCAACAACATGGATGGAGCTGGAGGGTATTATGCTCAATGAAATAAGTCAAGCCGAGAAAGACAAATACCAAATGATTTCCTTCATTTGTGGAGTATAACAATGAAGCAAAACTGAAGGAACAAAATAGCAGCAGACTCACAGACTCCAAGAAGGGATTAGTGGTTACCAAAGGGGAGGGGTGGGGGAGGGCAGGTTGGAAGGGCGGGAGAAGGGGGCTGAGCGGTATTATATTAGTACACATGGTATGGTGAGATCATGGGGAAGACAGTGTAGCACAGAGAAGACAAGTAGTGAGTCTGTGACATCTTACTACACTGATGGACAGTGACTGCAATGGGGTATGTGGGGGGACTCATTAATATGGGTGAATGTAGTAACAACATTGTTTTTCATGTGAAACCTTCATAGGAGTGTACATCAATGATACCTTAATAAAAATAATTGTAAACAAACAAACAAACAAATAGATAAATGAAACCTTTACAGTGGCGTCTTCTAAAGAACCACTAGAGAAGTCAAATAATGACAGTTCCCTGGGAATGGGACTTTGAGGGAGCTCCAACTGTGTTCTACTCCTTCCAATGGCAGCCAGACCACTGGTTTTCACTGTGATTATGGGCTGTGATTTCACTGTGATTAGTTTTCAAGGCTACCACTGAGCCTTGGAGTGAGGATAAGAATAGGGCAAATTAAAATGCCATAAAACTCACTGCCCTTATCACTGTGCTTTTCTTGAATAAACACTTCAGGAGTTGAAATCTTTTAGTGAATATCCAAAGTTTTGAAAAAGTTGATTCTGACCCTTTCTACCAGTTTTCAAAAAACTTTTACAGAGAGAATTTTCAGAAATTCTTACTCTGACAGTTTTGCTGATGCACCTGATGAGAGCATTCTAAGAGAAGAGTAAAAGGAGGTAAGAGATAAAGAAAGACCTGGGAAAAGAAAACTACAGGGAAGATAAAACTGGAAAGGTAGCTTATAATTGCATGAATGTAAATTCTCTGTACAAAAGTTATATAATTGCTTCTTAATTTCTACCTTATAAGCAGAATTTCAAGGCCTAAATATTTTGTTCCATGTTCAACTTGCAACTTCATTGCTCTGTTTCTCAGAGTGTAGCCACCTTTCAGTTAAGTGAGCCTCATGCCACTGTCTGTACCTCCCTGTTCAACCTTCCATCCATACCTATGCTGCAGCTTATTGCTTCATCATAAGGCACTGGCTGGAGACTGCCAAACTAAGCTGGTGCCAGCACTGTTCTCCAGTAAGAGGAAACTATGGGCCTGAGGGATCAGCTGTGACAGAGTCAAAGGGATATATTATTATCCTGCTCTCATTTAGGTTGCTGATTTCTAGCCCAAAGATTTTTTTTTCCTGTAGGGACAAAAGAATAATAAGTTTCCCAGTTTGTTCAGACTACATAGAGACCAGAGTAACCATTAAAATCGAAGTCATAAAGGATAAGTAGAACAAGGCTAATCTGGCCCTGATGCCATAGTGACCGGTGAAGCCACGGACAAGAGAAAGTCATGAGCTGATATCACTCTGTGTTGGGTCCTCTTATCTAAGGTGTCTTGGCTGGAAGATTTTATACCCTGCCCATAGGGACAAGAAGCCAATGAGACAGTGCAAATTTAGGAATTGAAAAAAAGGATATGTTTTAAGAGAATGGAGCAAAGTTAAAGGTGGTTCAGTAGTTTCTGCATCATTGTTGAGTCTGAGCCTGGTATCAAGTACAACGAAGGATTTTTCTCTTAGTTGTTGGATTCATACAGTAAATTAGTTTTAGTTTTGTTCCAGCTGGCAGTTTTATAAAACAGGATATATTAACCCACTTGGGCTAATTTGGTTGTTTCCAAAGTCCTTAGTTAAAAAAAGAAATTATCTCCTTTACAATTAAATTGCAGAAATATAAAAACCTGAATGTCTTCAGCTGACCATTTGCTACAATTTTACTCCCAATCAAAAATTTCCATTGCTTTGGGTTTATTTAGGAAATATATATATTCTACCACAGTGATCCTCAATCTTAATCAGTAGGTATCACAGGGAACCACATTTAAGTATTCCTTGTAGCAGGGATTTTTCCTACTTCTTTTGACAGGGGGTAGATATTCAATTGATATCTAACAGGAAATTCCTCTGATTTCATTGTAGAAAAAATACCTACCTGTGCACAATTTGAACCTATCATAGAAAACACTAATATTCAGTACTTTCAAAGGTTATATAAATAATGTTTTCTTCAAAAAAATACAAAACATCAAATTCTCAAATGGAAACATAGTTCTGTTTTTAAACTTCTAAGGAATTATACTTTAAAGGAAGTGTGAAAATTTGAATATTTCATAATCAATGAAGATGAAGTACATAGTAATGTCATGCTAAAACAGAGTTCAATAAGAAGAAAAAACTCTAGCAATTTCTAAAAATGCTACGATAAAGATTAATCTGAAGAGGTCCAGGTTTTTGATGTAGTATTAGATCTTATTTTCCACATGTTAGGCAAAATAGTCATACATGCATATTTGTCTTTTCACTTGAAAAAACAGAAAAGTGTTCGAGGTAATACATCAATTGAATTGCATTATTTTTTGTGTCTGACTAATCTTGCATACTCAAAAAGGGAAATAGTTGGGATTACTCTTTACGCAAAATCAATAACTTTAAATCACTGGTTTTGTTTAAACATGGATTTTAATCTCTTGATTGAAAAAAACATTAAAACAGATCTTTAGCCATCTAATGACAGGAAACCAATTACAAAAGTCGGTCACAGCATTGCATATACTTAAGAAATATTCTTAACACAATAAACTAGGAAAGCTATTTTTGAGCAAGTGTCTTAGAGGTATTTTTTTTTCAATTATTAATAATTTAAGCCACTCCTAAGTGCAAATCTGGCCACTCTGTATGAATTTGGTGCTGTTGTCCCAAACTTATCCAGACCTGAAATAGTCAATGGCTCTCCTGACTCCTGAAAAAATCCATAAACAGCTGGAAACTAGGCTGGAACGCAACACTACCAATTAAAGTAAAGAAGTAAAACTTTAAAGCAAATTACTTTGTGTAGAAACATTATTTTTCCAAATAACTCTAATGCTATCTGCTACATTTTCAAAGTAAGCAGAAAGACAGATATTTCCTCAGAGAGCACCAGCCCAAATATCAGTAGATTGTTTGACCCTGTGGCATCTCCAGATGCAGTTCTGAGCTCAGGGCACAAGTGCCTGTGGAGCTCACCGAAAGGCCAGATGTTGCTACTAGAATGTTCCAAGGGTTGGCATCTGGGTCTTGGCAAGCTCCAGAAATAGCCTGGGGTCTTGTGCTCTTTGCTAAAACAGGAAATGAAATAAAGTTCCACAGTAGAGAGTCTAGATAATTCTGAAGAGGTATGTACAGAAATGAAAAGTAACTCAAAGTAATACTAGCTTTTAGTAAGGTATTAGTTGGTCTATGCCAATTAAATAAATATACTGGGAGAATGTCAAAATAGTTTCAAGGCTTTGGGTAATTGTGGTTGACTTTAAGCATGTTCTGTGTTAACTGTGTCAATCAGCTGAATTATTTTCCAGAATCTGAGAGTGCATAGTACATCTTCCAGGAGTGAATTCAACAGAAGGAAGGCAGCCATAGTCTCACTCTCAGATTTCATAGAGTTTTACAGTGTTTTGAACTATTGTTCAACCCATTTCTAGGAAATTTAAGGTCTGAAGTGTAGAAGTCATAAGATGGCCAATGGAATATAAAAATTAATTGTTTTATCCATCTGATTTTGTAAAGACATTGTTCTTGGGGCTACAAATTGTAAACTTATAGGTAGATTTGAGTAGTTCATGATAATAACAAGAACCTTGAAAATTTATACCTTTAGCTCTGTAGTTTTACTTTTTAATAATCTGTCCAAAGAAATTAATTAGATATGGACAAAGATTTATTTGTAAGAATCTTCATTGTGAAGATAAATAAATACTGATATAAAAATGCAATCATAGGGGATGTTACTACAATGGAGCATTTAGAAGCATTAAAAAAATCATTTAATACTGTTTAATGACAGAAAAATGCTCATGACATATTAAAAGCAGGAGACAAAACTATGTAAATAATAGGACCCAAATATGAAAAAAAATCAGGTGTATACTGACTCAGGACTAGAAAAATATATAAAATGATTAGGATTGTTATGTCTGGATGGTGGATATGGATAATTTTCCTCTTATTAGTTGCCATTGTTAATTTATTTTATAAAAAGCACACAATAAACATTTAAAGATATTATGCAAATAGGAATTTAAGCTATGTGATTTATTACATTAGAAGAATGTATATGGTTTGAAAAGGCTGAAAGTCAACTAAAACTTCTATAAACATGAAGGACTAAAAATTCTCTAGCTGCCCTTGGGAATACCACCCAAGGTTGGGATTTCTGCTTTGTCTTTACTGAGGATACAACAAATTCAAAGAGGAGTCCTGATACTATTGCTCTGGTAGAAAACTCTATGTGTAAAGGAAAAGAAAAATCCATTTTAAACTAAAAAACAAATTCTGGGAGTATATTTAACAGTGCTGCATTAAGAAGAAATTTCAAAATAACAAACAATTTCATAACGATAAGTGACCTCTTATTATGAAATTGGTTTATTTCAATCTATTCCAAATGATAGACTACTTAGAGTTTCTTTCCCATGATATTTACCCTGTCCCATTTCTCCTCGACTTAACACTGAAAATTGGTCACAGCCCTGTTACTGGGCTTCTGCTTTTTTAGTTAGAGATACTTAGTATTCTCTATTTTGCATTAGCAATTTATCTCTAATACCTCAAGAATATTCATCATTTTATTAATGAATTAGGTTACATATATTTCCAAACACACCTGGTATTTGAATACTTTAAGTGTTTAATACCAATATCTCTATGTTTGCATACAAATTTCATGTTTCATCAAAACATAAAATTATTCTGCTTATAATACTTCCCTGGCTTAGTATTTCACTTTCTTAGTATTTGATTTGCACTAAATGGATTTTCTTAAACTTCCAAAAAAAATTGTAATCTATGTTAAAGGCTCATTTGGCAATCTTTCTGAGAGTGGGACTGACTTACAAGAAAACAATACATTCAGTCAGGTTCACTCTCATTCTGAGTTTGGCACTGTGAGCTCAGCTGGGCCCCATAGTTCCCAGCCCAGCCCTCGGCAGAAGCAGTGAATTCAGCCCTAACTACAGCCGAGTCTGATCATTCTCCTGATGAAATTACACTGATCTAATTTGCACGCTGTGAAGACATTTGGCACTGGCTGGATCTGAGCCTTGACATCTTCATTGGAACTAAAAGTACACTAAGAATTGACATTACATTTCACATTCTCTTCTGCCAGGTTGTGGCATTTCATCCTCTTTAAAGGCATTATTTCAAGAACATTTAATTTGGCTTTGATGTGCCTGCCATTTTGCTGGGTGGAACCTACTGTGCCAGGAAAGCTCAGCTGTAATAAAGTTTGGCACCAACAGCCCACCATATACCTGCACCATCCTGTGCAATTTAATTGGCATTCAGTGGGTTGATAAATGGATTGGCTTAATGAGACAATATACTTGACATATGCACGACTCTCCTGAGGAATAGGATTCATTTTTTCACTTCACACATCAACATGTTACAGATACCAAAGCAGTCACCTCTAGCAGTTGTGCTGTAGCCAATGGATGCCATCCACTGGGCTGACCAATAACATTGTTATCTGCTAAACATCTCACTCCTTTCTCCCTCAACACCAAGCAAAATATGGTTTCTAAGTTTGATTGTCTTTTATATTTTACCAGACACAAGGAAGAAGATAGCCTCCTGCTCTGTTTACATAAATCTGTATTTTCTGAGGAGATCAAATTTCCTTAGGGTCTGAACAGATTAGTTTTACCTACTGTAAAACCATGACAGTACATAAAATAACGAGTAATAATGAATTCTAGGTATAACTACTGACATATGCAATCACGCACAGGCACAAGTGGGTGCCATTCTGTCTTCAGAAATGCTGGTTTCAAGAATGAATTAATTAAAACAACAAAGAGACATCATTTTTCACTCCTCAGATTAGCAAAGATTAAAAAGAACCATAATGCTGAGTGTTGGCAGGGGGGTGAGGAAACATGCATCTCATGCTCTGCTGGAGGGATTCTAAATTAATACAACTTTTCTGGAAGGCAAATGACAATATGTATGAAAAGCCTTTAAAATGGGCATAGCCTTTCACTAAGCATTTCTACTTCTGAAAATATATCCCAGGGAAACAAAGACATGCCTAAGATGAATATTCAACAATGATCATCATAGTGGCTGTAACAGGAAAAAATTTAAAACAGTCCAGATGATTAAAGAAGGAGATTATCTAAATAAAATACAGAATACCTGTATGCTAGAACACTATGCAGCCATCAAAACGATATAGTAGAAATATTTTTCATGAAAAAATTTTCATATCTGTTATGCCAGAAAAGTATTATAAACCATTATCATTATTACTAGTCTCTTTGTGAGAAATTTATATATAAATATATCTATGCTCATACTCAAACAAGTCAAAGGACAAATATTAAAATAGTAATAATGCTGGCCTCTAGAGGTGACATTAATTAGTTTCTTTTTATTTTTTCTTGATGCTTATCTTTATTTTTAAACAAATAAACAAACAAATAAATTAAGATGGCATTTTTAAAACTCTCAAGAAATATCTTTCTGTCAGGATTGGGATATTTTGAAATTCTTTTACTGTGTCCTAAGTCAAATCATGCCTATGTAATTCAATTCCTCTTATAGGTCCAGGTCATTTCAGTATTCAGTTGAATAGCTGTCCAGATAGATGATCCACCTTAGACAAATAAGCTTCTTTCTACATCCAGCTTCCTGGTATTTCTCAGTTCACTAGTAACAGCATAGGAGTAGAGAACAGTAGATTTAGAACACAATTGACATTCAAAATATTTCTGGAGTTTACATCTCCTAATCACAATAAATTATTAAATGGAAACTGCTTAGTCTATTCTGTTTTGTTTTTTGGTTTTTGCAATGCTGAATATTTCTAAAAGAGATAGAAAATATAAAGATCCGACATGAGAAGGTTATTTATTTAGAGTTGCTAAAGCCCTGTGGGAACCATATTGTGTCTAGCAATAGGGAAGACAGGGTACCTGCCTTCAAGTCGGCCCAGGCAAACAGAAAAGGAAAGATAATTGGGATGGAATGAAAGTGCTTTAAAAGGGAGATTAGTTTAGGGGAGCCAAAATGCTCCACAATGACCAATTGGAGGGCTTGGTCAGCATTTCGACCCAGGCAGGGTGAGGTGCCATGTGAACAGTGTCCAGGGCAGCTGCACTGTTTGCAGCTTAGCTGTGCACCGCGCCCGGAGACTACCTGCCTCTGGCTTTTGTTCTGCGGCTGAGGTGGGCGGACACCCGAAGGCACGGCCCTTCATGTCAGTGGGTGCCAGCTTGATGCTCTCCATTCTGCTCCAAAGGAAGTTCCAACATGCAAATAAGCCCAAGGAAATGAAAAAATGAAGCGGTGTGTGACAGTTTCTAATTACTGCATAAAAACAACATATGGAAACTTCATTGTCCGTTTCATTTCTCAACATGTACCATCAAGTCAGACTTCTTTTACTTAAATCACTCTCTCGGGCATTTGAACCTGATTTACTTCAATGAGAAGGTTTAAAAGAAAAAAAAAGCTTTCTGATGGGCTAATAGCTTTTTGTTTTTTTGTTTAATTTTAAACATCTTGGTCTTTGGGTGGTTTCATTACCTTGCTCTATCTTCCATTTGAGTTTTCTCATTGTTTTCTAGTTAGTTAATTCTATTCCCTAGGGTTGTTCACAAACTGAATTGAAGTTGTTCATTCTTCAAAAGTTTAAATTAACTATCCCTAAGTACCTTTGTAAATGCTTGAATGGGTCCCTAATCACTTATTCAGCACTTGTAGTCTGCTTAGGTCTTCTAAAGGCATATAAACAGGAGGTTGAAAAAGAAAAATCAAGCAATGTTTGGTGACTTAAAAATAACAGTAAGGCAAATGAAAAACAGAAGTTAGTGAAAACAATGCGCTGAAGCCGAAAGACTGGATTGAGGGTCAAGAGCCCTGGAATCTGGCCCCCACTTCATCACTCTGCCTATGTGATCCTAACCAAGTTCTTCACTTCCTTCATCTTCTGCTTTAAAACAGGATTTAGGCCGTAAGATTTCTAAAATTCCTTTCCTCTTTCCTGCATTCTCAGATTGTATAGAATGATTTAAGTACTATTTGTTTTCTATATGGGACAAGACACTGCTCGCCAAAGGTTGACTGCCTCTAAATGCTAAACTTGAAGTGACGTTTAGAGTTGAGGCTAGACCAGAGAAGTAAGGCGCACGTCAAGTGCCTGTTTTTGCTAAGAGTAAAACCTTCAGCTTCTCCTCTCATCCCCCCTGGCCACAGAAGCAGAGTCAGTTAATGAATCAGAAAAAAGCTGGTTACCAGATGTCCTGGCTTATTAACACGCACATCGCATTCTGTAATGGCATTCAAGAGCAAGCTGTGTGGAACTGAGAGATGGCAAAGGAAAATTCTCTCAGTTGAGCTTCAAAATGTGGGTGTGCTTTGGTAAATTTCAGAAATGTTAGCAGCACAAGATCATTTAAGCCTCTGTGAGGGGTTCTATTTGGCAGGAGCTTGACTGGGTTGCAAAGAACCCCTTCTCCAAGGTCATAGGACATCACCCCTCTCTCAGCCCTTCCTCCTATCTGTAATCTCTGCAGAACTGCCAACGTGAACTCTTATACGCGGAAAGACAGACAACGATAATAAACATAGGAGCAATGCAAAGGAAAAGCCAATTCTGTTTGATTGGTTTTCACCACAGCTAATTTTAAAGCCACCCATTGTTCAGCTCTGCAGTCTAATTTTATGTTAATATCCTGAAAGTTGTCAAATCTTGGCAAAACCTATGCATAAATTACACAGAAAGTAGCTCACAGGAGGGGGAAAAGTAATGACTGTCATGGTTAGCCAAACCCATTAATAGTCTGACAAGCAATAACCCAGGAGCTCTGGTCAACTGCTGCAGACATCTGTGAAACTTTTGCAATTAATATCATTTTTTTTCCTTTTTCCCTTTTTTTTTTTTTTTTGTTGTTGGAAGAGGTATCAGCTGTGAAATAGCATGCAACTGACTGATCATTATCAGTCTGCTGGTAAGGGATGGGTTTATCATCTCTCTTGGTTGGCCATTGCCCTGCTTTTCACTAAAGTCACTTTTTTTTCTTTAAGCAATGCAATGTTCCTCAGCACAGAGATTGGTAGTCTCTGGAAAATGGGTACCAATGGTGTGTGCCTTGTTGGGCAATAAAAAATAAGACACTTCAAATTACAATTCATTACTTAGGTTTCACCCTGTGAGGCTGGGAAGAAATAAGCATGGAGAGGCTTAAAATCTCTCTTCACACCCACACCTAGGCTTGCTGGAGGTCATCTGATTGTTCTTGCTTCCGTCTTTTTCCTTGCCACCCTGGTACACTCTTTCTGTGGGTACAGACTTCAGGGTAAGATAAATATATCCAACGGTACACATTTGGAACATCACTCATATATGTGTATGTATAATGTACACATATATGGAATCTAGTGCTTATTTTCTGAGAGGATATTGCTGATAGAACTAGTTGAGTTTCCAGGTATGCTTGCAAAGGTACTCAGTCTTTCCCCACAGTTGTTAGAGCCAGTACATCTAGCACAGTGCCTGGCACTGAGCAGAGACTCAAAGCTGACAGAAGACTTGCTCTTCTGAAAGTGATAGCAATCTGAAGGCCTGCTTTATAGAATTGCTGGGTAAATACATTCTTTCCAAGCTCCTGCTTTGTGCCAGGTTCTGTGCTTAGAGGAGGGGATCAGATGGTGAATAAAACACAGTTTTTGCTGTCACAGAGTTCATGGAATGTTCAGAGGCAGCCATGTGGAAAGGTGATCCTAAGAAAATGTGGCACATGCAGTAACAGAGGTTTTAACAGACTTCAAGGGGCAGCACACCCTGCCTGCTAATGCAGGGAAAGGTGCTGTGGTAGAGAGACATTTGGGCTGGGGCTTGGCGAAAAAGGCCTGGTAGAGAGTGAGGAAAAGCTTTCACGGCTGGAGGTCTCTGTGTGTAGGTTATAGAGTAGGAAATGGGCATAGACTTTGAGAGACTGGTGAGATGATCACTAGCTAGGAGCAGTGATGAGGGGTGAGGAGATGAGGCTGGAAAGATAAACTGAAGAAGGGGGCCTTGGTGCCAGACTAGCCACTGAGGATTTTGTCCTGCAGGCAACTGGGGACAAACAGAAGCCCTTAATCAGAGAAACAGCTCTCTGGGTGTTGCCTGTGATGGCCAGGAGAAGTGTGGGAGGGGGTGGAAAGAGGGAGTGTAGCACCACTATGGGAAGCCCAGTGAGAAAGTTCTTTCAATAGCCTGGTAGAGAAATGGTGAAAGGAGAAGCAACAGCAGATTTTAAAGAAGTTTCTGCAGCTGTCAAGATTGGATGATTGATTGTCTGTGGGGGTAAAATAGATATGATAGAGGATAACTGCTAGCTTGGTGTAAGTGGCAAAGCCTTTCATTCAGACAGGGATCCAGGGAGCAGCTGGCTGGGTTCAGTGTGGTAGCGAGAGCGCTACAAGGACACAGAGGAAGACAACATGCACATTTTCTGGAAATCAGTCTTTGGAAAACAAGGAGTAGCTCTACACCAAATCATTTCCAACTATCACTGATAAAGCCAACAAATCTAACGAGAACAAAACCAAATCTAACAGATGCTATCAAAGGCAAATGCAATTAGAAAGACTTCCTTTTTAGGAGTAATCAGGAGGAAAAATAACTGAAATATACAAATAATAAAATAGTCCTTTGAACCAATAGAGAGAGCTCATGACAGGAAGTTATTTATAGTGTCTGAGTTCTGAGGTTTCTGAACTCACTACTGAATGAAATGGCAACACATGTGGATGCCTCTCCAGCCTTGTCAGAACAGAACATATTCTGGACCCATCAAGAAAGAAGGAAGTACCGGGTAGTCACATAAATGAATGCCAGTTGTCTGAAAAACAGGTCTGCTGTCATCTCAGGACGCACCGTTTTTAGAAACAATGACCCAGTTGGCAGTCTTGCACATGTTCCCATCTCTGAAAGCTGTCCAGCATTCCAGGTCATACTTTATTTAGGTTTGGGATTTTCTTCAGTATAAATCTTTGGTGAAGCAAGTGTAGAATCTTAATTCCACTCATACTATTTTTTTTTCCTCATTGTGTTACGACCCTTGTTTCACTGCCCCAGAGACTTTGTCTGGGCACCTCATATCAAATGGCAGCAGGGTGGAATTTCTAATTATTTCCCTGCTAAACTTGTACAGCTGTCCTAGATGGTCTGTTTAATCGTGCTGGTTGGCTGGCTTTTGAAAACAGCCTTTGTTACATAAAGGATATGGCTTTCCTTATTTGAAGTTTCATTTTGGCCCAGTCAGCATCTGAAAGGCCCTGATTACTATTACTCAAAACATCAAACTCCACTTTTTCAGTTAACATTGAATTTTTATTGATTACATGGATCAAAGGTAAGGAGTTAGGTGTCCCAGAACTCAGAAAGTATTCCTCCTGCCTCCAAGCATCTGACAATATCATTCTTCATTGAATTTTGAGCCTTTAATTGGTTCTCTTAGCAAACACTGGGTTTTTCCAGAATATGAAAACTCTTAAGTCAAAACAAATTTTCTGGAAATTCTTTAGCCTATAGATCTAGGTTGAGAGGAATTCTGGGGAGCTAAACACTTTCCCTTTTGAAAAGAAGGTCAGACTAAGTTTCAGGGAAAGGAAGTGAGGGTCACAGGCATGGTGATCCAGCCAAAGAATAGTTCTTTGTTGGAGAAGCGCAAGGTGCTGGAGCCTTGGGAAGCAGAGACCCTTGTCTTCAGTGAAAGCCTGTGACTTCTGAACCCACAATCTCTTCATTCTTTATGTCATTTTCTTCAGTGTCAATTGATCTTTTGTTCATGTTTGCCTCTTAACCTGATTTTCCCTGTAGGGTGATGACTTTTTACCCCTCCCCATCTTTAAGATCTTCAGATAAAAACAGCAAAATGATTCCTCCGAGTTCTTTGTAGAAAGAACCTAATAGGCTGTTTTGTTTAATGTTTTCATTTCATTCAGATTGACAGTTTCAGTTCTAATTGTGTTGCCATAAAATGAATGTAATGCTTTCCAATATTATCATAACCAGAGTGTCTAAAAGCATGTATATTGTTTTTCATCTTATAAATCACTTTCATAACATAACACATTTAATTCATAATCCTTGAATAATTGTTAATTTGAGATAGTCAAAATCAACTCATTTAAAAAATTGAATCAATCCCTCCTTAAAAGATAGTTTGTAGATATTAACATAGGTCAAAAACAAAAAATAAAATCTTAAAAGTTGTTCTTGATAATTAAATGAATAAATATTTACTATTTCTTCCTGATCCCATACACCTTTAGGAAAAAGCTAGAATCAAAGTGCCTGTTTTCAGATTATATGTTTAAATCTAAACAAAGCAATATTTTGGTTATGTTTATTTAGCTAAGAAGACCTAAGCTCAGTTTTCAGCACATGAATATGTAAGAAAAATTATGGATGTTATTTTGCAACTACAGGAGTTAATATGTTTTCTTATGTCTATGGATACTTTCAATAAGCTGATGATATAATTGTGTGAGTAAACCCATTCTTTGGAAAAATTATTATATTTTAAATATATATGGAATATACTACAGTGGATATCTCTTTTTTTTCTTTAGGATGAATGAGCTATTTTACAACTTATTAAGGTCAACAAGGCCAAATGCTCTGAGCAATATGGACAAAAAAACCTATCGTGAGATGGCTGATGAGCACAAAGGGGTCATTGATTTATCAAGTGGATAGTCTTCTGGTTCTCTGCTTTATATCATGGATATTCCTTTATAAGCTTTTACTCCTGGATCAACTCAGTCAGTAAAGTGTTTGCATATAGAGGAAGCCTGAGGCCTACATTTGAGCCTAGGATTAGCTCATTAGTAGTTCAAGGTTATGAATCTATGCTCAAATATATAATTTTTCACCCTTCCCATCAAGAGTGACAAAGGACTAGAGTTTGAGAGATGCTATCTAAAATCTTTTCTCTCCTTTTTCAGGAACAAATTTTTACTTGGGCTAGAAATGCAAGTAACCTAAAGATCATATTTTCTTCCTCTCTTACAGTTAGGTGTGGCCCCGTGGCTAAATTCAGGCTCATGAGATAAAAAGACTTCTGGGTAGGCTGCTTAAAAGGGTCCTGATTCAGAAGGGATATTTAACTTTTTGTTCTTCCTTCCTAATGTTTGGACTGCAGATGTGATGAATGGAGCTCTGGTTGCCGTCTGGAGTTATGAGATAAAGCTGAAGATGAAATGGAAGCCAAAAAATAAAAGGTTCATGGATTCCTGATGACTGTGTTGCTGTCACACCAGCCTAGACTGCCTGACCCTAGATCTCTTCTATGTGAGAGAAAAATAAATTTCGTTTTCTTAAAGTCAGTATTATTGTGAATTTTCTGTTACATGGATCTATTCAATGGTGATAAGAGAAGGAGTGTTATTTCAGTTCTGCTGCTTTTGGGTAGGGTTGTATGACCTTCAGTTTCTCATTAGATGCAGGATTACATGTGACAGGACATTATGCTAGTAAAGACATTATCACCACTTAATAAAACCTTTATGTCACACACTGTCCAAAGTTCATTTTGCACATATATATTTTTTTCATAAAAACATACACATATTTTCATAGGCTTTTAACATGAATATATTAGGAAGCCACTTTTAAATGGTAGAGTTGGGAATTGAACCCTGGACCAAAAGTTATGGTCTTAATTATGAAGTTATATTGCTTCTCGTTGAAGTAACTAGTCATTTCCTGATCATTTTCCTGTTCTGAGAATAATATCTTTTCAACTTGTATTGCTTTGCGATTGATACCCCTTTTGATATAAGGTGGAAATTCCACAGACTGAAACGCATGTGTGTTGATCCCTAGTCCTGTCTCACGAGATGTAATCCCAGAGCCCTAGGGGCCACCAGCTCTGCAGGATGGCTCCTCAGGCTTAACATCACTAGTTTTAATTGGGGTGGTGGGTAAGGGAGTATGGCGCAAATGGGTGCTTAATGAGAGACAAAGCGTAATATTACAGTATAAAACCAACCAACGACTAAGCATTCGTCTTCCAGAATTCTATGTGGGTCAGTCAGTAATAAAACATACTGATACTGAAACAACCCGGGAACGCTGTATGAAGATCCCTGAAGTAAAAGCTCTTCAAAGCTAGTTTGTCTCCTAACTGTAAAGTGTAAGAGGGCATGCTCTTCTTATTTTGTTTAAGATGAAAGAATTAAGAATGCCAAGGAAACGTTAAAAGACAAGTACCAAATAATTTCCCTTATTTGTGGATTATAACAATAGAACAAAACTGAAGGAACAAAACAGCAGCACATTCACAGACTCCAAGAAGGGACTAGTGGTTACCAAAGGGGAGGGGTGGGGAAGGGAGAAGGGGACTGAGGGCTATTATGATTGGTACACATGGTGTTGGGGGATCACAGGGAAGACAGGGTAGCACAGAGAAGACAAGTAGTGACTGCGGCATTTTACTGCACTGAGGGACAGTGACTGCAATGGGGTATGAGGGGGACTTGGTAATACAGGTGAATGTAGTAACCACAATGTTTTTCATGTGAAACCTTCATAACAGTGTGTATCAGTGATACCTTAATAATAAAAGAAAAGAAAAGAAGAGAAGAGAAGAGAAGAGAAGAGAAGAGAAGAGAAGAGAAGAGAAGAGAAGAGAAGAGAAGAGAAAAGGAAAAGAAAAGAAAAGAAAAGAAAAGAATGCCATGGAAAACCATAGTTTTTTCTCCATAGTTTTTTATTTTTGGCTATTGTTGCTCTATTTATTTGGCATGGAACACCATCAAAATATACAGACATTAAAAAGCACATTAAAACTGGATAATCCTTTGTGTCAGTCAGGACATGGTAGGCTACATACAGAAAAAAAACGGAAGGAGAAGAAGAAAGATCTACAAATTTCGGGGGCCCCAGTTAACGATGAGCTCTGCTGATATAAATAACCAGGCGCTGCACATTAGACAATTTTTTTTAAATCAACTTGCATCTAGTAACAGTCAAGTCAAAATGTCTTTTGGCCTCATATGCAGATAAAGTCAAACCAGAGAAAATGATTATGTATCATGAAGCTCTTAGATATGAACGTAAAAATGCCTGCAGACTGCAATCTGGCTTAACCCCGAGACTAACCACGTCTGGCGGCTGCATTGCAAAAGGGAGAAGCGCCGCGAGAAGGAAATCCTTCAGAATAGATTACGGCTGATACCCGTGCCTGGGAAAAGGAAGGTCACTGCCTCACTGTTTCTGGGCATGCGGAGAGAGTGACATCAGCAGCATCTTGATTATTTAGGGATGCATTTATGAGCATTTGGGAAACATAAACAGAGAAAAAAGAGTTTCAAAGTCTGATCAAAGCTTGTATGGCATCATTAGACAAATACATGGGCCGTACACTGTTTTCTTTCGCCGTCCACATATGCTATATAATATAAACTCTATGAGGACCGTCTGTCCTAATAACATTTTTTCTTTGTTCCACACATTTTCTTTTTTCTTTCTAAATAATTCTCTATATGATATTTCATCACAATGCCCAGTACCCAAATATTTCAAAATATCCAGGGGCCTGGTTGAAGTTTTTGTTATGAAATCTATTGTATATAAAATGATATAATTTCTACCAAGATCAAATATAAACAAACATAATTGCCACTTTAATTCCTGTAGCAAATCCAATTACACTGCTATAATTTTTTTACAAATATTTTTGTTCTTTTTACACTTTTAAATCTGGTATATTTAAGAGACAGCTGGAAGTCATTTTTAGCTAGCTAATTGTCCAGGGCTGATAAAATGGCCTTGATGTTTAAGGTCTTGTGGCTGATACCAGGGTATATCCTGTTTTTGATATTAAGATCATTATTTTCTGGCCAAGTTATCCATTTATACTTTCAAGTTGCCACAATACAAACAGTGTGTCTATTCCTCTTGAAGGCAGGGGATAAAGCTAGGTTTGGAAGATGGTATGAAGCTGGAGGGAGTCCAGAGTTGAATTCCCTGTATTTCTGTAACCTTCTAAAGGGCTTTCAACCTCTGCTTACAGTTACCAGGGATCAATGCCATTATTAAAAACTAGCACTGCCAATGTAGAACCCTCACCTGGAGTCCTTTATTTATACTTCATATGTTCAAAGCAGCATTTGCCTTAGATTGTTTTCTTTTATCATTTTAGAAGTTCTGGTTATTTCTGACCCAAGAGAAAACCTATTTGGGGGGGGGGTGGTGATTAACATTACCATTTTGTGATTCTATATTGCTTCAGTTACAGTTCCTCAGTAATGACACTAAAAGGGAATTCTATAGAAAGATAGGGGGAAGTTCTTGGAATTTGAAAGGTTACTAGTGAACCAGATTTAGAACAATTAGGTCCCTTGTCTAGCAGCCACAAAAAGAAATGAAACTTCCCCATTTCTTCTGCATTTACAGCACTCTGAGTAATATTCAGAATCCTGGTGGAGAGAGTTTTTAACTGAATTTAGTTCAAGACCTAATAAAACCAGTGAAAAGGATAGAAGAGAAAGGATCTAGCTTGACCACCTCACTGGAGTTCCACACAAGAGCTTAAAGTTCCCCAAAAGGAAGAATGGGAAGAATGGAGAATAGATAGATGCTGGATGTGTAAGAAGTAATAAATGCCCACCTCTGTATTTTTGTGTTTATGGGATGCAGCAGAAGCACGCCATGGAGAAAAAAAGCTTATTTAAAAAATTGAAGCTAAAGAAAATCAGTACCTTATACTAAATACAAACAAAAGGAAATCAACTAAATAAAATAAAAACAAAACAAAACATATCCTTGATTTAGAGTAGGGATGTTAAGTTTTAGTGTCATGAACATATCCTTTTGTTTCTTTCTACCATGAGTTCTGGAACAAAACTCAGCAAGGAACACCAAGCAGTTCAAAACTGAAATGTAACAGGAAAGACTAAAAGCACAAGTAAAAAACAGAGAAGACATATGATAGAATCTTAACATCTTATGATCATCACAAAGTCCTGTCAATTTGGAATGGCAAATACTTGGCTCATAAACCCATCTGAACCCACCATATACTGAGGACATACATCACTGATCATTCAAGACACTCTGCTACTGATTAGCTGCAGAAAAGATTACTTGTAGCTCTCCCCCTTCCAAACCTATCTGCTGTTAACACCGTTCTCATTGTTTTTCTAAATTTCAAACTGGATCACTAAGATTCCTGAAAGTCTTGCTCCAAGAGTGTGGATTCCCCCAGCCATATCATTTGCTTCAAGTCACAGTGGCTTTCTTATCATTGCCTTAAACACATATCCATCTTTCTCTATTTTGTGACTTTGTGTGTATGATTTCCTTTTCTCAAGTACTCTGAATTTCTTACCCACTGGTGAACTTCCTCCTGTCCTTTAAAATATTTCATCCCTTTTTTATCTGTCAGATATTTCTGAAATCCACCAAACTGAGTTATTCTTACTCTCTGTACCCCCGTAAGTAACACTTTGTGTTTCTCGCCCTCATAAGACAACTTTCCCTGAATTTTAGTGTTTATGTGTCTCTGTCTTTAATTGGGCTTCATGCCACTTGAAGGTAGACATACATCATATTTTTGCCTTAAAATGAATGTAGTTTAGCCCTTTGTAGATGCTCAGCATATGACTATTGATTGAATAAATGAATGTCAACTGAATTCCAAGGTCATCCTGCCACAACCCTTGAGAAAGGAAGGGTTTCTTGGTTTGGTGTTATATTTGCTTCCTAGTGAGAGGTGCGTGTCTTGAGATTCCTGTGTGTAGTGTATGACCTGCCTTCACTTGAAATGTTAAATTGAAGTTTATAGTTTTGCTTGTTTTGTCTTGCTTTAGTCTACATTGTATAGTGGTCTTTATAAATGTAAATGAAAGTCTTATGCTATTTAGGGAAGCTGAGATTAATCAAAACCCCTGTGCTTTAAAAAGAATATCCATATTAATTATTTGAATTATATATAATTCTGTTTATTTTAACAACATTTTTTCTGGATACAGTTTTGAATCTCATTGACTAGATGTCCATTTTCAACCCATCTAATCATATAGTATTCACAGGAGTGTTTTGTTTAAAAATGCACAAAGGTATCTTATTAAATAATGTCACAAACATGAAGTTCATTATTATGCAAATGCCATCCTTGGAACAGATTTGTTAATTGCAACTCATTTGCATAATTAATGAACTCCCAAATGAATTATGCCATTGCAGATTTGTGCAGCATTGTTTTAAAATAAATTATAAAATACATGTCAAAGGAAGAGTGCTTTCTGGGTTCCCATAGCATTGTTTGAAAATTAATTACCAAATGCTTGTCAAATTAAAATGAGTTTGTAGTTTTTACACTGTTATTTTAAAATTAATCACAAAATCAAATGTCACCGCATTAAAGTAAACAGCTTGTTATTTTCTCTAAAAAGAACCACAGAAAATGGCATTTTAACTTCAATTATATTGTTTGGTATAGTGATTCTAGTGTTTTATTCATTTTGTCTTTGCACTGTGACTTAACAAAGTTGTTAGCATGTTAATGTTTTGGTAAATTGAGATTTAATTTAATTTTATCATGTAGCTTATTTTATATGGTTGATGATTAATGCACTGAATATGAACCAACTATGAGTATGTTCATGATAAATTGAAGTTTAAAAAACATTCAAGGTCACTTAAATCTGTTGTATAAACAGTACTCTTAAGGTTTATTGGAATCTTGACTGCTTCCCACTGAAACGATTAAAACATATAGCGTAGGTGTCTTTCTACCTGTTCCGATGGCTATAGTAATATAATTCCTTTCTTCCACATGATGAAGCCTTTGGCCTCCACACTACTTCCTTCACTCTGTAGAAATCTTGTACAGAAGCCATAGCTACTCCCCTCTCCACAGGGAGGCCCCATACACCTGGAAACTAGATGGGAAACACCGGAAGACCTAAACAACAATCTGGTTAAAATGACTTTCAAAACAACAGATTTGATATGGAGTTTTCAGGAACTCCATATCAAAGGTTGGAGAAAGGAAGGGTTTCTTGGCTATGGTTGCTTGGCAACCTTACCAAGCAAAGACCTTTCCAAAACATTAAAATATGATAATATGAGTCCCTTCCTAGTGGTATGAGAACACCTAACAGCAAAACTCCTACTCACTTGAGAAGTTTTTTTTTGTTGTTGTTTAATAGCATTCACTGTTTGCGCATCTCTCCTTCTCCCTATCCTCCAAATCAAATCAATTGTCTGTGGTTTATATTCTATTTTTTCAGTTTCGACCACAGAATGTAAATCCATGGATAAGGCCTTTGTTTGACATGATTGCAGCTATGCAAATTGATACCAGTTATACAATAATTCTTCAGTAAAACAATAAATCATTTGGTTCTGTTTTTTATTATGCCTTTCTAAACCCCTTTTGAAGAGGTGATATTTCTTCTACTTCATACCTGGTTGAATAAGCACCCAAGTAGCTCATGCAGACTATGGATTTGGCCTTTTGCTATTTCCTATTCTGGCACAGATATTACTCTAACACTTAAAACATATTGATCAAGTCAAATATAACTACTATGGTCTAAGCTATGATGCTACTCGATATTCCTTTGTTTAAATATTATGAGATGCTTCAACTTGACATCTATTTCTGAATTCTATATCATTATGCTTGTAAGTACAGGACAATAAAACATCTAACATAGACAATCTCATGACTAAAAGTTTTACTAACAAGCACATGCTGAAAGCATAAGTTAGATGTAGGATCTTTCATTGTAAATATCCTTTACTTTGAGAGGGCTCCCACTGAATTAAAGCAGAAATGTTCTAAGTGAGAGAATTTGATCTACAGTTTGTGTTCCTTAATGGAATGTAGCATGCAAAGCAACTGTAGACATTCCAGTCTTTAGGCAAATTTTCTATTGATGTGAGTAAGAATAAACAAAGACATAATTTTTGTCAATTGAATGCCAACCTTTTGTGAAGCTCTGGGTGGGTTACTGGTCTACTCTGGATAGGACATTCATGGCCACTCTCTTTTCAGACTGCATTCATTTCTGTATTTCATTATACAAATTCCAGAAATATGGGTAGAATTGTTATCCTAGGAAATAGATCAGAATCCAAGCTTTATTAAAATGATGGCTTTTAACTGAGTTCTGATGTCAGTTTACACACAATGTCATATATATTGGACCTAGAGAATAAAGTGGGGTTTCCTTTTAAATTCTTTTGGAAGCCTTTCCAGGTGCTTCAAAAAGATGGACCCTATTGTTTTTTCTGGAGCCTTTGCCAAGCAGCTTTGTTGTCCAGATCAAAATCAAAGATCAAAAAACCCAATCTTCCTATCCTTTATTTCTGAAAGTCTACTAAAGAGAAACAGGTTCAACAGTATTTTATAAGTCAAAGTCATCCTTGTGGCTGCAATGTCTATAATGTTAGTTTTCTATGATTTCTGTTCTATTTATCTAAAACCTATTATTTTCTTTTACCTTTCCTGATGGTATTTCTAGGCATTAAATAGATTCTATTCCAAATTTATAAACTGAATATATATTTCAAGCTACAAGTTGGAAAAACTACAAATTTCATTTCTCCCCAAACAAGTGATGAGTTGTTTTTGTATTATCACTGGGCATAATATAGGTCATTTTCTCCAAAAACAGTTTTAGAAAATAAATTATATTATTTCTAATAACAGAAATAATTGAATAATTTCAACTAGATTTTTACGTTCTTTTGAAAGAAAGAATCATAAGCATTCTGTGGTTTTGAGGGTAACCCAGAATTTCATTTTATTTGCTTAGCATCTTATTTATACTAGTATCTATTCTCCTTTCTGAAACTTAACTTTCTGAAGGTTTCTGAAACTGTGCCTGAAAGATTCATAGACTTATTGAATATTCACACATATAATTTGAGATCTTTCTTCCCTAGAGTTCAAGTTGAAATACACTGTTGATATATGCCCACTGCAACATGCTGTAATACTCTTTTGCAGTTATTTTTAATTAGATATAAAATATTAATCCATTTGAATTTGTGTATAGAATGTATTTGGAAGAGGAAAGGAACTTAGGTATATAGTGGTAGAATTTTAATTTATTTAAAGAGAAGTCACTTTAACTTGAAGGGCAGAAAATGTCTGTCTCTAATACCTCCTTTGTGATCTAGAGGATGGAATTCACAATAACTACAACTTATAGAGAAAACTAAATTCCCTTTACGTTCCCCTTATTAACCCAAAATGGATAAAAGGCTTGTTTTTAGCCAGGCTTAAAGAGCAAGAAGCTGAACTTGTGACTCTCGTTAAGATCACAGACTTGTGCCGTTAGGGAGACCACTTTGTGTTGAGTTTCAGTGGAGAGAATATAAAGCTTCTAAAGTTATATTGATGTTTGGACCACTGTTAAGTAATTTCAGGTTCCCTTCTGAAGACAGGTCTAATTCTTGGAATTGAAAGAATTTGTCAAGGCTTCTCTACTGAGACTATTAGAAAACTCTTATTTAAAAAAAAAAAAAGAAAGACTTCATCCTCAATGGCATTTTAGAGATGCGATTATTTAGAATCCCATCTTGTCAATATTGTTGCCTTCTTAAATCACTGGGCAGTGTCAAGAACTTCTACTGATTTACACTATGCACTATGAAGACTGCATTAATGAATTTGGCAGTGGAAGTTGAACCGTATATTCTGAGTCTTCCAGGTTTTTTAGCTTCTTCAATTTGTTCCCATCAACTAGAATGGTGAACAGTTGGGGAAGCAGATGATCACATCCAAGGACAATTATCACTGACACAGGGATTTCAGTGATGGTCCTGTGTGGAAGGGTTACTAGCACATTCTGGAGAGAAGTCGGTCAGAGAGGCCCAGAAAGTGCTATGAAAGGATATTGGTAGAAAGCTGACGTAAGGTGGGTGATTGCCCTGTGCAACAGCTTGCTGTGCAGCACCATAGGTAAATCTGGAAACAATATTACAGAATATTACACTAGAATGTTACATACAAACTCAGCCAAAACTCTTCATTTATCCAACTCTTAAGTGATTTTATGCATATCAGACTTAGAGATCCACACACAATTCTGAGTGTGACTTTTATGGAGATTTCCATACATTCTCCCTGACTTGGTTTTCACTCTGAGGTCATCCTTCTCACTTGCCCCCTCATTAAATGCTGAAACTCTTTCTAAATGCTGAAATTATTTCTCTTTTCACAAAATCAGCTCAATGCAGTGATATACATATTCTTAGCTTTTGACTCAATTTCTGTGAGGAGGAAACCATAATTGTCATTTCATAAAGAAATGCATCGCTAAAATCTATCTCCTTTGGGTCTTAAAAATAAGTCCTAAGTACAAAGGTCCCTATTTTATTTCAATTGTAATTATGTGATAATTATTATTATGCCCATTTTACAGAGAAAAAACCTAATTTCACAAAGGTAAAGGATTTTAGCTGAAGTCATCAGCAAGTCAGTTACAAAGCAGTACTATGTTTCTGTAGCTTGTGTTTTTAGTTATTGCACTATGTTGGTTATGCAAAATAGCCGCATCACAGTTCTACGAACAAGACTGTGCTGGTGTATGCTTCCCAGGGCCCTTAATCTTGCCATTTTTAGGATTTACACAATTGTAGAGTGGCACATATACATATAAAAGAAATCGAAATCCCTATATTACTACAATGTAACCTGACATATGCCTATTGATATTCAGAACTTCACCAAAGGTGCTAGCTATCAAATGTCACTGGGTTCTGTTCTCAGTGTGGAAAAACAACAACTAAAAATAAAATTGGTATCTCCAAGTCTTTTCTAGTGAAGTAGCAAGATCTCTCCATGAGGTTTTCTTTGTGCCCAGGCTGTAGCCCCAAAAGACAGCATGAGTGATGATTCATTCCCACATTCAGCAGTACTTATTAAGTAACTACTGGGCATGTGGGCTGCACCAATGAACAGATGAGCTGATAGTCCATATAGAGAAGACAGTTACAAATAACAAGTACATGGATGGCAACGCTCCAGGGGTGAAGTATACACAACTGGTTGGACTGTCCTTCCTTGGAAAAGACACCAAAGCTGAGACTTCAAGAATAAGTATGTGTTAGCCAGATGAAGATATGAATGATATAAGAAAAGGGTAGAAACTGTATTGAGAAAACTGGACACTTGAAGACACATCAAGGAAGGAAAAAACACAATTTAATGAAGATTTAGAATAAGTCTGTTGTGGCGGAACTAAGAAATCCAACCAAGAAGAGATTGGAGAGGTGGTGATAATAAAAGCGAAAACAAAAACAGCTGATATTCACCTGGCACTTACCATGATAAGATGCATTGTTTTTAGCATATTATAATATACTATCTTATAATATTCATAATAACCATAAGAGAGAGATTCTTATTATTATCCTAATTTTACAAATGAAATAATTTGGTTATGGTCACAAAATGAGTAAGTCACAGGGCACTGAACCCAAGGATTTTGATTTCAGAGCTCACAATGACTTCTGCTATCTCCAGTTTCTCATGAGCCTTTTAGACTATAATAATTTTAGTCTTTATCTTTAGGTCAGGAGTTTCAATTAATGCTCCCTATCCTAGACCTTTTGAAACTCTGGGCAGGTCCCCTAATCTTTGATTCCACAAACCCTCCAGGAAATTCGGATATTTAATAAAATTTGAGAACCTCTGATATAAGCAATAAGACATCCTACATTTTTAAGCAGAGAAGTGACTTAGATGATGTTTCCTGAAAGTTGATAATTCTCTTATCTACAAACCCAAAGGGGAAATCATGGAATTAGATCTGATTGTTCTTTCTCAGAGTAAAGGAAGACTCAAGCTTTTTCATTTTCCCCTTGGCACCTAAAAAGTCACATGCCTAGTCTCGCTTACTTACAGAGAATGAAGTGAAAAATAAATGCTATTAAAAGTGACAGGACTAAAGAGCAATGCAGCCTTCTATTCGGGAGTGTTGCCCTGACAGCTTAGTTGAGAGAGATAAAAATAACCTTTGTGATCTTACTGCAATAAAAATGTCACTAATCGGACAGTTGTGCCTTAGATACATTTCTATCTATTAGACTTGCTTAATTTTATGGGCAAAAAGAGTGCATATATAACAGTTATAGATGCTTTTCACTCCCTTTGACCAAAGGATATTTTTCACTAGGAGTAAATACAGTAATAATAATTATATATATGTGTGTGTGTGTGTCCAAAATATATTCCATGGTATTAGAGGTACTTAAAAGTTTCATTTTCGAAAAGGGGCCAAATCATAATATGAATAAAAATCCAATAACCCTGCCTTTAGAAAGCCACATTGAATATCAGCTGTAGAAGGATTACCATAGAATATAGTAATCTTTAATTTGCAATCATTCTGTTTCTTTTCAACCAAATTACATCCATTACATTAACTTGTAGTAAAGACTTCTTTCCCTACCAGTTTTTATATTTTAATGCTCTTTAATGGGACTTTCAAGGATTATATTAGGTTACTATGTTTTATTTATTGGAACTTCAATCAACACAGAAACCAGAAATTGTGAAAAACTTCTCTAAATGACATTCATTTAGAAATTGATTTAAAACCACCAATATGAAAATGACTAACAGTGTATATTTTCTTGAGGATAAAAGCTAATAAATATTTTGTATAGCAATATACAATGTAGCAAATGACTAATGTAGCAAATGACTAGTTTTCCATTTAATTTGATCTTGAAATAATCTTAAAGATTTAAAAAAAGAATTTAATCTAAAACCCACTTTTGTACCCCAAATTAGGGCATGATTAAAGAGAGATGTCCTGTGTAGTCATATGGCCAGGATTCAACATGCTGTGCTTTATTTTTAATTCATGGAAGAAAATGCAGGCTTTTAAAAATGTATATTCCATTTTATATTAATATGCTGTGGTGTTTCTTACTTAATGAATCAAGCATCCTTTAAGCCAGCCTAGTAATTTGATACAAAGGATTTTTATTCTTATTAACCGGTGTTATAGGGAAAAGAGAAGTGGTCACTCAAGAGAAGTTTATTTCCTTCCTCCAGGAAGACTTCTCTCCCTCTCTTCTCTTGCTTATTCCTGTTAGTTCTTTGTGACTTAACCTTGACACCACTTCCCCAGATAATCCTTTCCAGACTGCTAAACACCCTTGTCCCACTCCCACCAAACCAGGCTAAATTCCTTTAAGCTCCCATAGTTCGCTCTACTTCTTTGCTGCATTTACACCAATTTTAATTTATTAGTAAAAATCAGTCTCCTCTAAGCGTGAGCTCCTCTAAAAGTATAATTTCCACTAGGACAGGAAACATTTTCCGACTTGTTCCTCATTATACCTTCAGCAAGTAGTGGAAGGAAGGACCTTGAAAGGCAAAGGCTCCAACAGCATGAAGAGAAGCACAGGCCAGTGTCAAAGCCAACCCTTCATGTGTCTAACCCCTGCATCTGGCTGCGTGAACTCAGAACCATCATCTACATCATAAGTGACTAAACATTTTGAAATAGAGGCCATTCTGGCCCAGCCTGTGGCTTGTAAAGGAAATGTGCCAAAGATAAAGTGAGATGAAGAACGGGGAGAACATGCCTATATAAAAAGTCGCACTAAGCTGTCTCTGCTGCATAGGCGTGCTGGAGTGCACTCCGCTTTCTACTCCTCATGGCCAAGAAATCAGCTCCGGAAGTTGCTGCCCAAAGAGTCAAGCTTTCACTCAGTTGTTAGAAATCAACTTTTATCCATCATTTATTCAACCACATTCAACAAATATTTATTGAGTGCCTACGATATACCGGATAGTGTTCTAGATGCTGAGGATACTTCAGGAACAAAACAGAAGCAATAGCTGTGAACACTGTGGTGGGACTAACAATAACTACTAAGATAGAGTAAGTACAAAATGACAATAGGTGCTAACATGTAAAAAATGTGATCCCAGTTCTCGAGCTTACAAACTTGAATTAAGCGGGTTGATAAACATCAAAATGGTGACCTACCACATGAGGCTGCTCATGACTCTCAGAATGCCTGACATGGGGACTCAAACAGTAGAGATGTTGAGTAGATGGGTATGTGCCAGAGAAGAGAACACTTTGAGTCTCAGGGTCACAGGAAGCTCCAGGAGGAGCTAAGTCTTGAACTGGCCTCTGAGCCAAGTATAGAAAAGCAGAGAAGGGGAAGAAAGGGAAAGATGGATACTTTCTGGAATTTCATGTACAAAAACTTTTCTTGAAAATCATGTACTGTCTACATGTACCAACTGAGTACCTGCTGTGTGCCAGGTATTATCATACTGTCTATGGAGTGTAGAGTCAAAGTGAAATACCACCCTCAAACCTTATAGACTAGTAAGGAAGTTGTAAAAATGTGCATTAGTTACTATAATACACAGTAGAAAGTTCAGAGGTCGTGATAAGGTTTAGAGGAAGGAGATAGTCACTTAAACCTGGTTATCAGAGAAGGCCTCATGGAAGAGTTGGCATTCAGTGGGGCCTTACAGGCTTTGATGCATGAAGAAAAAGAGACTTAGTGGCAAAGAGTCAGGAAAGGAGCCCAATGAATAGGTGGGAGAGATTAGAAAGTGGGAGGATCATTTCCAAGATCAGTACAACAGTCGAGGCAGAGCTGTCTAGGTAAAGACTCAGATACTTGATGATTGACTTCCAAATTGTAATTGGCCATGCATACATTCTTGTTCCTCTACCATCTTTTATAGATTATTTAGCTATAAGTCACCAAACCATAAAGTATCATGAAATTTTCTTCATTATTTAACATTTCAGCATTCACATCCTATCAGGACTTGCTTAGTATTTTGAATCTTTAGAAATCTTTGAACCCACATTCCATCAACTGATTTTATTACTGTCTTCACACTATTTAATATTAATTATTACCACCTGATTTTTTGACATGCATTTCCTTAAGTAGTGGTCGATGCTCATTTTCATCTATTTCACTTTGCTGCCATCCCTGCATCAGCTGACTTTTTTCCCTCACTTGCAGACTTAGGATATTACATATATATATTTCTAATAATTTATTTTATAGTTGTACTGTACCTGGCAAGGTATTATGTTAATGTAAAGAATAAAACAACACTAAAATATAAAACTCTTCTAGAATTATATTCTGACCATCTCATGTAGTACCTAAAGAGAATTTCATGAAGTGTCCAGTTTTTCTGAGGTCAATTTCAAAAGGGTAAAGATGTGCTTGAAATAGTATAATTTTCCATAGTATATTTTCTTTATGCAAAGGGCTAAATGTGTGCTACATTAGTGTTTGTGTGAGGACAACCTTGGCCGTGTGTGAAGGCAGTGATTTTCTGGAATGCATTAAATTGTTTGCTAGTCTAAGAATAAATTATGTCCCCACCTGTATATATCCACAGTAGGATACCTGACACCCAGAGCCAAAAAGGGAGGGATTGAGCATGGACTGAGCAGAGGTTTGGAGGGAAGGGAGGCAGTACTTACTACTTAGTCTCCTCTGTCTCCTCATGGGCCACCACTATGCACAACAGCCTTAGAGAAGCCAAGAGAAGGATGAGTGAAGGAAAAGAGTAAAATTCCCAAGTCCCTCTGTCCATCCGTTCTTTAATTCAAAAAATATGCACTGGTCACCTACTTTGTGCTGGGGACATTGTATGAGTTAAACCTCTGCCATGAATCTTGATTGCTCACAGTTTATAATTTAGGGAGGATGACAGACGCCAAATGAATCTTTACGAGTCATCATGTTATTACAATTGTGACAAATGCTACATAGTGCAGAGTACTTTGAGAGCTCCATGCTGTGTCTGCACCTATTCACAGAGGAAAACTGAACTAATTTTGTGTAAAGTATAGCAATTACTATTAACTGTACTATAAAGCATAGCAATTACTATAAACTGTAGAGTGGCATAATTGATATCACAACAGTGGCAATGTATTTAGAAAACTTTGGCCATGTGATAAACTATGCATGACATTTTGCTATTGTAAAGATGACAAGGAATCCCTGATATTTCCCCCCTACAATCTTATAATAATAATGCATATTCCCCACAAAAACAAGAAAATCTCATCTGGAATCTTATGCACCTGTGTGGCTAGTCAATTATTCACAAAGCATCATGGATCTGGAATATATTTTCTCTACCTAATTCTGTTAGACAGTCAATTTGTAATGCTAAACAAAATGTGCACTAGAACCCTAACTATAGCATTGCTGATATTCTCTGAACATCCATTTATTCGTTTACTGTGGGATATTTTGAAAATAAGATGTGCCTACACATCATTTTAGCTCATGTCCATCTGTCATCTAGAATAGCCAATAAATATATTGATTAGGTAGTGGTGGTTAAGAATAGAGATCCTGATGAGACTCTAGTGGATCCTATAAATGAATACAGAGCTATAAAACACAACCAACCACACAAAAAATATAACAACAAGAGCAACCATTTGCTATTTGTTCATATGCTCCATTTCTCAGGATCCTTGAAATAATTTTTATTGTGTGAGTTCTTTCCCAATAAATGAGAAATGGGGGAGTTAGTAAAGGTACACCACCGGAAGTAACTAAATCCTAGAGAACAAAACTCAAGAGTTTTTGAGCTTCTCTCCCTCACCCCTTGGAAGTGGAGGCACTTCTGCTTCTTACACAATATGTACATCAAGGTTCTTAAGTTACATTTGCTAAAAAGCTGGGTCTGGATCTATTAATCTTACTGGTGTTCTTGAATTCCAAGCCCCTCTGGCTGATATTCCTTCCCTAGATCTTGGCGGGCTTACATGAGAGGCTGGTTTCGTCAGAAACGAAGCTCCTCTTCTCTGAATTAGGCTTTCTTGGTTGTTGAGTGTAGAGGAAGAATAATTTTTTGGAAGTTCTCTGTTCTTGCTAAACTTGCCACTACAATCAGAGAGTAAAAAAAGGACCAAGAAACTCCCTCAGAAAAGCTATTTTTGAAAAAGCTCATAATCCTGGGGATCTCAGACAGAAATAAATGTGCTTCTGGCTATGCATTGTTGGAGAAATTAACCTAAGGAGCAAATAATCTTCTTCTTAATAAAAATATTCTTGTTTTACAACACTTGTTTAATTGTCACCAAAAATTACAACACACATATATATAGTGCTTTTCAGACTATAAGGATTTTCACTACCATATATATCTCAGTGCTATTCTGAGAGTGCTTGAGTTTGTCAAGCACCCACCCTGCCCTTGGGCAGTACACAACCTTCCAACTTGTTAGAGCACTAATAGCCATATTCTTCACAGAATAAGGGAGCTTTGAAATCAAACTCACAATTGTTTAATCAAAAGCTGGGGATCATAAAAAGCAATACATACGTATCTTAGCATACTGATTTAACTTCAGAAATTTACCCATTCATTTGGTAAAGTTAAAATTGAGAGCCAAAATAATTTTTTGGTATGGGGCCTCAGGCTAGGGATCTGAGTTCATCTTTGGCACAGATTCATAGGTATCTTCAATAAGTATTACTTATTTTGGTCTTTTGTTTCATTTCTTAAATGTGAAATAAGAACTTAGAGATACACATGGAGCAATTCAAAGCAGAATCTCTCTAGGTTTTTCTGATTTTTCCCAATATTTTCTGTTTTTCACCAACATGTAATTTGAAAGCAGTGTTAAAGAAATTTTCAAAACTTTCCTAAGGATTAAGTTTAGTGCTCACAGAAATAAAAATTCTTCTTACAATTGCATTTTATTTGTTTATTGAATATGTAATTAAGTTTTATCATTACACAATGAGAAACAACGAATAAACAGGTTTGAGAATAAACGCAAATGATTTATGTTAAGAGTAAAATTCATTGAGGGGCAGAAGAACTGTGTGCTTATCCCTGAGAAGAGCCTGTTTTCACAATTTGGGTGCTGTTAGGCAGAAGGACTGGACAGTGAGCAAGTTCACCAAGTTGGATATACAGTATTAATATATTGTTATATTTCTAGGTGCTTCTCAAGACTTATTGACGTATATAAATTAGAACTAATTTTCCTTTAAAATTATTTGATATTTCCACATTGAGTGTGTTTTCAAAACAGAACCTTTCAAGACTACTGCTGAGCATGGCCCAATGCTCCTATGCATACAAAGAGAATCAGCAACTCTGCTGGCCAAAAAGTAGGAGATCCTGGCCTGTGCAGTATTACTTCAAGAACTCCAGGAATATTCTGCTTTCTGCCCAGATATATTCCTTGCCTACTCTTGATACTTATTAGTCTTTTACCTTGGGAAACTTATGTATTTAGGTCAGTGGTTCTCAAAATTTTAGGGGACCTAAGAAGTACTGGGTAAACTTGTTCAAATGCAGATCAGAGGCTCTAACTGGAGATTCTTACCATATATTAATGGGGAAAGCTCAGGAATCTGTCTTTTGAACGAGCATCCCAGTTAACCCAAATACTACTCTTAGACACTCTTTTGACAAACGTAACATTGAACACTACTCAGAGTATCATCATCAGAGTTCATGCCCTCTTTCTTTTGACTCCAGCCATCCTGCACTGTCTTCAGCTCCTAGGACAAATTAAGATCTCTCTCTGCTCAGGAACTTTTCACAAACAGTTCCCCTTTCAAGAATGATTTTCCCTTACTTCATGGACCAATTACAACCTCTTCCAGTATAAACATCATTTCCACAGGAGAATTCCCTGCCTCTGTGGACTGGGTCAGCACCTCTGGCCACACATTCCATCATATGCTTTACTTCTTTGCAAGCCTGTACTACGCTTGCTCAGTGTCTTTCTCTTCCCACTTGCTCCTACCTCCAAACCATGAGATCCACGAAGGAAGAAACATGTTTGTCTTGGTCACCACTGCACGTCCAGTGCTTGCTATTCTGCAGGGAAGAGTGGGCTCTCAGCATTATGAAATGAGTGGGAAAGAAATGAATGAATGTTAATATGCAAATCTCCTCAAGAGAGGCAATACTCCCTGCAGTTCCTCATTTAGCAGCCATTTAGATTCATTTATAAGCTGAGATTTATAAAGGATAAGCATATATGTTTTGGGAAAGAAACAGGAAGACATGAGATTTAAAATGGCTCACTGTTCAGCTTGCCTAAAACTGACATGATAAAATACTACTGCCCATGTCGAGCTGGGGTGTAAAACTATTTTCCATTCAGTGCTCATTTATGGTCTTCAGATCATTTATTGATGCTACTTATCCTTATCAACAAAGGTTGATATTGTGAAGAGTTATTAAACACCAACCATGTAAGGGGATTGGGAGATGCTCATGGAAATTACCCCTGAAAATCTTCAGGGGGAAAATGTGATTGTCAATTACAGCTTAGTTCACTGACTGGGCCTCTGCTATTAGATTGTGAGGCACTCAGTTGAGGTTATTAGCATAATCTCTGAATAACAAAAAAATTAATTAAAAAAATCATTTTCAGTTGATCTTTATTCATGAAGCCATCCAATATACATTGATTAAGCCCCTACTGTGTGCTAGACAAAATTAATAAAACGAAGGCCCTGTCCTCAAACAATTTTGAATCTGGTAGGTGATTGTGTTAGGTTTTTTTCCTAAGAACACCTGTGTAACAAATGACAAACCTCAATGATTACACAAGAATAAATGTCTCTATGTGTCTGTGAGGTTCATTCCATCTATGCTGGGTATCATGTCACTGAATGTAATCCAGGGTGGTCTTGGCTGGGCCAGCTTGCTTGACTCCATGTGCCTCTTGTCTCCATCCTAGGACCACTGGGCCTGCTATTTCATAGCAATGGCTGAAGCACAAGAAAATGAACTTCAAGTCTCTGCTGGCCTCACATTTACTGATATCCCATTGGCCGAGGCCAATCACATGCCTGAATTCAGAATCAACAGGCGAGCAAAACAGTTCACCTCTTGATAGGAAAACTGTGACACTATGTAGCAAAAGGTGTGAAAACAAGGTGGGGCAAGAAAAATGAACACAATTAATTCAATCTACTACAGCAATATAAACAGGGTAAACAAAAGCTTATGATCCAGTAAAAAACCTTGAGGAGTGTCAGGATCGAGCAAATCAAGTTTATTCCATTATTTCCATATTCTGTTTTAGTACAACTTTAGTGGCTTATTTTAAAACCTCAGCAGCAAGTCAATATGTCTGCTTAAATATTCCTAGTTGGTCAAATTTAAGATCTATCTGAAGGATCAAGAACTCTTCATAAACCCTTGAATCTCAAGTTTGCTCAAATTAGAAAAACACTGAGTAGCAAGAGTTTTAATAGCATGGATAATAGCTGTGGAAGAAAAGTGCCCTAATGTTATTTTAAAGCTACTTGGTATTAGAATGCCACAAGGAGGATTCTCTGAATCGTGTTTCCATTCTTTATTAAGATGCTTTGTGTAATTAGTAGTGTTTCTATCAGAATAAATAGTAATTTGAATTCATCCAAATTAAAAGCCCAAATGAAAAAGAAACATTAGTGGTGGGTAGAATGTTAAAAGAGTGAAACTTCTCTAGGGTAGATATGTCTGGGCACGTTGGTGCAATTTAAAACAAATCTGTAGAATCCATGTGGAGGAAGGCAGAAAATAGAAAGTTTGTTGGAGGGGGAACCAAGAACCCAGACTTCTAGCCAGAAGGGAAGTACACTTTCAGTTTTTTGAAAACTCTACAAATCAGACTATATTCCTTATATACCATAATGATCTACACTGGCATTAAAAAAAATAAAATAGCAAATATATTTTTTAAAAGGTCATTATGCATCTTTTGTTACTTAACATCTTATAGTTCTGATAAAGGTGGATTCTACAAAATGGAAAGAAAGAGTAACCTCACATAATATAATACTAGGACTATGGATACCACCTTCTGTAGGGAAGATTGTGAAAGCATTTTTAATCTACTTATCATGAGTATTCAAGGGAAGGGACTAGGCCACTTCACCTGGATCTAATTTATTTCTGTGCCACCAGCACAATCTTGCTTTTGTGTCTGTTGATCATATAACAATGACTTAGCATGCCCATACACAGCCCCATTGCATCTACATAATGATGACTAGTCTGTGACCTTCAAAACCAGTTACTTATAATGTCTAGGAGAAAGATAGTCTTGCCCTATGCCTGCTATAGAAGCAAATAATCATGAGCTTGGTGTAATATAAATAGGAATAGGTATTAAGACCTTATCTGCTCTTACATAACAATAAAGGTTCTAGTATAGTGGGAAGAGCTAGGACCTACAAGAAAAATGAAACTTTTATGCAAAAAATTAATCTCTAGCATTTCCTCATACCATATGCAAAACACCTAAAATTATAAAACTTCAAGAGGAAAACATAGGAGGAAAACCTTTGTGATCTCAGGCTAATCGAAGATTTCTTAGGACAGCAACAAATTGGACTTCACCAAAATTAAAAACCACTCTTCAAAAAACACAGGAAAAGACAGAACCAAAGTCTACTAGCAAAACACCTACCTCTTAAAGGGATTGATTCAGAATGTTTACATTCTTACAATTCAGTACACAGAAGAAAAACATCACAGTTTTTGAATAATCTGACAAAAGATTTGGACACTTCACAAAAGAAGAAATACAGGTGACACAATAACACATGTAAATATTATTACATACTAGTTAAAATCATTACAATATCATTAATTACTAGTTAAAATTACAATGAGATATTACTATATATCTACTATATTAGCTAACATTTAAAAAACTGAAAATGCCAAGTGCTGACAAGGATGCAGAGAAACTAAAACATACATACATTGCTGGTGGAAATGCAAAATGGTATGCAGTATCTTTGGAAAACAGTTCAGCAGTTTCTTACAGAGTTCAATATACACTTAACACATAATCAAGCAATTCCACTTCTAGATATTTACTCAGAAGAAAACATCTGCCCATTCAAAGACTAGGGTGAGAATATTTATAGCTTTTGTTCATAATAGCTAAAAACTGGAAATAACCCTGATGTCTATTAAGTGATAAACAATTGTGGTATATTCACAATACAACATATTATTCATCACTAACAAGAACAAACTACTGCTATATGCACCAATACACGTGAATCATGTTTACTAAAAAGCTAGTCAGAAAAGACTACATACTTTAAAATTTCATTTATATGAGAATCTGGAAAGGGCAAAACTGTAGGAACGGGGAACAGATCAGATATTGCCCCTGGCTGGGAGGGGTGATGGCACCCATAACAAAGGGACATGAGAGAATCTTTTGGGGTGATAGAAATGTTCTGTTTCTTAATTGTGGTAGTGGTTACCCAACTGTCTACATTTGTCAAAACTTATCAAACTGTAGAACTGAATGAGAATTTTACTGTATATAAATTATATAGTAATGCATTAGACCTTTAGGAAGAAAGGCAAAATAGAAACAGGAAAAGAAAAGAAATGGCAGGGTCTTTAGACAGGGTTATAAGATAGGAAATGGCAAGGAATGAAGGAATGGATGGGCATTGACTGGGATGGTGACACAGGAGGCTCCTGAACTCCCTTTCTCCCCGTGAACACACCAAATGTATATGCATATACAGAACAATTACCTCCGAGAGAAATCCAGAAACCAGCTGAGCAACTCCTACACATTGGGTGAATGAGAAAACACCCACACTGAAATGGGAAAAAAAGACTGAGACGCAGTCTTGCACAATCCCAACCCTGGAACAGTACCACACAGTAGAGAACTAACTTCCAACTAGCAGCTCCTCCCTGAAGAGTGAAGGGTTTGGAGCCCACACTTAGTGCCTCCAAATCTTAAGACTTCCGTGAGAAGATGGGTTCTCAAAACACCTAACTCTGAAAGTCAGTAAGATCCATAGACTACAACAAACAAAGTAGCAATTGCTGGATGAGCAAGCCCTCACCATGGCTGTTCTCACAGGGCCCAGCACAGAGGGAACAGGCAAACCCACCCATCTCCTAGGCAGTTCTTGAAAAGGGCCCGTCTGCACACGCTGAAAGCTGGTACCTGAGAGTCAGGCTGCTAACTCAGCCTACATCTATGGCATTGCTGCAGTTCTCCCTGCAAAACAGGGAAGCCTTCAGACATCTCCCCCACCATGATCCTGTGGCCTACTCCAGGTCACCAGTGTTTCCCAGGAAGGAGCTTGTACATACATGTCTGGGCCCCAGCTGTTATGTCTACTGTGCAAAGGACAGGTCCTCAGACAACCTCATTCTGATAGCCGATGGAATTTCCTTACATGAGGCCCACATATGGAGTGAACTCCTTAACACTGGTCTTGGCAATTATTTTTTGGATATGACAGCAAAAGCAAAGGCAACAAAAGCAAAAATGAACAAGTGGGACTACACCAAACTAAAAAACTTCTGCACATCAAAGTAAACCATCAATAAAATGAAAAGACAACCTATGGAATAGGAGAAAATATTTATAATCACATGTCCAATAATAGTTAGTATCCAGAATATACAAAGAAATTATATAACCCAAGAACAAAAAACAAGTAAAAAAACAAAAACAAAATAACCCAATTAGAAATAGGCAAAGAACATGATAGACATTTTTCTGAAGAAGACATACAAATGGCCAATAGGTGCATGAAAAGGTGTCCAACATCACTAATTATCAGGGAAGTGCAAATCAAAACCACAATGAGATATCACCCATACCTGTTAGGATGGCTTTTATCAAAAAGACAAGAGAATGAATGCTCATGAAGATGTGGAGAAAAGGGAACCCTGTGCACTATTTGTGGGAATGTAAACTCATATAGCCACTGTGGAAAACAGTATGGAGTTCCTTGAGAAATCAGACACCTACTATCTGATCCAGCAATCCAACTTTTGGGTATATATCCAAAGGAAACCATTATATTGAAGAGATATGAATGCCCATATTCATTGCAGCATTATTCACAACAGTCAAGGTATGGAAACAATCTAAGTGTCTGTAGATAGATGAATGGACAAAAAAAGTGTGGTATATGTATACAATGGAGTATTATTCACCTTAAAACAGGAAATCCGGCCATTACTTACAATGTGGATTAACATGGAGGGAATTATGTTAAGTGAAGTAAGCCAGACATAGAAAGATGAATACTACATGGTATCCTTTATATGTGGAATCTAAAAAACAACTGAACTCACAGAAAAAGAGAGTAGAAAAGTGATTGCCAGGATTGTGGGGTGGAGAGAGATTGATAAAAGGGAACAAATTCAGCACTAAGATAAATAAGGTCTAAGGATTTAGTGTATAACATGGTGAGTATAGTTGATAATAAGGCACTGTATATATGAAATTCACTTAGGGTGTAGAACTTAAATGTTCTCACAAACAAAGAAAGAGGGTAATATGTGAGGTGATGGATTTGTTGGTTAATTAGATGAGAGAGGTGAATCTCTTCACAATGTGTACAGATATTTAATCATCATGATGTACACTTTAAATACCTTACAATTTTATTTGTCAATTAAACCCTGATAAAGTTGAAAAATAAAGAGTGGATGGATGATTGCCATGTTTTATACTGAGTAACTGAAATTAAGTTATATAATACTTGTAAAGAACTTAAAACAGTGTCTTACAGTATGGATTTAATAAATGTTAGCTTCCATCATTTCTAGTTAGTCTGGGTTAGAGTTTGGTTAGTGAAGAAAGTCCAACATGAGTAATACCAAAAAACTATGTACAAATAGTATTAGGAAGTTTAATTTTGTCTCTTGACATTAGTCTAGTTTTTGTTTCCTTTATCCCTTGACGTTAGTATAGTTCTCACTTCCTTTTTAACAAAACTCTGTAGAAGAACATATAAAATGTCTATTATTAATTCCTTCTCCAATAGATACTCACTGAATGTCAGACATCATGCAACATGCTGGGGATATAATCTACTAGTAAATAAGATACCATCACGTCTCTCAAGAATGAACTTATAACATAATAAGACTTACAGGTAAAAATATAATGACAGTGACTGACCCTCCCCACCAGATACTTAAGGAGTCAAGGAAGTTTTTATTACCGAAATTCAAAGTAAACTAAGGACCTGATGGGAAATTATGGCTACACTGGAAAGGGCAGGGAATAGTGGATTGTGGGAAGATGTGCAAAAGGCAGAGTTTGAAAACCAAGACCCATAGTGGATTCCCAGTGTTCCCTGAGGATGGAGGATGGCTAGAGCACAGAGCTGTGAAAGACAGACAGGCTGGAGAGGCAAACAGGGTCCAGGTGATGCTGGGTGTGGTAAAGCATCCCAAGGATTTTAAATTTTATCCTTATGTTGATGGGAAGCCACAGAAGGGTTTTAAAATAGGAATAATCCATTCTGATTTGTGCTTCAGGAAAATTACATTGGCTTTACTATAGAGGACTAAAGAAAGTATGGACCAAATTAATACAGGTAATGCAGTGGGAATGGAGAAAAGTGAAGGATTACACAAACTCTTGTAAAAGCATAAAATTCAGGGACTAATTTGGACACCAAGGCTGAAAGAGCGATAATAAGAATGATGACCTCATTTCTAATGTAGATAATTTGAAGGTTGATCATGCAAATTATCAGAGCTAGGAAATACTAGAGAAGTAACATCTTGGAAAGGGGGATGATGAATACATTTATTTTGGGGGGAGTCATACTACAGAAATGCTAGTAATCTGATATACCCAGCTGTTTTTTTTTAAAGTAAATGTCATTTTCTGAATCACAATTCTTATAATGTTAAAATCTTTTAAGCTTCTTACTTTACAAGTTCTTTTCTTTCTAAGTCTCTTGGCACATTTTTATTGTCAGAAATTGAAACAAAGGACACTGGAAGCAAAAACTGCTCATTGCAAAAATGGTGGTTAATGGCTCATTTTCTTTCTCTTTCTTTTTGTGCTCATGTCAGCCACAAATCTAAGTTTTAGGTGGAATCAAGTTTTATCTTGCAAATTGCTCTCTTTTCTTTCTTTATCCAACTTAACCTATGACTTTGTTTCCTTCCTACATACTTTGCAATTATTCTAATTATCTGGTTATATTCATTTTGATTGTTTTCTGTTATCTAGTACCACATCCCTTTATCCTGAGAACAGAGGGATGCTTAGTTACTTCAAAGTACCCAAATACCTTGGAAAATTCTATGAATTATTTGAGTATTTTAATCAATATTTCCTAAATGACTGAAGAGTTTGTATCATGACTTTGGTTATCTAATAATCTAAGTTCAAAAGAAATTCCATTTTTTTATACTTTTTTTCAAGTCCTTTAGCATCAATCTATATTAACAAAACAGATGATGAAATCTTATTCTAAAATTAGATGGGGGGTGTGGAGAGGTATGGGAAATGGGTGAAGGGAATCAAAAGGCACAAACTTGCAGCTATAAAATAAGTAAGTAATGGGGATATACTATACAGCAGTAAAAAAAGAATAAAAGTTTTATAAAGTAAATTCTTTTACAAAAAAATAAATCAATTAAACTAATCTTTATTTAATCTGTTTGATCTTAATCTTTTATTTTCTTTTTATTTGTTTAACATTAGTCCTTTTAAATATTTATGAGAGAAGATAATTTACCCTTCAAAATGCTTAGTCACCCAGACGTTAGAACACTAAAACTGTCATCGCCTAGGGTGTGAATAAATGGGTGCCTTTTTTGAGTGGTGAGACCACAACATATTTTCTTAGTTGCAAAAGCACCTCCAAACACATAAACCGTGAAAACCAAAATGTATGACTTCCCTCAACCGTCACATATCAGTTGTACATAATTAACATGCTCAGGTGAAGCCATAAATGATGTTACCAGTATTGGTACCACAATGTTGTAATCAGAACTTGAACGGTGTTTTGGAACTGGCCAAAAGTGTGACTTGTGGTGTCGTTAAAACAGATTCATTTTAGGTTCCTCACACTTGCATACTTTCCTAATACCTGAAAGATTCTTGTTTTTTCTTTTTCCTTTAAGCTATCTGATTAAGAAAATAGTGATTTGTGACTTGGGTTCTAGTAAAGGATTTCATCAATTAATATACATGTGATCTGAAAAAAAAATCCATATTTTTATCCAAATGAAAGATAAAAAAGTAAAAGGAAGGTCCCAGAAACCAAGTGTTCACTCTGAGGCACTGCTGAATCTGAGGCAGCACAGCGGAGGGTGGCAGAAGTACCAAGATGATCAGTGTTACGTGAGCAAGGCTCACTGGGCAGCAGGCACTGCCCTCGACTCATGGAGAAATTCATCACAGTGCTTGAGAAGAAAGAAAATACATCCTAGAAGTTTTATCTCTCATGATTTGCTTTAGAGAGGTGTGGTGGTCTATGGGAAAAAATTGTTATAAAATGTCAAACACTGCTTGAACAGAAGTATCCCTTTTTCAGTATCATACAATTTTTCTCTTACAACTTACATGCTTTGAGTAGAAAAACATCAAGCATCACTTGACTCTATCATAGCAATTATGAGCATGGGCAGTTGGCATATGTACTTCTTGCCTTGAGTGCATACATACATAAAGAGGGCACCAGAGCAAAAGCTGAATACATGCCCCGACCTCTAAGTATTCAAAATCTGGTCCTATTCCAAGTCCTACAGGTATTCTTTTGTAAAAATTGAGCTGCTTCCAAACATTTCATATATTGAACTTTTTATAAAATGGGATGTACTCACTAATAAGTTTTCTGTATTTGAGAAATTATAAATTTTATATATGTGATCTGGAAAAGTTGGCCAACAATTGAGTCAGGAATAAATTCCTTGCCTGTCTAGTTTCACAGGTGCAGGCAAACTCTGAAGTCAGCCAGGGAGGGTTGCAGAACTGGCTGCTTATTTTCTCTTCAATGACAAGGCTCTCAACAAGAAAAAGAAGGGCAGGGGATATCTGCTCCTTTGTGAAATAAATTAGGTGTTTGTCTACCTCTGGTTTGGTTCTCTATGAAATATAAAATGTATACCAATTATTTTCCCATATTATCATTTATTCTTTGATGAGAAAAAAATATATGTATCTGAAAATATGAAGTTCTGAGATTGCTTTGTGCCCAGGAAAATGAAATCTTGGCATTTAAGTAAGCACTGAATAGATAGAAACACATACCTGATGATTATAGAGAACATGAGCTAATTAATAGTTTACAATATGAAATAAGAGAAGTACTTGATTGTAAAATCTGAATATGCTGGACAGTTGATGCAAAAAGAATGAACTTCTGGATCAGTCATTATAAGAGTGAGAATAAGGAGAAAATGAAAGCCACAAATTAGAGTAGCTGTGCAATCTGAAGGACTCAGCTACTATTTGAGCACCAACCCTTCTCTGGAAGGTACCCAGAGCCTCTTCTGTGAATGTGACTATGTGCAGACACAGAAACCTACTCTAGAGCCTCCATGTAAGTGCTAGCAAAGACAAAACAAAGCAAACATTCCAGCACATAAAGGATGATAGGGTATAATATCTCATAAAACCTAACCACTCATTCTCAAAAGATCTAGGTAGTCCACATTTAACTGTATTTTGACTTTAACTGGGTTTAAACATTCTGTATGTTTGAAACTCTTTGTTCAATTAAAATCTTACACAAAATATGATATCTGAAACAGGTAAAAAGGAACTTCTTAGGTTTGGGGTGGGAGGTGGGATTGGCCTCAAATCCCACCCACTAGCCACTTTTTTTCCTTCCCTCCCTATGTGGTAGCTCCCCAGAGAAGTTCTGTGGAATCACTATATCTCTGAGGAGCCATATGAACTGAAACATTAAAATGAAACTTAGGCATTTCAATTATAGAGATTGGAAATATTTTCTGTTCAGTTTTGACCTATTATTTGTCGATTCTGGGATCCCTGACAGCAAAGACAAGGCTAGACAACTGTCAACATCTAATTAACATGGCAGACTGAACAAATGTTTATCACTGCTCTACTCCTTAACACTTCTAAAATGATAGTCAATCCGTATCATCATCCACAAAGACAAAAGGGAAAAAAGAGAAGGCTAATGTTAACAAAACCTGGGAAAATAGAAAGTTGAAATCTGTAGGTCCCAGGAAAGTGAACTGATTGATGCCCAGAACCTCAGAAAGGCTCAGGAATTGGAAGCATCAGGTTCAAAGGTGGAAGTAAACAAGAGGATTGTTTGAGCTTGGTAATTTAATTATCTTTCCAAGGAAATAGAAGATTTAATCCCTAGTGAGGCCTCAGACTCAAAGATATCTTACTGTTAAAGAAGGTTAAAAGAAAGACACTCTTTGAGCTCTCTTTCTCTATTTAGCTTTTAGAATACTGGGAATCGGTGATTCAAAACAGGGCAGAGGGAAAAGGAAATCCTAATGCACACACTTCTAGAGAGTAGTCGGTCGAGCTAGAATGTAACAGAGAATGGAGAAGACAAGTCCTTCTCCAGGAATGAGGGCTCTCCTTATTAGCTTTATAGTACTTTAAACAATTAGGTATATGTAAATATGATAAAAATAAATTTCAGTAAAAGTAAAGAATACTGAGTGCTTGGTTACCATTCAAGAGAAACAGAATCATAGCTTTTGAAAAATAGATTTCTAAAAAATCATTTCTTTTTGTTCTTTGAAAAATAGTTACCTTCTCAACTTTGTCTTGTCTAGATTAATAAAATACCATTCTGTGTTTTCAGTCACTACTTTGGAAGGAGGGAAGAGATATAAAAGCTTACAGAAAAATAGGGACTAGCAATAGCTATTGCTATTATCATGGATAATTCACCCACAGATAATCCAAATAGTGTTTTACCATTCAAACAGAATGCCTTATTTGATCAGGTATTGTCCAAATTGAATTTTTGGACATAACATACCATTTTAGAGTACTAACATTAAAAAAAAAAGCCAAATCATGTTTCTTCATACACTGCATAAATGGAATTTGCCCTCTTTAAAGTCTAGAGCAGTTACTTACTTTCTGGCAAAATCATCTGTAAAGATTTCCAACTGGAAATGTATTTTGCATGATAACAGGTTGAAGTCATGAATCACTTGGTAACTCATTAGAGTGACTAGCATCAAAGGATCCCTTAGGAATTTGGGGAAAGGTAGTTATGCAATTAATGAAGTTATTTAAAATCCTGATATGGCTGAGCCTGTTTTGAAGACTGCTAGGGATTAATATTTATTTAATAGATTGTCAGTTTCCATGCCAAAAAAAGAAATGTGACAGAAGTCACCCTAGTCTAAATGTAAAAAAAGTAGCCCATTTGAAGCATATTTTATTGCAGTAGTTGACACCATTATAGTCTGTACCATTATATCACCATACAAAAGCCATCATTCTCAAGCTGAAATTAACATTGCTGTTGTTTTCGATTAGAGGAATTGGCTCTAAATCCAGCAATTCTCTGCAGTGATTTATATTTTAGTAGCTGCCATCTTGCACCAGTAGGGAACATGTCAGAGTATAACTGCTCTCTGATGAGACATAAGGTATTAAAATTGATATGAGATGACAAAATGGGAGAAGAGCATTGTAGGGGCAAAGTTTTCACTTGAGGACAGTCTGTTACGGCTTCATCCGTGAGACTCTCTGCTAATCTTTATGTGTGATTCAGACTTAGTCCTTCCTATGGAAATGAACAGGATGTGAGCCTGGTGTTACATAATTAGCTCTTATCTCTTGCATAAAATACTGAAAATGTATTAAGTGCTAGAAGTATCTCATTTGTAAATATAAATGATAGCTGAGTTGATTGACAGAATGAATGCTCCTAGAGACATTTTAGTAGTTCCCTTCATTGTATTGATTTATTATCATATGTCGTAGCTAACTCCACCGTCTTTTATCATTAATCTCTTTTAAAAGCAATGTAATTAGTGATTTCTACCCTGATGTCTGGAACAATAATATCAGAAAATTTCATAATACTTGATCATATTAGTTTTTAAGTGACCTTTATCCCTGAAAACACTCAGAGCCCTCTAAAATCTCTATATTGAATTTCTCTTGCTTACCCCTGAAGCACTCTGAAACTGAGCCAGTACTAAGAGACAATATATATGAGTTTAAACTTTGGAAGGCACAGACTGCACCTTACTCATTTTCATATGCTTAGCATAATACCAGACACTTAAAGTAATGAATAAAGTGCCATAAGTGTTTGAATTTATGGTAGTATTATTGTTATTATACACAAATATTAAATACCAATAAAAGAAGCATGTTGGGTTTCATTCCTACCTCTGGGTCTTGAAGACAATGTCTTTTAGGGCTGGGAAAGTCCTTACACGTTATTTCCAGGATGCCTTTTAACTCCAGGGCTCACACTCTCTTGTCTAACCTCTAACAGAAAGGAGTTGCCTCTTTATCTCTACCCAAGGTTGGTAACTGTCTCTGTTGTATTATATCCAGTATGAATATCCCTTTTTCCATGAGAAAGAAATAAAAAAATATCATAAAAATAAAATCTTCAGCTTCTAATTCTGCACTGAAGGCATGGTGGTAGCCATGTTGCAATGAAATGAAAAGGTTGGTGATAGGAGAACAGGGTGCTTTTCTCACTGAAGGTACTAGTCAAACGGCTGAGGAGAGTGTGAGAGGAAGACAAAAAACTTCTGGAAATACCAGCTAACCATCAGTAAACTAGCTCTGCTGGTTTAACGACTACAGAACAATAAAGTCAGGTTCTTGAAGTGCAGTCAATGCCCTGTGAAATGTCTTAGATAAGTAAGACAAGCCAGACAATCAGCCAAATAAGGCATATAAGGAATGGTTTCTTGGCTATTAAGACGTATTTAAAAGAAAGCATTTCAAGGGAACCTTCATTCACTGTTGGTCAGAATGTCAATTGGTACAGCTACTATGTAAAGCAATATGAAGGTTTCTCAAAAAATTTAAAATAGAAATACCATATTACCCATCCATTTTGTTTCTGGGAACTTACCTGAAGAAAATAAAATCACTAATTTGAAAAAAATATATGCACTTTTACATTTATCACAGTATTATTTATAATAGCCAAGATATGGACAGAACCTAAGTGTCCATCAATAGATGAATAAGGATGTGTTACTTATATGCAGTGGAATATTACTCAGCCACATTCGCCTCAGCCATAAAAAAGGAATGAAATCTTACCGTCTGTGACACATGGATGGACCTAATGGTATTATGCTAAATTCACTGTCAGACAGAGAAAGACAAACACCGTATGATTTCATTTATATGTGGAATCTAAAAAACAAAACAAATGAACAAACAAATAAAACAGAAATAGACTCATAAACACAGAGAACAAACTGATGGTTGCCGTGGGGAGAGGAGTGAGGGGATAGGTGAATTAGGTGAAAGGGATAGAGGTACAAACTTCTAACTATAAAGCAAATTAGTTATGGGGATGAAAGCACAGCATAGGGAATATAATATAGTCAATAATATTGTAATATCTTTGCATGTTGACTGATGGTAACTACACTTATCGTGGTGACCATTTAGCAATGTAAACAATCGCCAATCACTGCCATATATCTGAAACCGATATAATATTATATATCAACTATATTTTAATAAAAAAATGAGAAAACATTTCATGCCATAGGATTTTATCACTCACCATCATGAATAAATATGATGTCCAAATGATATAATAATGTCACCTCTTATAAGTTAGATAAACTGTTAGGTTCATCACATGGTAATCATTTTTCTTGCACTTAACATTACAGACTCTGAAAATGGGAATCCATTGGTATAAATACTATTCCTTTTACCCCACTTCTCACCACCTCCTTCCTAACCTCTCACTTGACAATAGATAAACCAAGAACCTGATGTTATTGCCCTTAGAAGGTGAAGTGTACCTGGGTAAAAGTCATTGTGTAAAAGGATAGTTATATTACTATATTCAAGAGAAAAGGTCTGAGTAGGATTTTCAGTAAGCAACAATTCAGAGACCCTCTTTATCTCTCTGGAAGATTGGTACCTCTCACCAGAGACTCTATCATAAAGATGAGGAGATATTTGAACTTTTCTCTCAGGTGTTTAAATGTCTAGGTCTCTCACAGGTGTATTTTCCTCTTCACTATGGTTATTTTCCCCCTGATCATAACAATAGCTACCAGCTATCTAACCTAATCTACCTGAACATCACCTGGTATGCTTACTTTCCCTATTCTCACCCTCTGCATGTCTTCTCCTCATACATTGCTTATATTTCTCCATAGAACCACCATTTAAGCTTGGAATTTTATCTTTTTGATTCCTTTCTTTTGTCTGACATTTCTAATCACAGATTCTAAACTATTCTCAAGCTTCCATTATCTCCATCCTTCCTTGATTATAATACTTTCCTAATATTCCATGTGTCACAGATGGTAAGATTTCATTCCTTTTTTATGGCTGAGGTGAATGTGGCTGAGTAATATTCCATTGTATATAAGCTCTTCCCAGTTCCCCACCATCTCTGTGCATTTTCACCATAATCTTTCTAAAATGAATCTCATTATTATTCAGTCTTTTGCACCATAGCAGACACCATGCCCAGTACTGTGTTTACCATACCTATACCTTGTCTTCTTTCCAGGCACACAAAGGACCACGTCTCCCTGCCACTAGACTGGAACCAAGTGGCTGTGTTCTGGTGTACAGGAATATGAACTGACACAATGAATCACTTCAGGTGATGCACACACTGTCTTTCCCTTCTTTGATAATATAGGAAGCAATGTCTTCGGCATCATCAGATGAAGGGAGTCGAGATGTCCAAATGACTGGACAGAGGAAATCATGATCATCTATGGCAGACTTTTCATGAGCAAGAAGTAAACTCTCATGTACTGAGTCATTGACTTTTCAGGATTTGCCTGTTGCAGAACTTGAGGTTACACACCTAATAGTCTCAAAACTTCCATTTCATTTCCAGAAAACAACCTGTTACTCAGCCACAAGGTTCTTCATGATCTGCTCCTAACCAAGGCAAACACTGATTGGGTGCCAGGCCCTACATTTAGCATTTTACATATAACATCTTATTCATCTTTATAACAACCTAACAAGGGAAATTGAGGTTCCAAGAGGTTAAGTAATTAATTTATGCTAGCTCAAAAAGCCAACAAAATGGATAGGACTTATATCAAAACCCACTCTTTTGATTTCTTATCTCTTATGCAAGTTTCTCTCTTGCATAAAATTGCATGGATTTCAAAAGCATTCTCTACAGTCAGATACACTTGAGATTGCTGCCTGCTATACCTTTCTTTAGCCGGAGGTCTAGTTAGCCTTGGTTGCCTGGGAGTGACTACAATCACTGAGGATGGTCTTTCTGATTAGAGGGGGAGCCTGTTTCGTTATGCTCATGAAGACCTACGGAGCACCACAGAAAGGGAGGCAGGTGCACGATGTACCTGCACTAAGCTGGACATGAGGTTTTGTGCCATAGGAGTTTCTGGGGCCACAGCAGGTGTATCAGCAACGAATCAACTACTCTGGTAAAGGACACTGTGAACCAGTGAAGTTATGCAGAACCTTGGGAAGTTATGCAGCTCTATGCAAATGTGACGCAGGGCTGTATATTCACTTTCTCCCCAAGTCTGTTTGGAGTGACGTCACCTGAACACCAGGGTAAAAAATACTGGAACACTTCCATCTCTCTTTCAAACTCATCTCACAATGTTTCCATTAATAGCCGACAAAGCTCCACGGAGAGCTGTGATAATCCCGGGGGCGGAAAGGGTTGGTGTGAGCCATTCTGAAGCACCAGAGTTGGTAAATGGCAGAAACAAAGCAGCAGTGAAAGCTCATCGAGTCCCGGGCTGACCTAGCTTCTTGTGCAGAAATAGGTTTCATGTTCAAAGATTCATATTAAGTTAAAACATCCTTTTTTATTTAAACAGGAAGTCTCTGTTGGTAGCTATTCAACTTTGACCAGATATAAGGTTTGCCATGTGTTACTTGGCATAAGGACATGAAAAAGTTTCCTAATATGATATTCTTGTAACTTGAAAAAATTAGTAACTCCCACCATGCAACCCTTGTAGGATCATGTGCTAATGAAGAAGATGCTCTAATAATTAGGCCTGGAGCCCACTGAATGTAACACCTTCCAATTAGCACTCCCCAGCATGAATACCGCCATTATCATTAAACAACAAAGACAAAAATGGGTATCAATCCACATAATAGAAAATAATTGATGAAGTTGGAGGGCGTGATTATTTGTGATTACTTTACAGTCATGCACAGAAAGTAGGAGAACCACAGCTAGTGGTTAATCTCTGGCTACCTCTTTGAAGATAATGAAATTGGCTTCCTACTGATGATTATTCATTAACAATTAATTCTTTCTCAGTGATCTGCCTCATTTTCAGCTTCTCACTACAAACATGCAATGGAATAATTACAAGTGGAAATGAAAAAGCAATTAGTGGCAGATAATGCCAACATCTGATTAAAAAACAGTAGAACAGATTAGCAGTTCCATAGCTGTACGTCGGCCGCCTTCAGCAGGGAGGTGTGAGGCACCCAGTCATACTGCACTTCAAGCTGTGCTTTCTCTTTTATTGCCTCCCCTCCATCATGGTCTGCCACGTTAAATGTTCTCTTTTATTCTAGGGGGCATTGGCTGTGGTAAATACTTTCTACAGATGAAGTAGCTGTTGAGATGATTTGTGTTCCTACATTCTGAAATTCTATAAGGCGCTGCCTCATAATCTGATAGCTAAACCCTGTATCTATAATGGCTAGAGCCTTTCTTTGGGCATCCCAGAAAATATCACCATCCACTTCTTTACTTTTGTTTCAACTTAACCCTTGTTTAGTGGAGCATCTTCAGAAGAAGAGAATCACTAAACCTAAACAAGCCTCTTTCTTCATTAAGCAGTTTGTCTCCTTTCCTGCCTGCGCCTACTGGTTTTGGAGGTTGGCTTCTCACCTTGCAAAATGGACAGTGAGAGGATTTTTACTTAACATTTATTAAGGGTTAAGATAGTTCTAGCTGCTGTATAAATAAACCCTCAGTAAAAGATTTACCAATTCACCATTCTGAGCAACCTGGTTGGTATGTCAGCACTTCATCTGGCATAGAACTACATGAGCAGTGTCAAAACCATCAATGCAGAAGGTAACAAAGCAATTCTCTTTTAGATACCTTGGAAAATGTGTTAATATGAAGGTCTAGTAAGATCTCAGCTCCTCCCATGAGTGCAGACCAGAGTTGTTTACAGAAACTGGGTTTTGAAAAGAACTGCACATTTAATTATACAATCATTTGGTTATATATGACTTTACCAGATCCATGAAGATCAAAACAATAAAAATGGTACGAAATGGAAATAAAGGAAACTCTGATGAGCTCATATTCGGTTGCTATATACCAGGATGGTGTTCCTTACAATCAGAGAAGCATCTGTTCAGATTGGTCATTTCTTTTCAGTATGGCTGTTGAAGATCTGGAATATCATCCCTGAATGTAACAAAATATTTTTAAGCATCTTTTATGTATCTAGAGCTGTGTAGGGGTACTGATATTAATTACACATGGTGTTTCAGCCTCTCATCAGCTCAAAATCTAGTGGGAGAGAAAGACATGTGAAGAAATGTGTGGATAAAATGCAATGATTGCTAGATTTGGGGCATTTAGAGGGTACAAGTGGGAGCTCCACAGACACAAGCAGGAGCAGAAGTGACTAGAACAAAGTCATAAGCAGAGTATGCTTGAAGTAAGCCTTGGAAGGTATCCTTTAATAGAGCAGTGAGATTTGTTGCTGATAGACCTGTTGTGGCCCCAGATCTCCTATGGCAAAACAGCTGCATATCCAGTTTAGCAGAGGTTTGTCCACCTGCCCCGTTTCCATGGTGCTCTATAGCTCTGTTATGAGTGACACTAAATCAGCTTCTCGTCCAGACTCTTCTCAGTGCTTGATCACTCCCAGGCAACCGGGGCCCTATTTCTAACTCCCTAGGTGTTTTTCAAGATCATCTATATGCTGATGATATCCAAATTTATATCTGCAGCTCTGGGCTCTTCTGTGAACTCAGCTTGTTATTCTCACTGCCCACTCCGCATCAGTATCCAATGTCTACTGAATATCTCAGATCATTATGTTTTAAACTCAACTTTTAATTCCAATTCCTCCCCACATTTTTCATTCTCTCTAAGTTTCCTTCAATGGAAAATGACACCAAAAACCAAAGAGCTGTCCCAGAATTCTCTCTTTCTTATAGTCCATATCTAACCCATCAACAAATATTGTTTACTTTATCTTGAAAAAGTATTAGAATCTGACCACATTTAATCTCTTCTACTGCCACCATCTTCTTACAAGTCTCTTTATCTATCATCTAAATCTTGACAATATGTTTCTAATGGTCTCCCTGTTCCACTCTTACCTACCCTCTCCATTTTAATCCTTTAAAATATAAATCTTAATACTTCCCTGTTTGAAAGTCTCAGATGGCTTTGCGTATCAAAGTAAAATCCAAAGTCTGTGCCATGACCTCCAAACCTAGTCACGATCAAGTACAAGGCTACTCTCCTGTCTCATTTCTTACTACTTTTCCTACCACTCACTCTTCACTTTCTCAAGGTTCTCTGTACAGGGGATAAGAGAGTAAGTTCAAGAATTCAGTCATAGACATATTTATATTAACATCCTTTTGACATGTCCTACAGACATCAAGAAGGCAATTGCAACCTGGATCTGGAGTCTCAGTGGGGAGGTCTGGGACTCCAGATATATATTTGCAAGTCATCTGCACATAGTGTCATTTGAAACTCTTGCAATGGGTGTTGCAAAGAGAGGAGAACCAAGCCCTGGGAACTATAATGCATCATGGCCTACAGAGAAGTATGACATCATACAAGAAACTGACAAGCCCCCAAGAAGTAGGAGGAAAACTGGGGGAGTGATGTGCTACAAGCTCATGGAAGTGAGAAATGAGTGTGCCTGTTATCACACTTCTTTTGAGAAGTTTGGTAGTGAGGCAGAGATGAAGAAGATGCACAAGAGCGATGTGTGGTCAAGGAAAAAAAGTTATTTTTATGGGTGAGATCTGAACATATTAAAAGCTGATAAAATTGTACATTTGAAGGGAGAGTGATAATAAGTAAAATTTTTTAAGGGGGGAAATAAATAGCATCACTAATCTGAGAAGGGGGATGCCGTGAAATCACAAGCACAACTAATGAATATTTGAAGCTAATAACAGAAAACAAACATTTAAGGATGTTTTCAAAAAATATTTACTGGCTGGTTGTCTCAACACAAACCTTATATGTTAAAATTACTACAGAAGAAAATAAATCAATCTTGGATAATACAGTTAAAGAAACAATGAGAAGCAAATAAAATTAGAGAATGAAACTAAAATCAAAGAGAGTGAAGGAGCGGGAGGCCAGTCTATAAATAATGACAACAAAAATGAATAAGATAAATCAATTATTTAAATAGAAGATGACCAAATTTGGTCAAAAGCATAAAAATCCATATGCTGCATATGGAGGATGTGCAAGAGATACATGTAATAAAACAAAAGAAATTCAAAGTGAATATGAGGAATGTTAGACAACATTTATTTATGGAATAAGTTACAAAGATGGTTACAGTCTGTGATGAAGGTGCAGCTGTCATAATTTTAATGCTGAATAACTTAGTATCAAAGTATTTGTGAAGCAAAACTGTAAAAAAGAAAAAACAGAAAAGTAATGCAAAACTTTACTATAGCTGTATCAGTCTTTGAAAGAACAAACATAAAAGCGAATAAGGGTATAGAGGACATGAATAATATTATTAATCCAATTTAATAATTATATCCCAAGTTCTATACCTTACAAAGAGTGGATTCACCATTTTTTTCAAGTTTTTCAAAATTTACCAAAAAATGGCGTTAGGTAACAATCCCAAAATAGCCATTACAAATATCTCAGTGTTGACAAAAATTACGCCATTTTCACAAATCAGAGAATAAAATTCCATACATAACTTTAGCTCAACAAACTTTAGAAGAAGCTATTTTCAGAATATATTCTAATATGAATATGTCAAAGATAATGAAAAAATGTGGAGTTTACCCACTCACCAGTCATTCTCCCTGGACAAGTATGGAGAGATTTATCAAGTGAATATTCATAACTTTCAGAATATTTCAGTTACTTCTTCCAATGAATTGTTCACAAGGTCACTCATAACAATATAATAATCTAGCTCACTCCAGTCAGGGTATGTGTCCCACAGATTCAGGTAACCATCACATTGATTTTCAGTTTCATATGGAATAATAATTGAAATTCACCTGCCTTGAAAGGATAAGTTTAGTTTACCTAAAAGAGGGAAAATAGATCATTAATATGCTGATTGGATAATTGCAGAATCTTGGGAAGCGTAGATTTTGCTACCAGAGGCATGAAGCTTTTCTTCAAGTTACTATAAAAAACAATAATTGCTTGTAATCAATGCTGATAGTTTCTCAAAGCTGAGAAAAAGTAAAGAATTCGATTTGCTTGTCCTTGATGAGGTTGACAATATTTACTGGTTCACTGGGTTCATTCCTTTAATTTTTTAAAAACATCTCTGGCGGTGAGAGCTTACCCCATGCACAAAACACTAAGTAGATCTTGTTTCCAGTACCACAGCTTGGACTACATGGAACAAGCCGTTCTTACTGGATACCATCTCCTTAGCACCATCTGTGCATAACCCAGTACATCATTTGCATGTTATTGTTTATCTTGAAGTTATCAAAAATTTTAAAATCTCCTCTCTAGTTGTCAGAGTTAACAAAGATGCACTAAAAACATATCTTCTTGGGTTCCTTTATTCAGCTCATAACTGACAAACACTGAAAGATCACTTGAGTTGCTTTCATTAGGATTTCATCTTAGGTTTCCAGGGAATATTATGGACTTCTTTGTACTCAGTAAAATAAATGCTGCTCTTCATTTGTACCGTAACTGCCATTGTTTGATAAATTATTGTATTTGACAGAGTTGCCCCATCCTATTTCTTTTCCCCAGCTTTGTTCCAGAAAGCATCACCTGGATGTTTGACAGCCAAATAGTGACTGGTGTCTCACCAGTCATGAGCAGCTCTGACTGTGGTGACTGAAGCCACCACTATACACAAGGCTTCTGCAATTTTTATAGTCTCATCTCCTATCACCCTGTGCTGATGTTTCTGAGTTACTTGACTATTTTCCTGCTTTGCTTTAAAAAATTCAATACTCCCCATGGTCGTCTTTGTTCATTTCAAAACCAGTGTTTGAGATAGAATGCTTTCTCGTCAGAACTTTGAGTATCCCCAGACACACTGTATCTAATGGGAGAAGCTTACACTCATTGTCATTCCACTAAAATACAATTCCAACTAATTTTCACCACATTTTATGATATTTTGTTTTCTTTGCAGCTGGTGTTTATCTAAGTGGTTTCAGGTGATTCATCAATTTGGCCTTTCTGCTATTCTGAAAGGGTATGACTGATTTCATTGCAATCTCAGTGCACCTACATTTCCACCAGCATCTTCAGCATTATGCTTTAAAAGGCTTATTTTTAAAGCATTGATTCATGGTATATTCAAGAAAAAGGGAAATCAAGGAGTATGCAGTCTCATTTGCAATTTATAACTGACATTTTGCATACTTAAATATGTAGGTGCATCACTGAAGAGAATGCCATAATGACTGAAAAGTTCAGCATATGAAAATCCATTTAGTGGCCAATCTATGTTATACTCACATCCTAACAGCTTAACTAGTGAGGGTTTTGAAAGGCATGACTGAGCACTGTCATGAAATTCTTGTGGCCTATGTAGGTTGCTCACTTGTTAACTACTTTAGCTTCATCTCAAGTAAAAGTACTCTGAAATTATGGATTTAATCAAAAGTTAAACATTTAAAAATACACATTTAAATAGGAAATTTTTTTGAAACTTGATTCACCACATACATTACCTTAAGTCTTTTGCATCATCCATTTGGAAACACAGCATGTTTAAAATTATAGGTGGGAAATCAGATTTTTTTATTGTATTTCATCTCTAACACTTTGTAACTGCAGGACATGAAGCAAGTTATAATAACTTCCCTAACTGTTGGTTCTTTTAATCATAAAAGGAATAATTAAAGTACTTTTATCATAAGACAGTTGTGAAGATTGATGAAATATTCCATGTTTAGTGCCTGGAAGATAGTAAATTCTAAGTTAATTTTGACCACTAGGATGATGTAAGCACTAGTTTTTTATAGACTTTTTTGCGGGGGTCAACTAAGAGTTCTAGGATTTGTTTTTGCCTGTCAGCCCATGATCTCCAGTGCCTAGGTAATTAGGCAGCAAGCATACTAGAGAAGAAAAGACAAGTTAGTTTGTCTGTGCTAAAGCAACTTTTAGCTAGATGAGTTAATGACTAAAGCTGAACTTTTTATTCAAGGTTTATGCACAGTTTTATTTGTAAAAATAATTACATAATATTTCATGGTCATGCAATCAATAATATCAACAGATCTTATTTAAGCACCAGCAGTTCTAGCTGCTGTATAGCTATTACCTAAATGAATTCTATCAATATCCCTATGACACTAAGTGTGTATCATTATTTTTCCTATTTTAAAAATGAGGAATCTGAAGAGAAATTATGTAACCTGTCCATAACCACAGAAATAGTAACTAGGAGAACCATGACTCAAAAACTGGATTTAAAGTCCCCAGGATATGAGTTTTTGGCTATTATATTTTGTTGCCATTTATAGAAAACAGAGCCCAGAATTTAGCTGCATAACAATATTTCCTAGGGTTTATCTAGTAGAATCACATTTCCAAAATATTGGGGGTTTCTGAAAATTTTTATTTCCATAATTAATAGAGATTAACTAAACACTATTTGTTTTAAAGTTAATAAATGTTTGAATTTCTCTTTGTTGGATGTTTTATTCACTTTTACAACATGTCCAACTTAAACCTTTGCAAGATGCTAACTTCATCAAAAAATCCTATTTTTACCCGATATGTTGCTAACTTACTAAACAGTGGATTCCTGCTTGCTTTGTTTCACAAGTTCCAAATCTTTTCAGCTGAGAAATGATCTAGACGAGAGAATGGCATTTTTCACAAGTGCCCTTAATTTATATTTGTATATTTTTTTCTGAAGAAGTGTTGCAAAATATTAAGGTTTGTATGCACTCCACTAACAAATGCTTTAGTCTGCTCATATACCCATTTGCTTAAAACAAAAGAGCCAGATTACACAGCGTTTGAGTCTGAACCATCGCCCAGATGAGCTCAGAACTAGGCTGACCCTATTGTAAAAGGCCTATATAGGTTGAAGTAATTGTAGCTCAGTTCACATGTTTTAACTCAAGGTATGCCCATGGAATGTTAGGTCATACTCAGTATAATCTTCCACCTCTATAAATTGGGTAATACATGTCTCTACAATTTGTTTGATAATTATAGTATTTGTATCTATTTCAAAATGTTAAATAGCTACCATTTTGCAATTACAAACTGAAAGAATATTTGGTAGGTCAAGCTTAAATTATTGCTTGAAACTTTTTCCCAAATTTGAAAACAAAGTATTTTTTAAATTCTTAAAAATATTTAACATTTTTAATTTTAAAATATTTCAAAACATTAAAAAATTTTTAATTTAAAAAATTATCCATCAGTAAAACAAAGAAACACTAAAGGTGTAAATTTGGAGTGAATTACAACACTGGGATGTATTTTAAATATATCATAATGGGATTGTACTGTGTTTTGAAATATTCTATCATAAATTTCAATTTTTCTTTCATTAAAAAAATGTGTGTACTAGTTATTTTTACTGGACCATGGGGAAATGTGGTAAACAAGGTAGATAGGGATTTGCCCTCAAGGAACATATATTTTAGTTTGTTGGTACATTCAACTGATAAGAGAATTTCAATAATTTGGAAAAAAATTAAATCATATACTAGGTAAATTTTGAACAGCATTAATGCTAATAAAACTTGGAGTCCTATGCTTAAGTTTCCAGTTTCTTACAAAGAGAAAACAATCATGTAAGTAATACCAAAGAGGCTATAAAAAATCCTATTTTTTCTAAGTTATTTCTTCCTTCTCAAAAATAGGTAAATAATTTTAGAAGTCACAATTTTATTCTCCTTCAGTTTCTTTTCTCAATCAGCAGTATTTATCACTATCATCCAATAGCCAAGGGGATTCAAAATACAGAGAATATTATGGCAAAAAATGCAATAAATTCATTATGAAAAAGAAAAATTGAGAGGCTGAATATTGGTTCCACAGAATACAATGATGTATGATAAGAATCATCTTTTGGTGACATTTTATAAAACTAGAGCTTATCTGGAAGGGCACAAAGTTCTATTACTATGTTTACCAGAATCCATTTATATGGCACTGAGAATATTTGTGGCCAGAAAAATCTATTTAGTGATTTGTGAAGGTATAATCTTAGAGCTTGTACTGTTGGCCGCATTTAGCTTTCATAGGTATAATATAAACAGATTTGCAACTGTTATTTGCTCTATTTCAAGTGCTTTAAATATTCCACCTTGTTTGAAGGACAAGCAGCTATATGGATGAGGCTCCTCTGTGCCAGCAGTGATTAAACAAATTAAAATCAGCAACTCAAAACATGTTAAGTATTCCTTTAACTGAAATTTCATGTGCCTTCTCACTTATTTGACATTGTTTTACAAAATCAAAATCCCAAATTAGTTTAGAAGATGAGACACAACTTCTCAAATACTACTGGAATTTTTGAAAAGCTAGTTTCCTTGCACAACTCTATTAACCTCAGAGGGTTAGGGAAGTAGTTCTCCCTCCAGACTTTGTATTAGATAGCAAAGCCTTACAGAAAAAAGAAAGTGATGCTGGGGCCCCAGCCCAGAACAACTACCCTCTCACTGGGGCTCAGATTTATTTTAAATGTTTCTCAGGAGATTTGAACATACATCAAATGTTGTTAATCACCATGTTAGAGAAATAATGCTAGTAGAGAAACAAGTGAAGTACCACTGATATCTAATAGAAATATTATCAGAGTAATTTTAAATTTTCTAATATCTACATTAGAAAACATAAAAGGTAAAGATGAAATTTACCTTAACAATATATTTCAATTAACCCAATATAACCAAAATATCATTTCAACATGAAATCAATACAGTTATTAATAAAATATCTTACATTCTTTTTACTAATCTTCAAAATCTGGTATTTTATACTTATTGCATATCTCGATTTTGAATAGCCATATGTTAAGTCCTAAGAGATACATATGCCTAGGGAAAAGCATCCTGACAAATTTATTGCATGCTTTACAATATATGACTTAGAAAACCTTTACCTTCGTTAAAAAATATTTACTTTTGAATATATGACAAAATAGTATGAACATGAACAAATGATATAATACTTAGAAAGGCATATTTTATTAGTTGGACAAATTAGGGATAAATATCTCTGCCCCTCCCTCCCTTCCTTTCTTTCTTTTTAAATATACATTTTTCTTACAAATAAGTGCACACTCTAAGTACCTTTATAATTGTTTGTATAGTGCAACGCAGTAAAAGACTAACTGGGCTTTGAATATGGCCTCACTACATTCTCTCTTGGTCACTCCTCCATACCTCAGTTTTTTATCTGAAAAATAGGATTAAAAATAACATATATATCATAGAGATATTTTGAGAATAAAATGAAATTATGCAATTAACTATTCAATAAGTGTTAGGAATTATGATTTTAATGACTTTATTAGTATTATTATACTTACTATTTTAATATTTGATATCATTCCACACTAGGGACATAGCAAAACTTATCAGTTGTCAATGAATGACATTTGGGTTGCTTCTAATCTTTGGTATTATAAAAATTCTGTGGCATGTAATATTGTACATGCATCATTTTATACACAAGCCTATTTATATAGAGGATAAATAAATATCTAGAAATGGAATTTTTAGGGCAAATGTTATATGCTTCTTGCATTTTAGCATATATTGCCAATTGCTCTTCACAGAGGCTCTACCAATTTACCCCCTAATAACAATATAAGACAGTGTCAATTTCTCCTTTCACAGGATGTTAACAATTTAAGGTGTTTTTTTTTTTTAATGACATCTGAAATGCAACCTGATTTTAAAAACATTTCTGTGCTTGATTGAAGAAAGCATATTGAAATGACTTTGAATGAAAGGAAATCATCAAATACTTCAGAGTTTTAAAATGTAGATCTTGGAACTCTTAGAACAACTCTAAGAAGAATGTAATATAAGAGAAAAATAAGGAAAGATATCATCACTTAATTTCTCCAATATTTTTTCTATCTGAGTGGATAGTACTAATATTTCAATGTCTCACGATAATTAGCAAGTTAATTTCACTAATTCATCACTTTGGAAAGTTTAATTATTTCTATAGATCATTTTGGACCACTTTACATTCAATTAGGAAATAAAAGTAGTGGACCTATGGTATTATAATTTAATTTATACAACATTATGGTTTTATAACTAGCTCATATTATTAAAATAACTTATTTCAAAATTGAACTTTTTGATTACTGATCCGTGAATTCCTACAGACTCTGATTATAAAGGACTAATGATGAAGCTCCTGGGAGGCCGCTTTGTCCTTATTCTAGTGAGGCCCGCTACCCTGGGTCAGGGCATGAGCTGTGCCCGAGGAGTGTGCTGTCTCAGGCTTCCCTCTCATTAGCAAGCACAAGAAAAAAGAGGATGTCCCAGGAATTTTCTGGCAAGGCAATAGCATGCACTTACAGTTAAGCAAATTGAATAAATCTGACAATATAATACCTTCATCTTCTAGATAGGGAATGAAGAAGGTTTTCTTTCTTTTTTCCAGTTGTGGCCATTGAAGCTTTGAACACCTGCTTCCTCTCCTGGCTTTGTTACTCTCAATAAAGAAAGCAATTCCTGTTAAGGAGTGAGAGGTTAAGTGCCCAGAAATATTGCACCGATGCATGGTGTTGTAAAGGGAGAAAATCAGCTATAGACTAGCTTCAACTAGATTAGGAGCTATTGTTCAGGGGGGTGTTCATCTTGGAATTTTTCTAATTAAAGGAAAAATAAAGAGGCCAAATTTCAGCACTGTGAATCGAAGTCTTCTTTGGGAATCCTCTTTCCTTTATGAATAAATTAGCCTAATCATCTTATGCGTTCTTCTTGAATAGGAGGGATGCGTCGATGGATGGATAGAGGAAAAATAGATACATGTAAATATGGAATAAATATGAGCTCATGAGAAAGAGAGCCTAAAAAGAAATCAAGAGAAAATGTTTGAGAAATATCTGAAGGAAAGATAGGGAGCCCAGATAACCCACTGTAAAATAAATCATGCTGTTGGTAATATTGACAAGTTTACTGTGTCTCATAATGGATAATGACAAGATTACCCATGTCAAATGCCTCTTAAGGATAATCCATATGTTCATTTGCAGAGTGACACTAATGAGCAATATTCTAACTTTTTTCTTAATCTTTTTTGTAACTTGAAATGCAATATGGGAAATCATAATAGACAACCTATCAAACTGTAAAAGGGGTAGATATGACAGAGAATATTTATCATAACAAACCCCATTCAGGAGAAGTTAAATATATTAGACTAGATATTTTTATATTTTACATTTTAGTCTCAATTGTATCCATATTCTCTAATATGTATTCATTTCTGTAAGGAGTGAAAATGGGAAAAAAATAACACTGTTACTATATTCCAAAACTGGATAAAATGTTGGTTATATATTATTTTCTTTGTCATATTATATACACAGTATTTAGGTTTTATTGCCTCTCACAACAAAAGGAAAAATCATGATTTTTTAAATTGTTTTTCTCTTAGGCTCTATGATATCTGAACACTATATCTAAGATGATTTCCCATTAGGTAAGGTTGTAGCTAAGCTCAAAAAATTCCAATTGAGAAAATTAACCTGACACCAAAAAGTTGTGTATGTGCTTGCCTTTGTAAAATTAAATACCAAAGCAGGAAACAGGAGAGAAAAGGAAATAGGTTTTATAGCTGCTATAAATCAAAAGCATACTCAGGTCTAAAGAAAACAAATCCCCAAACTGCACTACGTTAGACAATTTTCCTATAAGCTAATACTTGGTCTATACATTGATACTGCATTTCCACACTCTTCCATAAAATACTATTCTCATCACCGACATTGCTAAAGTATTCCTTATTTCTGGCTTGTGATTTCACTGGTCCTTTTCCACAATCAGACATCTCTATGCTGTGTCTCAAGATTACCAAGAGAAAAACCAACAAAGCTAAAGAGGTCACCCAAACAGTTAACAGATTCGGCTATGTGTGCATTAAAAGTCAGGATAGGCTGAAGCACCACATTAGAGGAGAAGGACGTATAAGATGATTCTGAACACAGATAGGAAAGAACTTGTCCTCCTACTAGATAAAATAGTGTTGAGGCAGTTATTTTTTATTTAAAGTGATTGTAATCATTGCTTCAAATAGAGAAACTTAATCACTCTGGTAATACTTTTAATAAAGAAGAAACAAATATTGAACGTCACAGTATGAGGAAGAATTCAAAACATGTACTTGAGTGTTTGCATCTCAGAATTTTCAGCAGTAAGTACTGATTTCACAGGTGGTGCCAGAGAATGGAGCACATGGGATACTGAGGAGGTATTTGGATGGTTTCTAGACTGTCATGCTAACTTTACATGACAACCTCTTAGGGGTAGTGATAGTGTGGAAGGAGATGTGAGTAGAGGGAAATTCACCTTTGCTGACCATTACTCACATTACCTCATGCTATTGCCCAAACCACACTTACACAGTCCGATCCTTCTCTTTTTGTCAGAAACAGAGCTGATGTGAGAAGTTAGGTAGTTTTCCTCACACAGCTGAAGGGAATGCCAAAGTTGGAAATCAAGTCAGTGGTCTATAACCTTACCCTATGCCATCATGCTGTTGAATGGTTTATTTGAATTTGTCCCAAACTGAGAAAATCTGATTTAAACAATCTTTAGATTAACAGAAACTCCTTTTCAAAATCCTAATGTTCCCCCTCTGTTGCTGTTGAGCCTTCCATCTGATGTTCTACTTTTCTGAGGCTGGTGTTTATGTAAACCATTGACTGTGTGTTTCCTTAAAGACAAATTCCTCAATGAGAAGCATTGAAAACATTACTTTAGGAAAGCTATAGTTTATCTAAAGCAGGTCCATAAATATGTTTATATTTGTTTTCATTTTTTTATTCACTATTAAGTAGAAACAATACTTTGAGGTTCCTGCCAATTAGAGTGAATGGTTGCAAACCTGTATGATCAACTAAGTCAGTTTATCCCTAGCAAAGGAAAAGGCCACTGCAAGAAACATTTATTGCAGCTGTAGTTCTCCTCCCTGACCATGTGCTGTGATGAAGCTCATCAGGATGCAACCATCCCTCCTGCCAAGTATCTATAATGGAATAAAAAAAAAAAAAGTTAGCCCTCAGGCACCATGCTAGACACTGGTGTGAACAAAACAGAACTTGTCCTCAAAAAGCTTAGAGTATCAAGCTAGGCTGTCTAGTAGTCTCCATTAGCTCCATGTAGCTATTTAAATGTAAACTGATTAAAACTTAATGAAATTTTAGAGCAAGATCATCAGACACACCAGACATACTTCAAAAGCTCAATAGCCACCCTATGGGACAGGTCAGAATTTAGTCCATTTCTATCAATACAGAAAGTTGTGTTGAACAGTCCTGTTAAAGATGAAATAAAATCTAGAAGTGAAGAATGCAATCAAGCTGCAACTGGCAGGAGAGTAACTTCAAGCAGAAGAGTTGATGAGTCAAAGAGACAGCAGATTTTCAGTCCCATATGTACCTGAGTCTAGTTCTACAACTGCCATTTAATTCCATTGGTCCTGCTCTTTGTTATATGCTAGCACCATACCAATTCAATTGTAGATGACTTACAGTATGGGAAAAAATTCAAAACATGCATTTGAGTGTTTGCATCTCAGAATTTTCAGCAGTAAGTACTGATTTCATAGGTGGTGACAGAGAATGGAGCACATGGGATACTGAGGAGGTATTTGGATGGTTTCTAGATTGTCAAGCTAACTTCACACGACAACCTCTTAGGGGTAGTAATAGGTTTTAGTATCTGTTAGAGCCAGTCCCCATTCATAGAGCTTCTATTTTTTGTTTGTTTTGTGCCTTTTATTTCTTATTTTCAATTGAGGTATAATTGACATATAACATTATATTAGTTTTTTGGTGTATCATGTAATAATTTGATATAGGTATTTATCATGAAGTGATTACTACAGTAAGTTTAAATTCCCTCACTACACAGTTATAAATTATTTTTTCCCTGCAATAAGAAGTTTTAAGATCTACTTTCTTGGCAACTTTCACATATACAATACTACAGTCACCATGTTATTCATTATGTCCCCAGGACATAATCTCATAACTGGAAGTTTGTACTTTTTGACCCCCTTCATCCAATTGCTCCACCCTGGCCCCCTCCACCTATAGCAACTACCAATCTGTTCTCTGTACCTATGAGTTCATATTTTCTTCCAGTTTTTTTAGATTCTAGATATAAATGAGATCATACAGAATTTGTATTTCACTGTCTGATTTATTTCACTTAGCATGTTTTCAAGGTCTATCCATGTTATCACAAATGGCAATATTTCTTTTTATGGCTGAATAGTATTCCATTCCACTGTGTATATATAAAAAGACCTTCTTTCTAATATTTTCTTTGTATTTCTATTCTTGTATGTTCATTTTTCTGCATGAACTTTAGTATCAACTCATCTTGCTTCACAGAAATGTTTATCAATATTTTTACTGTACCTTTCATATTTAATGTATTTAAAAAATATTTTTCCATTATTTAATCTGAATTCCTTTTCAGACTATCTTCCATTATGACATGGATTATGTTGTTTTCCTTTAAATGTAAAATTTTATAATAAATAATAAATTAATATAAACTACTCTCATGAAATAGTTATTTCATTTTATGAAACAGTTTTGTATATATGAAGTAAGTTTTACACACACACACACACACACACACACACACACACACACACACACACACACAGTTTCATTCATTCATCCACTGATGGACACTTAGGTGGTTTCCAATAAACATGGAAGTACAGGTATCTTTTCCAGTTAATTTTTTCATTTTCTTCAGATAAATACTCAGAAGTAGAACTGCTGGATCATATGGTAGTTCAATTTTTAATTTTTTGAGGACCCTCTATACTGCTTTCCATAGTCACTGCACCAGTTTACATTCCCACCAACAGTACACAAGGTTCCCTTTTCTCCACATCCTCTCCAGCACTTGTCTTTTTAATAGTAGCCATTTTAACAGGTGTGAGGTGATGTCTGTGGTTTTAATTTGCATTTCCCTGATGCTTAGTGATGTTGAACACCATTTCATGTACCTGTTAGCCTTCTGTATGTCTTCTTTAGAAAAAAGTCTCTTAGGATCCTTTGTCCATTTTTAAAATTTGATTATTTTTTTTTGCTCTAGAATTGTAAGAGTTCTTTATGTATTTGGCATATTAACCACTTGTCAAATAGATCATTTGCACTATTTTTTTCCATTCACTAGGTTGCCCTTTTATTTTGTTGATACTTTCCTTTGCTGGGCAGAAGCTTTTTAGTTTGATGGAGTTCTATTTGTTTATTTTTGCTTTTGCTGCCTCGGCTTTTGGTGTCAAATCCAAAAAAATCTATGTCAAGGAGCTTACTATGTTTTCTTCTGGGAGTTTTGTGGTTTCATGTCTTATGTTCAAGCCTTTAATCTGAGTTGATATTTGGTGTAAGATGGTGCAGTTTCATTCTTTTTGAATGTGACTGCCCATGTAACTTTTCTTTTTAGTGTTTTCTTGACTATTCTTACAAGTTTATTTTCTGCTTGAACTTTAGTATCAATGTATTTAGCTTCATAAAAATATTTGTTGCTGTTTTTGCTTTACTTCTCATTTTATGTATTTTTAAAAATGTTTTTCCCTATCTCAATTTGAATTCTTTCCAGCATATCTTTAGTTATAACATGGATTGTATTTTCTTTAAAAAGTATGATTTTTACAATAAACAAATCAATTAAATCTCATTTTATTATGAAATAGTTATTTCAACTTCAAAATTATATAAATAATGTGTTAAGCCTATTGTGTGCTAAAAGCATTACATGGATTCTTATTGATAAAGACCACAAACATAAAATACAAATTATTATTTAACTTATAAATGAGAAATCTAAGGTATATATAGATTGTACAGCTTGTTTAAAACATTTAAGGTGGGTCTATCTAAAATCAATGCCTGCCATATTGAAAACATGTAATATTGTTCCCTTTAGAAAATAACATTTGTCAGAGTCCAAGTCATGCATGGTTCCATAAAGGGAAGCATTTAATTTCAGTACTGTTATGTCATCCTGAACACCAATACAGAGATGATTTTCACTGAATGTGACTGAAAAAGGTCACTGACCAGTGGAATGAACTGTAATCTAAAATAAAATAATACCATATTAGAACTCAAACAAGCTGATTCCAGCCTAGTTATTGCTACTGCTTAGCCAGAAACACTTTCTTGGGACTGTCATTCTATCTCTAACTCACTGTCTTTTACTGTGCAATGGGGCAACCTACCTACTCTGTCTCTCAGAGTCCTTGTAGCAACAAAATGAGTAAACATGCATAGTAATGCATGGACAGAATAGATATATGTAGGCCAATGATAACTAGAAGCAATTTCAAAAGTTGACATGGAAAACTAATATAAAGCTTCAGATAAAGAGGTCATTTAATAACAAGTCATTTTTCCAGATCACTGCACCTCCCTTAGCACTTTTTATTCTTTTTATACTATATCAAAAGAATGACTAAATGGTCATTTAACATGTTTCTAGGAAACCACATTTCTTTAATTTAGAAGTAGTAAGACTGATATGTGCCACATCTAGATAATATTCATCAGAAGGTCTAATAATTTCAATTAATTTTATGTAGTAAAGTCTACTAAGAGAATTTAGAAGGACAAATTCTTACAAAATGTATGTGACTTTCATTTTCAGTACTTCCTATTTTCATTTAGTATTTTCTCACGGGACTTACATACTTCTGCTTCTAATATGAACATTTGAAACACTAAGTACACTTTCAAGAGGATCATTTCGTATTTTGCCGAACTGACATACATCTCTAGTTTCATTTCTGAGTTGGTATAATCAGTTTTGAGGGGAATTTAAATAGTGAGTAGCTGGGGGAAGGGGATTTACTTTGTTCCATAACCTAGCAACTTTCTGACCCACAGTGTGTTTTCTTTGGAGATATTTTGAGTGATTTATTTCTCTAGAAATATAGCTCACAAACCCATGAAGCACGTGGCCTGCCTTTGTTCCCTTTTGGGCAATGCTGTCTTCCTGCTCTGCCATGACATCACCATTTTCCCAGTATTTTAGTTCGTACGGCTCATCTCTTCCTTTTGCGGTGCCCCTTCCATCCCTGTGGTCCTAATGAGAGAGCCTTGTCCATTTCACAAATGAGAAATATGAGGCATATAGAGATTACGTCACTTGCCTAGGGGATTTAAACTGGGTGTGCCTAGTGCTAAAGCCCAAGAGTATGAGGGAGCCACGTTATCTGTCACTTCCAACCTTATCCAGGCTGCCCCTGTTAAGGACTTTATTACCTCAAAATTCAGCTAGTCTAGCCTCGTGTGGCTCTCTTCTAAGCCACTGCGCATCTTTTCATGGCCCAACACACAAATTCTCTCATATTGCCAGCCCTCTCCCCCAGCCCTAACTGGAATTTTTTTCTCTGTTACCTCTGATCATTTATACCAAGGATTCCCATCTTGACTGAATGTTAGAATCACCTTAGTAGCTCTTGAACCATGTAAATGCCTGGGCTTCACCTCAGATCAGTCAAATAAGATTTTCTTGGGAGTGGAATTCACTATTTTAAAGTACAACCAGGTTTGAGAGTGCCAAACTTAAATCTACACATTCTTTAAATATCTGTCTGAGTCCCGCTTTCTGAGCTATATCAGTCCACTTGGTTCTTATGATCCCCTGAATGACCACCTGATAGTTCCTTGTATTTCTATTACCATGCTTAATTTCTTCAGATGTTTTCATTCATGCATTTAGTGAGTACTTGAGTACTTACTGAATATCTTTTACTTGAAAAACCTTATCTTACACCTGTCATATATGTCATCTTCTCTCAACTAATTGAAACAACCTTAAAGACACAAGTTATATCTCATTTTTATTCCTCTAAGCAAAACATACCTAATGCAGTTATAAGCTCCTATTAGATCTCAATCAATACTTTTTGATGATAGCTCTAGTTTTTTATCTTATTCTTGTTAGCCACCCAGGTTTTCAGCAAACATTTTTTATTGAACTGCTAATTATGCAGAAGATACTTCAATAGATTTTTTTTCATTTTAAAGAATAATCTTCTTCTTGACTGACTACAAATACACTTGTTTGCCTCTTTCATGACTTTCTGTTCTAGTGATTTTTGGTCTTTTCTGTGTTGGACAATGCAACCTGATAATGGAAATTTATTAACTTTGTCTTATATGTCAGATATTCTTCTGAGTTCTTTGCATTTATTAATTCATTCAGTAGTCTAATCATGAGATAGTACCTTCACAGGCAGTGCCTTCTGAGAGGGGAAATAACTTTGTCCAAGGTAACCTGCACAGTACAGGGCAGAGGTGGGACGGCCCGGCCTCAGGGCCTACCAGTTTGCCCTCAGCAAAGAGACACTTTTCTAAAGAGACAGTTTTCAAGCAAGCAGATGTTTCTTCAACTCAGGGAACATAGCCATTGTTCCCTTAGATCTACTGGGTTACATGTGGTTTACTGACTTACTAGAAGAATTCTAAAATAATTATGAAGTAAAAATTGCTATCTCTAGTACTAAAAATTGGTTCTCATTCAATTGTCACTAACAGCACAAAAATGTTTTACAGAAAAAAAGATCTAAGAAATCTTAATATCCAAGAGGAGTTGCCTAGTTGTTTTAAAGTGCTGTCACTTTAGATTATTAAAGAACTTTTTGAATCTCTACAACTGTCCCCAGATGAGGTTTGCATTTTGAGGTGGTTGGAAACAAACTTCTCCCTTCTAACTTCACATTTCATGATTTTTTTTCAAAGAGAAAAAAAAAGCAAAGGTTTCAGTTACAAAATAAACAGTCTATAAATGTACATCCTGTCTAAAGAAGTAGAGAATATGAAACCAGATGATTCTCAAGATTAAAGGGCAAAAGGTTTGCAGCTATTTTACAAATACCTTTATCCTTCTAGACATTTTTCTTTCATCTCCCCTACAGTACTTTTCTCCCTCCCTTTTTCCCTCTTTCAACTTTGATTCATTTCTGAATCTCTTTGCAGCTGTAAACAAAGTTCTCTGAAAATGTATCTGAAGTAAAGCTATTACAGAGAAATTTCAAAATATTTTGAAAGCATTCTTTTCCTTTCTTCAGTTAGGAAATTAGGTGCTTCTTTCTTGGTGAGATGTTAATACCATTCAAAGCCCAGTATTACCTCAATGAACTTAGTATCATCTATTTACAAGGCACATTTAAGGCACAAATTAAGAGAAATTAGTTTTTGAAGTCTGATATTTAGGCAAAATTGAGAACTGAATCAACAGCAAAAGGAAAGAAGACAAGTAACATGAAAACTCTCAGACATGTGTATTAAAATATGCATCAGATAGGCATGAACCTTTTGACTGAATTGTCTGCAAGGTGCTAGATGTGTCTTCTGGGTCTAATCAATACTGCCCAGAAAATACTAAAACGGTAGATAGTGGCAAAAAAAAAAAGTCAAGGTAGTTTCTTCTTGGATCCTAAGAACTGGCTATTTAGGAAACCTCTACCTAAATGGCAGTTGGCTTGTGAAAACTTGTCTTATCCAGAAACCCTCCCGTGGTTTTATACACCAGACCTAAGAAAATAGATATTAGTTACCAAGATGTCGATTACTAAGCCACAGGCAAGACAAGTATTCTGACCTTCCTGTATGTGCAGGAAGAGCACGGTTAGTGCCCCTGCTTCTGGGTGTGTGTGTCATCAGCATAATGAATAGGATTGTTATTTTTGCCTAAAATGAAAGATAAGTCCAAACCTGTCAGAAATAAATACTTCCACTTCACACATAAAAATGGGAATACAACTGAGAAATGGGAACTCTCAGCAAGAATGATATTCATGTATATTTTCTTCACAAACATCTGTTGGGCAGTTAATATGAGATTTGCTGGTAGGCTCTAAAATCAAGCTGCCTGGAGTTCCCCTACTCAGCACTGTGTACTGTTAACTGTAAGAGATTAATACACCTTTTGCAACATTGGCTTACTAATCTCTGGCAGAGTGAGATCGTAGTTGTATTTTATTTGTCCAGGGAAGTAATTAACTTTCAATAATTTAATGGAAATTTAGAACAACCTTGCTTGCCACAGTCAAGAGATGGAGAAAACTAGAAATAACCCCAGAATTGATCATCGTTTTCACTGGTAGATTCATATCGCAAAGAGGCACTAACATTGTCCTTTATCAACACTCACATTGCCAACTGCACACAAACTGTGAAGGAAATGTTGAGACTTGTGCTTTCCTTACAGACCCCTTTCGTCAATTTATCTCAACCGTTTTAATGCATGCTCTTCAAGATAAGGAAACACACCACATTACAGGGATACATACATACTCAGAATTAGTACAACAGCTTCTACCTGTCAATATAGCTCCTCAAACCGCAAAGAGCACCTCCCCCATACAGGGAAAACAACCGAATTATTTTGAGTAGTTCTCTCACACAATGGTTTCTTCTCTGTTGACAGCCCCTCAGCCTCTGCCTTGCACAGAAGGTCAGGGAAACTGAGCTGTATCATTGGATGCCTCCCACCTGTTGATTCCCGTCAGCCCTGCCAGTGACCCACACAAGAGGGCTCGCGAGTGCATGCAGCAGTGCTTTGTGCATTTGATCCACCAGGAGGCAGGTTACGGAGGTTTGGACTTCAATCCACATTTTAATCATTTCCAAGGAAGTATTTACCTAAGCAGACAGTATTTGTCAGTTTAAACCATGGCACTTGCCAAGATAAATTATACTTACTATTCAGCATGCTTTCCTTACCTCTGATGAAAGGAGTAAATGGCTCTCACACTCTCTAAAAATGCTCCCCTTCTTCAAATGGCATTGTTGATATTGATGATTAATTTAAAGATGAAAATAAACAAGATTTTAAAAAAATCCCGAAGTTCATGGCACTGTGATAGACTGAGTATAATTTTTGAAATCAGGATAAGCCCACTTTGGATTCCATTTAGGACCTGTGTGGCCTGAGGCAATTTACCTAATATCTCTGAGATTCAATTTCTTCACCAATAAAATAAGGAGAAGAAATACCTACTCATACATCTGGTGTGGGGTTTAAATGAGGTCAAATGTCAGGTATAATGTGAACATGCAGTAAATGCTAGCTCCCTTCTGTAGTGTGGGGAAAAAAAGTTCATGGGCTTTATCTTTGAGCAACTTTTCTATTATTCTTGAGGGAAATTAACAAATTAAAATTATAATATAAGGAAATGAAGTTCTGAGGCAATTTTTGGGCTCTTCACCTTCTGAAACAACACATCTGATGATCTCAGGATGATTAAACATCAATTTAAGAGGGAGGATTAATTCAAATTCAAACAACCACTTATGTTCTATTATTCAAGGTTTAGTGGTAAAATGAAAAAAGAAAGTTACAGACTAAATATAGTTATTGTCCTTTAAAGACCTGTTTTCCCTGATAGCATTATGGGCCTAAGATGTCTAAATGATTTCCCCAAAAAGAAGAGTCTAAAATGATTTCCCCAAGCTTGTGAAGAATCTAAAATCCATCACTACTACCCAACCAGAAACTAAGTTTTTTAACTTAAATTCTAAAAAATGTGAAAAGCATCCTTTAGCTGTTCCCAATCTCTTGTCAAAGAAGCAAGTTTAAACTGCAATCTGTGAAGATCTATAGCTAGATAAACTCACAAATTTATATCATAGTGGGGGCAATTGATACAGAGGCTCTAATCTTTAGTTCTAGCAGAGACTTCAAAGAATTAGAAAAGTCATACTTACCACAAAAACTAGTGGGTAACCATGGCTAACCAGCAGGCAGCTGTGGAATCAGAGATAACAAAGGCAAAGGGGTCATTTCTGTGTCTCATAAAGAGAAGGGTTGCCATTTGTTGCCACGTTCCCTTTATTGCCTGCTGCTGGGTGCTCTGCAGACGTGGCCCAAAGAGGAGGGCAGGTGGGACTTGACTCGAACTCTTGGATAACACATGGAGTGACAACTGGAAGGAGAGTCCAGATCCCTGGATGTCTTGCAACCAAGCTACCAAGGGTTGGGTAACTTTTTCTGTGCCCCTGACTTCAAATTAATAAATGAAACCTGCTCAGATATAACTGCCTGTCCTTTCCAAACTGACACGTGGACTCTGGAACAATTTTGAATCCTGATTCTGCCACTTTGCTGTGTGCCCTAGGGTAAGCTACTAAACTTTTTTATCTGTAAACTGGGCATTATATTTGTCCCCAGTGCATAGGGCTGTCAGGATGGTTAACCGAGTTAATATCTGTAAAGAACTGGGAACACTGTCTGGTGCACATGCAATTTTTCATAAAGTTTCTCAAGAATACCATACCTCCAATGTAACACCAAGATATTCAGAAAGATAATCTCAAGTTTATGCCAAAAATTAGTCTTTAACTAGGCCAGGAATCAACCAAGATTTTTAATTATTGAAATATTATTTTGCTTATTTTAATAAAAGTATGCATTAAATACCTAAATGCATATATAAATATGTTTAAATATATTTAAATATAAATCACATATACTATACACTATTTACTATTTATTTATCATGCTGACATATAAGTTCCCGCTTTTTAGTGTGACCAATATCAAGATCAGATCAAATGTATGTGTGTGAAAATAGAATGTTTTTGTATAGCTCATAACATTTCTATTCTATAATTGGTAAAGGTTATGACTGACTCTTGTCAACCTATCATCTATACTGCACTATCTTCAAGTAATAAAAAAACTGATTTTGGCAAGTTAGCTGTGCAAAGTAGAGTCATTGACTAAACAACCTATATATACAAAGACATAATCATGATGTGGTCCTAACTTGAAATAATCATATTTGTGGTCTTCAATTTTTTTCTTTTACATTTTGCTTTTGTGACAAGAGGTAGCTCCTTCATCCATGAAAAATATTATAAGAGGATTATTTATAATGAAACATAAGACATTGGGATTCTCAAAATTTATGTTAGAACTTTCAGTATCTCTTGAACATGTAAACTTAAAAATTCTTCACTCTTGTTTGCCACAGGAGCACAGAGCTGAGAAGTGGGTCCAGGTTTTCTCTGCTGTGAATGAGTATCATGTTTCTGTTGATGGACCTATAGGTGGATATTTGAACATACATATTTAAAGCATCATAGAGGTTTTGTTAATCACATCAATGATTATTTTACTCAAAACCATGCTGGCTTAAACCATATCTTTTAAATGATTTTTCATGTTTTACTCTTGAATTTACAAAATATTTCATTGAACAGACCACATATCTGATTTTTACAAAATAAGGCTATATGCCTCAAAATCAATTAGCTTTTCCTATAACTAATGCCCAAATTTACATAAGTGAAAAGCACTAACTATATTCTCATGCTGATGCTGAATGAAATTAATCAGCCCAGGGGTCTGATATATTTCCTACAGATTAGAGGGAGCATACTGCTCTGATTCATACTTTAAGTCAATTTTAGTTTCCTCTGGAGTGGGAGCCGAAACTGATGCATTTTTCTATTTCCCCAGAGTGTTTATTATATATTATATATAAATAAAAGTATGCTAACTCAAATGGGGAAAGTTGAGGGGACACATATGCAGCTCACTATAGAAGGAGCTGAACAGAAGAAATGTGTTTAAGTTATGATCATGCTATTTGAGATAAGGTACATCGTACTGAACATCTTCAATACAGAAAAGTAACAATCACATTTAGAAAAGTAATATTTTCTTATGTGGATATACAAATTCTCTCAAAAATCTGTTGTATCGTATTTCTATTTCCAATAAGAAGTGCTTCTTGGGAATTATGGTGACCCTCAACTTGGGTCGACACACTATTCCTTAAAACATACATACACACACACACACACACACAATGAGTGTCTACCTATTTTCCTCTTGGTCTGGCATTCCTTGCATAAGCTGAAAATGGTTCTTTAGTTATCAAAGCAGTCTAATAATTGGATATTTTTTAAAACTTGAGGTAAAATCAAAGCCCTCAGATGGCATAATTTAGGTACCAACAATATGCTGGATTCGCACTGCAGATGGTGGATCACTAATGGGTAACGCATACATGTTGTACATGTACAGATTTAGCCATATATGGGGATAGGAATTTTATGCCTAATTAGTCATTCACAGCTAAAGTCCATTACCAAACTTTTGTTTATAACCAAGCATAGGATACAATTTATAACCAAGCATAGGATTTTATAGTACAATGAAGAGCATAATAACTACTTCCTAAGACCTCCTAAAAATTTTTATACAAATGATATTTTCAATAATTAGAAAACTTGCAATAATCTAGAAGAAATTAGAACTACTGTAATGGTATTGAGATTGGAGAAAAACGGACAGTTTTGAGACATGTGATAGAATTGACATGTTTTGGTGATCCATTGGATATAGGAAAGAGGGAGAATCTGAATGATGACCATGTTTCATACTTGACTGCCTGGGTTCATAGTGGTGCTATTTATTGAGATCAGAAGCACAGGAAGTGAAACAGATTTGGAACTTGGAAGGAAGAAGACTGAAGTTGAGTGGAGTGTGGGATGTGTTTAAGGTGTGCATGGGACATCCAAATGAGGACAGATATCCAGGAAGCAAGATGTCATTGATGTGGGAAGGAGCTAGACTGGACGTATAGATTGGAAGTGTTGGAACACAGGTAATCATTGAAGCCATGAGGGGTATAAAATCACTCTAGAAGATAATGTACAGGGAAAAGCATGAAAAAGCATACATATCTTAAACTAGTCAAGAAGAGATGTTGCCTTACTGAAACTTTGAAATTTTAAAAATATGCACCATGATAGCATGAAGTGATGCTGTTTAACAACAGTGTAAAGCTGGCAAGGCTGTACATTAATTTTGCTTTCTAACCCCTTCAACATTCTTTTGTTACACAGTGTGGTTTCCTCAAGTTACCACACACATAACTCCCTGGGCTGTTGAGGCCAGCTGGTTTCACTTTATGCCACACAAACAAGCATGTGGCATCAGGTTATATCCTCCTAACTACACATCTTGTTATTTACCTATGTCTTAGAAAACATAGGCTTGCACAACCAACTAATTCACTTAGAATTATAAAAATCTTCTAATTTCTCATAGATAAAATTACCTATGGAAATAATTAGTATCATACATGTTTCACAATGACCTGTTTTTAAACTTCCTCTCTGAATGTTTTTCTATATCAGCTAACAAGAAAAGAAATGATTTTTGAGCTTTTGCCTTGTTTTTAACCTATGGTGAGTAAGACCTTTAAGAGAGTTCAAGAACTCATGAATCACAGGAGATTTATCTCTATTCTTTGCTGGTCCTATCAGTTACAAAGGATATTCTGCAATCATTAAACTCTACAATGAACTTTACCAAAACAGTAGGATTCCATGCATGCCTTATAAATTAAATGTTAAACTATACCAATTTGTCACAAGCAAAGTAATCTCAGGCTATATATATTATTATGCATAATTCTTTTTGTTTTGTTTTTAACATATACAAAACTACTCAGACATTCACATGCACACAACTGGGATATATCAGGTATCTTGAAATACAGTCTATATACAATATTATAGTGATTTAAGGTGTATAGCATAGTAGTTCAACAATTATATACATTAAAAATGCTCACTATAAGTGTAGTTACCATTTGCCAACATACAGATATTATAATATTATTGACTATATTCCCTATGCTGCACTTTCATCTCCTCTCTACTTTATTTTATAATTGGAATTTTGTACCTCTTTATCCCCTTCACCTATTTCACCCATTACCCCCACGCTCCTCCTTTCTGACAACCATGACTTTGTTCTCTGTGTTATGAGTCAATTTCTGTTTTGTTTATCATTTGATTATTTTAGACTCCACATATAAGTGAAATCATGTGACATTTTCTTTCTCTCTCTTACTTCACTCCACACAATATCTTCTAGTTCCATCTATTTTGTTGTAAATGGCAATATTTCATTCTTTTTAATGGCTGAGTAATATTCCATTGTATACAAGTACCAGAACATCTTTATCCATTCATGTATTGATGGACACAGGTTGCTTCCATATCTTTGTTATTGTACATAATGCTGCAACAAACATAGGACTGCATATCTTTTCAAATTAGTCATTTTATTTTTTGTGAGTAAATTTTAGTGTGATATAGTCCCACTTGTTTATTTTGCTTTTCTTTCTGTTGTTTTGGAAGACATATCAAGAAAAAAAGTGGTAAGGCTGATGTCCAAGAGTTTACTGCCTATGTTTTCTTTTAGAAGTTTTAGGGTTTCAGGTCACATATCTAGGTCTTTAATCAATTAAAGCTTATTTTTGTCTATGGTGTAAGATAATGGTCCACTTTCATTCCTTTGAATGCAGCTGTCTGGTTTTCCTAACACCATTTATTGAGGAGACTGTCTTCCTCCACTATATGTTCTTGCCTCCTTTGTCACAGCTTAATTGAATCATACACATGTGGGTTTATTTCTGGGCTCTCTATTCTGTTCCATTGATCTATTTGTCTATTTTTCTGCCAATACCATACTGTTTTGGTTACTACAACTTTATAATATTATTTGAAATCAGGGCTCATGATATTTTTCTTTCTCAATATTGCTTTGGGTATGTGGGGTCTTTTGTGGTTCCATACAAATTTAAGGATTATTTGTTCTAGTTCTGTGAAAAATGTCATTGAAGTTTTCATGAGATTGCTTTGAATCTGTTCATTGCTTTGGGTAGTATGGCCAACTTAATAACATTAATTCTTCCTATCCATGAACATGGAATATATTTCCAATTATTTGTGTTGTTTTTGATTTCTTTCATCAATGTCTTATAGTTATCAGAGATCAGATTTTTCACCTCCTTGGTTAGATTTATTTCTAGGTATCTCGTTCTTTCTGATGCAATTTTAAATGGGATTGTTTTCTTAATTTCTCTTTCTGCTAGTTTGCTATTTGTATATAGAAACACAACAGATTTCTGTATATTGATTTTGTATCCTATGACTTTGCTGAATTTTTTTATTAATTCTAATTGAGTTGGTGGAATCTTTAGGGTTTTCTATGTATAGAAAACAGTGACAATTATACTTCCTCCTTACAAACTTGGATACCTTTTGCTTTCTTTTCCTTGTCTGATTGCTGTGGCTAGGACTGCCAGTACTATGATGAATAAAAGTGGTAAAAGTAGACATCTTTGTCTTGTTCCTGATCTTAGAAGTAAAACTTCTAGTTTTTCATCTTTGAGTAAGCTATTAGCTGTGTGATTGTCAAAAGTGGCCTTTATTATATTGAGGTATGTTCCCTCTATATCCATTTTGTTGAGGGTTTTATCATGAATGGATGTTGAATTTTGTCAAATGCTTGTCCTGTATCTATTGAGATGATCATATGGTTTGTATCCTTTTTATTAATGTGTTGCTTCATATTGATTTGCAAATATTGAACCATCCTTGCATCCCTAGAATAAATCCCACTTGCTCATGATAAATATGCTTTTAATGTATTTTTTAATTTGGTTTGCTAATATTTTTCAAGAATTTTTGCACACATATTCATAAGGACATTGGTCTATAACTTTCTTTTTTTATAGTGTCTGTCTGGTTTTATTGTCAGGGTGATGCTGTCCTTGTAAAATGAATTTGGAAGCTTTCCTTCCTCTTCAATTTTTGGAATAGCTTCAGAAGATAGATATTAAACTCTTCTTTAAATGCTTTATGGAATTCTCCTATGAAGAGAATTCTTTGGTATGCAACAAAAGCAGTTCTAAGAGGGAAGTTTATAATAATACAGCGTACCACAAGAAATGAGTACAATATCAAATAAACAATATAAAACCCAACATTCAAAGGAAAAGAAGAACAAAGCCCAAAGATAGTAAAAGGAAATAACAAAGGTCAGAGTGGAAATACATGAAATAGAGACTAAAAAAGCAATTTGAAAGGTCAGTGAAAGTAAGAGCTGCTTCTTTGAAAGGATAAACAAATTGATAAATATTTAACTACACTCATCAAGAAAAAATATAGTGGACTCAAATAAATAGAATCAGAAATGAAAGAGAAGTTACAACTGAAACCACCAAAATGAAAAAAGATTCTAAGGGATTTGTATGAAAAATTCTATGCCAAAAAATGGGACAACATAAAAAAAATGGATAAATTCCTAGAAACATGCTTTCTTCCAAGACTGAACTTAGAAGAAATAGAAAATTTGAACAAATTACTAGGAAAAAATTAAATGAGTAATCAAAAAGTTCCAACAAACAAAAGTCTGGGACAAGATAGCTTATTATATGTAATCCTTAAACTATATTCTGAGACATTTAGCATTATAATAGTTGCTATATACCATTATGAGATTAGTCCATTTTCTTTTAATAAAATTTTTTAACAGTTCAATAAATCTGAGCTGTTTCATAATACCTAATTCCTCAACCACTCCTGTCCTTTGTGACTGAAGGCAAAATTTCAAGTTCATTTTTTTTTAAGTTACCCTCTTAAGCCTGGTGGCCTTATGAAAAATACCTAATTCCTTGTTAGTTTCACATACATAGAATTGATTTTCATTTATGTTTTTAAATATTGTAAAGTTCCACATTGGATGAATGATTGACTCCTCCTCAGATACAATATCACTAAGTTCTATGATTTAAGATATGTCTGTCACAACATCAGATTGTTTCTGAAGAAAGACTGTAATGAGGACATAATATTCACTAGGGTGGTATGAATATAATACACTTCTATGATCTTCAGTATCACAACATATGTCTCACTTCCTCTGGATTTAAAGAGAAACCAAACGGCATGTACTTTCATAATATTTAAGGCAGGAACTGACTGAAAGTTTTAGATTATTGCAGGTTTAAGAAACTGTGTAAGGTCAGATACTTTTGAAATGCTTTCCTGGCTGTGTTTCCAATAAAGTATAAAGCCAGGTTGAAAACTTCAGGAATTATCATTTTTAAAATAGAATAATATTCAGACTCAGAAAAATAGCAGGGAAACTAATACCTGAGTTTGATCCACAAGACTCAAATTGTTTCTTCATGACTGAGTGAATCTTTTTGCCTAGAACAAAAACAACATAAAAACACATTACCTATGCTCCATATACTCCAACTGGTATGACTTGTTTTCATTAGTAACCTTTCTATAATAGAATGAGGACTGGATAAACAATAATGATGACTGTGATTATATCTGATGATACAGTATTTCTCTTTATTATATTCAGTCCAAATTAAAGGAAATGTTTTCTCTGTCATATGTGTAAAAGAATAAAAATTATTTAATATCTTTACTTTCTGTTTTACTCTAATTTTGAACAGTGATGGGCTGATCTGTCAAAATGTTCAACCTCTACATGATTTAGCTAGACTCACCAAGAAAAAAAGCACTAAAATGAAATCAGAAATGAAAGAGAAGACATTACAGCTTATACCACAGAAATACAAAGTGTCATAAGAACTACTACAAACAATCATACACCAACAACTGGGGAATCTAGAAGTAGATAAATTCCTAGAACCATACAACCTTCCAAGACTGAATGATGACGAAACAGAAAATCTGAGCAGACTGATTACTAGCAATGAAATTGAATCAGTAAACAAAAACATATCAACAAACAAAATTCAAGGACCAGATTCCCAAATGAAGTCTATCAAACATTCAAAGAAGAATTAATACAAATATTTCTCAAATTATTCCAGAAAATAGAAGAGGGAGAAATAATTCCAAATTCCTTTTATCCTGATACCAAAACTAGATAAGTACACCACAAGAGAAGAAAATTATCTCTGATGAACATGTATGCAAAAATCCTATACAAAATATTAGCAAACCAAATTGCAAAATACATTCAAAGGATCATTCACCATGACTAAATAAGATTTATTCCAAGAATGCAAGTATGGCTCAATATCTGCACATCAATCAAGGATAAATATTATGCGATCATCTCAATAGGTACAGATAAAGCATTTGACAAAATTCAACATCAATTTATGATAAAAACCCTCAAAAAACTGGTAAAAATGGAACACATCTCAGCATAATAGCATAATAAAGACCATATGTGACAAGCCTACAGGTAACATCATAGTCAATGATGAAAAGCTAAAAAGCTTTTCTTCTAGTATCAGGAACAAGACAAGAATGTTCATTCTCATCACTTTTATTCAACATAGTACTAGAAGTTCTAAACAGAGCAATTAGTCAAGAAAAAGAAATGGAAAGGAAAAGTAAAACTCTCACTATTTACAAATGACATGATACTGTATATAGAAAACCCTAAAGACTCCACCTAAAAACTCTTAGAATAAATGAATCCTAATAAATGAATTCAGTAAAGTTGCAAGATACAAAATCAATATACAGAATTATATTATATTTCTAAATACTAATAACGAACTAGGAGAAAGAAAAATCAAGAAAACAATCCTTTTTACAATTGCATCAAAAAGAATAAAATAGAAATAAATTTAATCAAGGTGAAATACTTGCACACTGAAAACTATAAGACATTGATGAAAAAAATGAAGACATAAATAAAACATATCTGTGTTCATGGATTAGGAGAATTAATATAATTAAAATGTCCCCACATTATCCAAAGCAATCTATAGATTCAATGAAAACTCTTTTAAAATTCCAGTGGCATTTTTCACAAAAATATAACAATCCTAAAATTTATATGGAACCACAGAAGACCCAGAACAGCCAAAGTAATCTTGAGAAAGAGGAGCAAAGCTGGAGGCATCATGTGCCCTGATTTCAAACTATATTACAAAGCTATGGTAATCAAAGCACTATGGTACTGGCACAAAAATATATACAAAGATCAATGGAACAGAATAGAGAGCCCAGAAATAAACCCACATATATATGGTCATTTAATTTACAACAAAGCAGCTAAGAATATACAATGGGGAGAGGACAATCTCTTCAATAGATGGTGCTGGGAAAACTAGAGAGCCACATTCAAAAGAATGAAAGTAGACCCTATCTTATACCATACACAAAAATCAACTGAAATTGGTTTAAAGACTTGAATATAAGACCTGAAACACTAAAACTCCTAAAAATAAAGATAGACAATAAGCTTCTTGACATAGGTTTTGGCAATGATATTTTTTTTGGATTTGACACCAAAAGTAAAGAAAGCAAAAGCAAAAATAAGAGGGACTAAATCAAACTGAAATGTTTCTGCACAGCAAAAGGAGTCATCAAGAAAACAAAAAGGCAGCCTACTGTAAGGGAGGAAATACTTGCAAATCATATATCTGATAAGGAGTTAATATCTAAGATATATGAAGAACTCATACAATTTAAAAAAATCTGAGTTTAAAAATAGCAGAGGATCTGAACAGATATTTTTCCAAAAAAGACATACAGAAGGTCAACAGGTACCTGAAAAGATGCTCAACATGACTAATTCTCAGTGAACTGCAAATCAAAACCACAATGAACTATCACCTCATATCTGTTAGAATGGCTTTTATCAAACAGACAAGAGATAACAAGTGCTGGTGAGGATTTAGAGAAAAGGGAACCTTTTTGCACAGTTGGTGGGAAGTAAATTGGTGCTAACACTATGAAAAAGAGTATGGCGGTTCCTCAGAAATTTAAAAATAGAATTACCATATGATCCAACAAGTCTACTTCTGGGTGCCTATCCAAAGAAAATAAAAACACAGATTTGAGAAGAAAAATGCACCCCATGTTCACTGGTGATAGCCAAGATATGGAAACAACCTAAGTGTCCACTGGCAGGTGAATGGACAAAGATATTGTAATATATGTACATCAGTACATACACACACACACACACATACACACACACACACACACACACAGGTATAGACAATGGAGCATTATTCAGCTATAAAAAAGGAAATCTTGCCATTTGTGAGATGTGTGGGTCTTCAAAGGATTAAGCTAAGTGAAACAAGTCAGAGAAATACAAATATCATATGAACTCTTATATGTGGAATCTAAGAAAAAAAACAGGAAAGAAAAAACTAAGTTTATTGGAGAACGAATTGGTGGTAGCCAGAGATGGGGGTGAGAGGTGAGCAAAATGTGTGAAGGTGGTCAAATGCTACAAACTTCCAGTTATAAGATAAATGAGTCATTGGGATATAATGTACAGCATGGTGACTATAGTTAATAATATTATATTGCATATTTAACAGTTGCTAAGAGAGTAGATCTTAAAGTTCTCATCATAGGAAAAAAAATTCTGCAACTACATGTGATGATGGATGTCCACTAGACTTATTGTGGGGACCACTTTGCAATATATGCAAATATCAAATAATTATGTGCATATATGGAACTAATAAAGTGCTGTATACCAATTATATCTCAATAAAAAAGAGGGATTTGGTTCACAAATTAAGATGTAACAGTAAAATGAATGCTAAATATCCATTAAAATATAAAAAAGAGAACTATATAACTTTATGTGAAAAGAAATTCCTACCACATCATAGGGTAAATGATACAAACTTCAAAAAACTTAGCCAAATATGCAATTGCATCACATATCAATGATAATTTAGCTTACACCTGCCAGTCACTGAGCTACACAACAAATGCTGCACATGCAAGTGCGCACATGTGCACACATCACATATTCACATATGTATGTGTGCCCACGCATCAGATTTTTATTACCTTTGTGGAGTGGGATATTGGAGCAAAGGGTTGGGTAGAGGGAGAGGGTTTTTCAAGAAGGATAGTTCAAGAAGGATAAGGTTCCCTTACTATTACAAAGATCAGTATTTTCTTGAATTATTTTTATTATGGACATGTATTTGCTTAATTATCAGGGGAAAACAATCAGAATGCTTCATTTTGAAAGAGACATAGGAATATATGATGTGTATTAATTCTCCATTTATTATATTAAAAAAATTAACTACACTTCCTGTGTGTGTGTTGCTTTTTCAAGTATGGCACCTTGTTTATATTTGTATACCATGTAGTTTTTTCACATGACTAATTATTAACAAATGCTGACTCAACTGAATGACAAGTGACCGATATTAGAAAGTCTGAGGAATGATAAAGTTTGTTGATTGGATCTAGTTCCCATTACATTAAGAAAGTAATGCTATAAAAGTTTCCAATTTTTTTAAATGTGTATTTCTCCATAATATTCCCATTTCAAATAATAACCAAAAGTACAATTTTAGTTTTGTGAGTAATGTAACTCTGTGGACATTAAATGTTTCAACACATAAACATAGCTTTTAGTCTGTTCCCTTTGGCAAATTTACAAACTACATGTTATAAACAAACATATATGCACATGCATATTTCGGGTATCTTTAACATACATATTCTGAAACTGGTATATTCTGAGATTATTTAGAAAAATCGTTTGTCTTCCAAGAATGCCTCCAGCAAACGGTACCTTCCACCATCACTCCCACCATCCTGTTTTAGGATACACTTGGGCTCACAAACATGTAATTAAAATGCTTTGTCAGATAATAAAATGCCTTGGTCTAGGGGAAGACTTATTCACCCAGATTGAAAATGTGGGGAATGACATAAGGGGGTCTTAAATTCAATTTTAAAATTCACGAAAGGTCACTGCCACAAGAAATATTTATAACCAAAGGCTTGACTTTTTGCTTTTCTCTATCACTATCTTTTGTACCAGTTGTGTTATGAAATATGACATCAACTCTAAAGAAGATCATTCAGTCAAACAAAATCAAATAACCTGAAAAGTTTTCACTTCTGTGGGGTGGAGAATCACCCTCCAACTGTCAGGCAGCCATGTTTCTGGGATTCTCTAGATCAAGGCCTTCAATGTCTTTTGGAAAAAAAAAATCTAAAGCTAAATAGTATTATACTAAAGTCACAAACAGAAATATGTGGACTTGAAAATCACAAATACAGCACATTGAAGGACCCATTATTTGACACCAATTCACCCACCTGAAAATAATGCCATTATTGTGGAAGTGTGTGTTAAACAACACAGTAAGTTTCCTTTGTAAATTTCTGAACTGTTTTCCAGGTATACACTGCTAAAATGATTTTGACTGAGCATTCAAAGATGTGGAGAGTCTGCCTTATAACAGGACTCTGTTTAATAAGAGCATAAGGGCATGCCTCAACTTCTAAAAGATCCTTAAAAACTGCCATTTCAACTCAGAATTTATGTATTCAGCAAATGTAATTTGCAAATTATATGAAATATGATATTTCATTAGTGAAAACTGTTGAGTCACAAGGTAAGAAGATATTGAGTGACTAAATTACAATCTAGCTATGTTCCCTCTTAATACTAAAAAAGGTCACAAAAGAATGAGTTCTTTCTCACTTATGAATAAGTAGGAAAAATATACAACTAAGAACTGAGCACCCCTAGATTTAAAAGATGTTATGGGGTTAAGATACAAGATAAGTCTTGTTTTCCTGACACCAGTTTGCAAAAAAATTTTGTGAGTATTTTGTAAAAATTAAATCTTGTTGTTTGCATGGCCTAAGACTATTTAAGATTAGGTCAAGGTGGATCTTTGACAGAAAGAATCACTTTTAAGAAGAAAATATTTCAGTTTGTGTTTTGCTTACAAGTGATTAGACTTTACAAGTGAAAAAACTTTTCAGGTTATTTGATTTTGTTTGAATGAATGATCTTCTTCTTTAGAGTTAATGTCATATTTTATAACACAACTGGTGCAAAAGATAGTGATAGAGAAAAGCAGAAAGTCAAGCCTTTGGTTATAAATGTTTCTTGTGACAGTGATCTTTAGTGAATTTTAAAATTGAATTTAAGACCCCCATATGTGATTGTTAATTTAGCCCATAGAAACATCATATCAGCCTAAATGAAAGGTCTTAGTGAATTTTTAAACGTCAAATTAAAATATTATGCCTTTTGAAAAAAAAATTAGAATATGAAAAATGAATCAGAAACCAAGAAGTAACGGTTTGGCACTCAGTAGCACATAAAAAGATAACAGAAAGGAAGACAGTTTGTGCAATTTTTCCAGTGGCTTATGCTTTGTATCCATGTAGTAAGGGGAAAAGTTAAGGACATATCTCAATGTGTTAACTGTATAAAGCCAGAATTAACCAGGTTTTAATCTTCTATATGTCCTTAAAGCTAAGTGTAGGGCTCAGCAATATGAATCCTAGACCACAGGTGCTGTGAGTGAAAAATGTACTCACAAAATCCTAATAGGACAAAAAATAAGAGAGCTACATGGGCTGTAATCTGATGAATCCTGTGAGCAAGAAGTAAAAACAGGCCAAATGTTAGCAATGGGATTTTGAAGGAGCAATGTGGATTGTTCTGCAGTTTTGAAGGGTGAGGGAGTGGGGACGTGAAGGAAATGAGTTTCTAAAGCAAAATCCATCTCCAAAATGTTTCTGAAAAGGATTAGCTCAGTCTCTTGTTTTGAGACTTGTCTGATTATATGAATCACCCAGCATCCTCATTAAAAATACAGATTCTCAACAATGTTCACTCCACCCCAATTCTGACCCAGTAGGGCTGCCATAATCTGTATCTTTGGTAAGACCTCAGGTGAGTCTTACAATAAAGTAGATTTAGGAAATCCTTTCCTAGTCTCTTTAATTGTTCAACCTTGCACTTCATCAACACACTTGATTACTAATAATTCAGTACTGATGAGAGAAAACCTCCCTCACTAAAATAAGCAAGATCTTAAAGGGACAGATTTTACATTACTTCAAAGGGCACCAGCCAAAAAGTAGACTGGTTAATTTATGCCTTTTGCTAGCACAAATATTATTTTTATTTTGTTAGTCACAATGCTAGTAAAAATTGATTACTGAGAGTCATTGCATGCTTTCATACTGTTGTTATTTGACATGGACATTTTAGATAAAAGAAGTAAAGGAATACATTTGTTGTTGAATCCCCAGGCTATAATTCATTTTCCCTAATTTTCTACCAAAAAAAAAAACAATTTAGTAATTCTCAACATTCAGCCCTGGTACTTATGTAATTAAGATTTACTGGCTTTCAGTTTTTGATGTTATGTTCCAGTTATCTCATATTGAGATTCTGAAGCAATATACATATTCAATTTAATGTAATAGGCTTTGAATCAGAAAAAAAAATCAGAAAACATTTTATAATTTTAAAGCTTTTTTAAAGGAGAGTAATGCCTAGTACAAGTAATTCATCTTTTCTGTAATTAGTTCAAGTATCTTCTATTGAGCAGTCCCCCCCCACCCCACTGAGGACCTTGGCCCCTTTACATCACCACAGGGATGCTAATCTTCCCAATAGTTCCTTCCTTCCCCAAGTGCATGACTCTACCCTTACTTCAAAGGCTGAGCTCAAACCTTATGCTCTCTCTCATTGAAAGGCCTGCTGTAAACATTGTCTTAAATAAGATGGCTGCTGCTGTCTCTTAACTTGCTCTAATTACTTCCTTCAATCAATGAACTGGATCATGAAAAGGCTACATAGTTAGAACTGTTTGAATGATAAAGTTATATCCTCATGGATTCAGTTATTACTATTAATGATAAGATTTTGGTTTTTGTCAAAGAAGCAAACAAGAAACCACACATTACAATTCTTTGCTTCAGAAATATATATTGTTGAAAACATGGCCTATCTTTACCATAAATGCCCTTTATATAAACTCTCACATAATAAATCCCTTGAAGAAATCAATAACTAAACACCGCTTTACGTACTTGGTATCTTTTCTCATATACATTGAAAAATTATATGACTGGAGATATTCGTCTTTCTAACGCAGTCATGAATCAGAGGCAAAAAAAGCTCAAATTTGAAAGCCCAAATGAAGTAACTATGTTAGTCCTAACAGTACACAAAGATATACCCCATATAAACCCACTCAATTACATACCCGTACACTGACACTGGCTTCCCTTTTTGTTCGTAGTGTATAAGAGAAACAAAAAGGGAAGACAGTGTCAGTGCTTCTTTTCTTCTGTTTATCATTTTTTAAGTTTTTAAAAGAATTCATTGCAACTATTTTGTGGGACAAAGAAGGATCTTCTAGTTCTATTCTACCGTTAGTATTTCTACTACTACCAGTAGCAGGAATAAACCAGCAACAATTTACTGAGCATTTACTTTAAGCTCTATTATCAGTGATGTAATTATAATCATTTCTGTGTTACAAATGACATAATGGAAGTTTAGAGGCATTAAATAACTAACCCCTAATGTCACTGCTAGTAAATGCCAGAGGCAAGTATTAAAGTTCGGTCCTAGGTCCTAATTTAATCCCATGTACTAACACTGTGATATATTGCAAATTCCAAACAGTGAGATAAAAAAAACTGGTAAATTCTATCAATTTGACAGTATGATTATTTGAAATAATAAACAATTGTTATATATTAATCTTTATTTTCCACAGTAACACAGTTTAATATTCCATTACTATTAATGATAAGACTTTTTGGTTTTTGTCAAAGGAGCAAAGAAACCACACATTACAATTTTTTTGCTTCAGGAATATATTGTTGAAAACATGGCCTATATCGGTATCATGAAATGCCCTTTATAAAAATGTTAATGCCCTATATATAAGTTAGAGACCATGCCTTTCCTATGTTTTTACTTTACAACAATGACAATTCAGGAGCTCAGTTCACAGTTGTGAGAAAGGGAAATGCTACCAAAAATTGTCAACTTAAAAATAAAAACAGCTACCCATTAAACAAAAAGAAATTACTCTCATGTTACTTCACTATTCTAAACTGAAACTCAATACCCCTGGTCTGCTTCACTATTGGGTTACCTCATCACTAACACACTCACACTGCGTTAGACTCCAAAGCGAAATGGCTGAAAGAGATAGCAGAAGAAATCTACAGGGAGTCTGCCTCGCCTGATCCCGCTCAGATTCTAAGGGCCTCCTCTGATCTTCACACCAAACTCTAAGCTGCCGTGTGTAAGAAGTGCATTCTATTATATCTGCCTTAACTTAAAGTTAACTTATTTGCAGTACTCTCCTTTGCAAAATGGATTTGAGAATGGCAAGCAGAACATGGCTGTCCACATGTTCCACTAGTGGTAAGCAAAAATTAGGCTGTGGTTTCTTGGAATACTGCCAAGAAGACAGGTGGTCCTCTACATTTTTATTCAGGGCTCATATTTCTAAGTGCTGAGAAACCACAATGATAGATGACATAAAATGCATGGCTAGATATTCAAGGAATTAGTTGAAGTCAACTATTCATCAATTCTATCTTCTAACATTTGCTCTCTGGAGTTAGAAACTGGATTTTCAGATGCCCTACTCTATCAAGTCATGTCATGTTAGACCTCAAAACTTTGTATGGAATTGTATACAAGGCCTGTTCCTCAGTTCCATAGGGAAATAAAGTCTGTTCTTGTAGATAAAGACTGGTAATTTATACCAGTTTTCTCAAGCTATATATTAGCAAAAGTGAAACAGCAGAAACCAGTCTTTAAAACTGCTTGTATTACATTCGTAATCTGAAAATGTACTTTACTGCTTTACATGTATAACATGGTAGAAAAAGTTAACAGCCTTCATCAACAGCTATTTTTAATGTTATAAAAGTGAATCAAGTCATGGGAGTCTCACATGGAAGGCAGAAATCATTATCAATCATTCTAGCAATCATTATCAAGTCATACTACTTTCTTAGTTTCCATGTCTAATCGATCATAAGGCTACTGACTGAACTTCCTAACAATCTCTCAAACCCAAACTTTGCTCTCCATCACCACTGACATGATTCTTGGTCAGGCTCGCATCATCTCCAGTCCTATTAATTACCACTGTCTCCTCTCTGGGCCCAGGTCTGTCCTCTTTCCCCTCAGCCCACATACTGCTGTCATAGTGTTCTGTCTAAGAATCAGGACCAAACATGCCCCTCCCTTGATTAGAATCCTTTAGTGACACCCACCAGGCCAAAAGGGATAAATCCTTACTCTCACTTTGTCATGCAAAGCCCTTTAGAGTCTGGCATCTGCACACCCTGCTAGCTTTATCTTTCATCAGTCACTCCACTCCTCCACCCCAGGGATTAGCAAAATCGTTTACACTTAGTAAACAATCAGTATTTGTTGAATTGATCATTGAATTGTTTAAAGACACTGATAACACAGAAGAATTAAGTGACTTATGCACTATCGATAAAAGCTATTGTGGCTACCAAACTTTTTTTGACAACTTTTAAGTCTACCAAATAATAAAAGGTAAGCCATGAAATTGCTCTTTACAAAACACATCCAATTAGCTCATACTTTAAAGAGACAAGTGTTTGGTTATGAGTAAAATTTCTTCCTTCCTTCAATAAGATAGATAATAAAAATTGAATAAATTTGGGTCCAGGCTCCGAATCAAATTAAGAGGTTGCTGCTGTATTCACATTCTCTATGAATACCTTCCTCAGTTTGCATTAAACTGTTTATGCACATCTGCTTAAACTATGGTCTGTGAGTTGCTTTGCGTATGCTTCCCCTATGGGCTATTTCAGGGAAATTTCCAACTTTCAAGTGAGGTCTTGGAGTAATGTGTGGGCTCCAAGCAACTGTGTGATACTTTACCATGACCCCTTATGTCTTTGACAATTTGCAATTCTATAAATCACAACATAAACATAACTTTAAAATAATTTTATTCATATGTTCCAACTCTCTTAGGAAATTTTGCTATGCTTCATGAATTTAATAAATCATTAAATAAACCAAATGAAAGCAGAGTGTGATATAAATAGACACGAATGGCTTTCCCTGGATAAAATTTAAGTTTACAAATGAGCCAGGAGACTTGACCAATGGGAAGGCAGGCAGAATGTCTCTAGGGGAGAAAAGGCAGTATACAAACAATTGCATATGGTTCAATGTTAAAATGATTCCTGCTTATTTTCCCTGACATATTGACACAACTATTTAGCCTAATGAGTTTATGTTCCATTTATTCTGACTCTTAGAACTTTCTAATGCTACACTTTGACAGGGATCACCAGCGTGATAATATTTTAGGTTCATGTAAGTTCAGAATAGTGGGTTATGATTCATTCTTTCTGCCCGAACACTTTAAAGCTCTCACTGCTTTTCCTCTGTCCTTGCCAGCACCCCCGATATTCTAGGCATGTACAGTAAACAAATATGACTCCTGCCCTTGGAATTCAGTGCCAAAATATGCTGGAAATTAAGGTTAGTACTATTGTGTCAATCTCTTCAACCTTGAAATCTTCAATTTTGGTTTCGTAAAAGTCCAAGACACAGCTAATTATGTCAATAAATGTTATGTATCCTTAAGAGTATCACTTTTAATTGATTTTATTTAAAAAACATGCTATGCAGCACTTTATGGTAAAAACAAAATTGCTATGAAGAAAAGAGAATAATTTTCTGTATTCATACAGACAGGAAAGATTCAATCAAAATTTCTCTTATATCCATAAATTATGTGATCATATTGATGAATTACTAGGTGGATAATAATGCTTAATGAAGAGAAAGAGAGAATATGGAGATAGATTTTAATTGTCCTGATATACATTTTAGGTCGAGATTCTGTTATTTTGGTTGTATTCAGAATTACAAGGTCCAGTACTGGGTTAAATAAAAGCTAATTCTCAGAAAGCTACCTAATCTCCACTAACCTCCAATCTGTTAATCTGGAAACTAAAAGGGTTAGATTGGAAACTACTCTCTAAATGCCCCCTAAAGCACTCTGTACTTCCACCACTCCACAATTTCATTATTCTTCTTGTACATTATAATTTCTCGATCCCACTGTGCTAATTTTCATACATGTCTGAAATATCTTATTTATCTTATTTATGGCTCAATGTTAGAAGGAATATTTTCTTTGCAAGAACACTGAGGGAGCATAACCTTTCCTATTATTTAGAGGGAAGGAGTACAACCACAGAGAGACAAGATACAGAGAAACTCACAATTATTGCCACTTAATTTATCACAACCATATCTTGAGAATAGGGGATCTAAATCCTTTATTTCTGATTTATAAGGGAGCCAGTTACCTAGAGTGAAGATTTTTTTTAAATTGGCCTTTCAGGAGAATAAAAAATATTGAAAGTCTTATAATGGCTATATATAATATATACGTAGTGTTTATAACCAAAAGATTCAGTGCTTTCAAAAAATGTGATCAAAGAAACCTTCACATCTGGAGTAGTAATACATTTCTTATATGTATCAATATAATGCTGCTAAAGCACCAAGAAAGTTACTGGGTTCTCTGCCTAAGAAAAGCAACTGAAAAAAATAATAATAATGATACAAATATTTTTAAGAAGAAAAAAAGAATAGCAATTGAGTTAAACTGCTTTCTACTGGATAATGCAGAAACTATTGTGTACTGGAAACAATCTCAGGATGTCTGCCCAGCTCCAAACCTTCTCTGAGAAGACCCTCCACTCAGCAGACAATTCTGTGCTTTGCTCCCTGCTCACAGCTGATTGGACCAAAAATAGAAACCCTCCCCTAGCATGATCAATAGTAACTGAGCTATTACAATCAGTACTTCCAATAACTGGGTCAAGAGGCACTATCCATTTACTCAGTGGCACTCAAGTTGGAAGGCCATGTAACCTAGGAATGAGTACCATGTATACCCCAAAGTATCAAGAGATAAAGAAGGGAGAGTTAGAGAGTGCTATATTTCTACCTTTAGGTGTTAAAAAAATCTAGATCCCCAATAAATTTTCTTTAACTCAGTCTAATTTGAATTGGTTTTTCTTCCTTATACCAAATTCTTCCCTAAGACCCAGTGACTCCCAACTCATTCCATTATTTTCCCCCTAAACCTTATTTTATGAGACCAATGTGGTATCTCGTTACTCCTACCAACATTTGCAAAAGAAGATACAGGGATTGACTATTTATAAAACAGTCACCCAGTTCCATAAATGATAGCTCTGACCAATTACATTTAATAAGATGTGATTTTCTTTTCTGAAAAAGATCAATGTACTTCCCAGTTAACTTTGAGAAATAAAGAGTTCAAAGAGTGATTCTATGCAGATTCTAGACTACTGCCTTCTCTGCAGAGAGTAAGCTTTGGCTCTACTAGTTGTTATAAGGATCTATTATAAAAAAGTGATGGAAGCTAAAACTGATTCATGGGAGGTTTTGTTATTTCTAATTATTTCCTAAGCCAGGAGGCACAAAACTAGTCTAAAATGCTTTCATTTTATAAACTGTAATTAACTGGCATGGGGAATAAACTGGCAAGTTTGCATCCATTTTGAAAAAGTAGAAGAATATTACTGACTTCAACAATTGGTCCCTAATTTAAATCCTTTTTCTGTATTTATCTTACTGGTTATATGGGTATATATGGATATATGACATCAATTAGAAAAGCAGAACTATAATGAATTACAAAAAAAAGGGATTCATAATTGGGGGTGATCTTACACAACTGTGGGAGCTGGTTAAGCAATCTTTGTATGACGGTGCTTCTGCATGAGGTGCTGGGCCTGAAGGCATCAGGGCAGGCAGTAAGGAGAGAAAGAGGGACCTGAACTGGGGAGGGCAAAGATAAACTAGAATCAAAGTCAGTCTCTCTCATGGCCTCCAATTCCGATTCTGTGGGTGTCCTGCAGGTGCAGTTCATACTCTTCACCACAGACTCAACACACATCTGGCTGGGTGGCTGGGGAGTCAGAGTCACTGAAGATCCGGCTGAAGCTAGAGAAGCTGCAGGCCCACCACAGGCCCACACCAACAATGTGTGCCAGCAAATGAACAGCAACATTCGAGAGCTGCCAGCACAGAGTTGTGTCATGAAGTGATTTTCCAAGCATAAAACAACACACCTTTCACTTCACTTCCACCTACCAAATCTCACACATTGCGTCTCACATCCTGCATTAAACTGGAAGTAGGTGGGCAGGGATTTCTGAGGAACTTATTTTCAGTTTAGCTAAACTAACATAGTGCAAATCCACCACCCTGGGGCTGTTGCTTGCTAACATCCTCTTATCCATGAGGTGCCCAAATCTTAACTTCTTCATTTATTGACAAGTTATTTTCCTGTTGAAACAAGGAAAATTGTAGCATAGCCAAGTTTCAAGGTAGCATTTTTCTCACTAGAAACTTATGTCAACAGGTTGATATTTAATTACTATTAATGGTTAATGCTAGTAATTCATATTGCTGAATTGAATTAAATTTTATTTAATTAGGTACTTTGCAACCCAAAACTTGGTACTTGACCTGATCCCTTTTCATCTGTGTCAGTGTCCCTTGATCATCAGATTGAGCCCATATTTATTTCTCATTTCCTTTCTTTTCCCAGCTCTTTCTTGAGTAATTGCCAATAACGTACAACATAGTGTAACCTATGGTTAGTTCCCACGGCTCTTTAAATTGTTCAAACTGGAGAGAGGGTGTCTGATGACAAATAGCATGGCCTTCTAAAATATCCATCCATGTGGAAACATTATTACTGGGGTTGTTGTATTGCGCTTGCTTGGAGACATAAGCATAGCACTTACTTTGTTTTACACTTTGGCTATTTACAAAGCTTTTGTGGGTTATGCAGGTCATGTTTTCTGTGAATCAACTTGTCTCCACTAACAAGCTCAACTTGTTAGTGGAGCTCTATTTTCTGCAACACAGTTTGTTAATGTTTGTTTGAGAAATCATGGACCCTCAAGAAAATGTATGAAAGCTATGCACTCTCTTCTCAGCAAAGTACAAATAAATATACACTGCATACAATTTTTGAGGAGTCAGGGATCCTTTGTAGTCCATCCATAGATCCTTTGAAATGCTCATAGACCCCATATTAAGAAATCCTATTCTTGTTTAATGGTGATGGTTATGAAGAATACTTGACATTTCTAGGTTATTAATTCAAATGTATCATATTACATTGAAAACCCCTTGTGAGAGGGATGCTTATTTCACATTTTTAAAAGTCATATAAGCATCTACAATAGTGACTCTGTCATTCTGAAATGATTTTGGGGATTAAAGGCTGCCTCCTTTCATCTCCATCTCAACTGTTATTCATGCTTTCATTACTGTTTGACCGCCCACCCAGTGTTCTAAAACAATGCTTTGCCCCTTAATTGATGCCCAGCTCATGTACTTTAAGACATTTTAAAATACCATATGGTACATGCATATTTTATTATTTATGAAAACGTTTTCAAATTTTTTAACCATATTTTTCCATTTGATGCATGAGCCTCAATGTTATTTTCATCCCATGTGGTTCTGGTCTAATATCAAGGTTTGGACACTGTAGATAATCTCCAAACAAGGACGATGTTTTTGTTCTAGTAATCAAGTCTGGTTGCATTTGGAAAGTAGGTTTCCACAACTTAAAAAAAAATGTCCAGTTTTGCATGGAGAATTTTTTGCAGCCTACACAAATCTGTGTATGTTGTCCATCATCTAAATCACAAAGCAAGGTTCTGATTTTTAATTTGTTCTGCCATGAAATTGAGGGTAACATCTGTTTTGCACATGTTTTACCTTTTTACCCCTTTTGTTCATTACTATAGTTTTCCTACACAAAGTTTTCCAACAGTAAATGTTTTGAAATCTTCATCCTTATTCTTAAAGATTTTTAAAAAATAGTTCACTGTGCTTTAAACTCCATAAAAATGTTACGGCATCAAGTTGAGGAAATCCATGGGCTTGAAAAAACAAGAATTTATCTAGCTTTGTCTAAAACTGGCTTTTCTTTAGCATGAAGGTAAATGAAGATATAAATTATTACTATAGTATTATTATGCCTTGCCGATCGCCAGGGTCCGGCCACATGCAGAGCATTTACACAGAGCAGACAGAGCAGGCCACGTGGGCGCCACACCCCGCCCCGTGGGTACGGCTTTGAGCATCAGCGGGAGTTCCTCCCTGAGCGTTACCAGGTGACTCCCAGAGAAGTAAGGAGAGCGAGAAAAGGCTGTGGGACTGACATACTGCATCTGGACGGTGAGGACCTCACAGTGAAATACGGTGGCTGGAGACACAAGATAGCAGTGCATCTTAAAAAAAAACGAATTTTTTTCACACATTTTCCTTTCCTTCTGCCTTCAGATTTCTAGTCATAAACAGGTTTTTTAAAGGCCTTGTTGCAGAGGTTCTTGAATCAATTCCCTTCACTGTCTGAAGAAATTCTGCTGGGTGGTTGGGAGGGAAGAAGAGGGTAGCTATGCGAAGACCAAAGAAGGAGAGATTCCCTGGGATGGGACACTGGGCAGAAAGAATGGTGTGGTTGGTCCCCATGTGTGCAGGGCTTCCCTGCAGAGGCGCAAGCCACGTACATATAATACTGGTGGGTGAAAACAGTAACCCTCACCCACCAGTGTCCAAAAAAGAAACAGAAGTAAACATGCCAGAAAGTTAAAGGGACTTTTTCTGAAATGTCTTGCTCTTCTTCTACTAGTCTACATTATTGAGATTTTTATAAACACTGCTTTCTTTAAAAAAACAATTTCACAAAACAAAGATCACAAACTCTTTTAGGTCTGTGTTTCAAAACGAGGATGATTGGAAGGGGCCAGTTAGAGCTACATAATTTAGGTGCCTCAAGCTGTCTTTCTCTTAATTACTGCAAGAATTCATCCCAACACCATTATACGGTAACTTTAAATATACCCACACATGCTAAAGCATTTCTTGAAGTGCAATTCTCTATGTAAAATAATGCTAGACACCACAATAAAAGAAGCCAAATATGTGTTAAAATACAAGGTGAAAATTAATAAGAAAGAATTCTCAGAGTAACTTTTTAACATATTCAATATTGTGCAAATTGTGTAAATTTATCAAACTTCTGGTTTCTCTCTACATCTATAATCGGAAAGCTCTAATTTGGGAAATGTCACTTTAAGCACTTTTTCAATTACTCAGTTCTTTGAGAAAGCCCAGTAATTGAAAATATTAATTGTATGATGGGTGAGGAAAATAAAAAGAAAAATAACATGAAATCCATTCTAATACAATGTTGTAATTTGGTTGAACTATATCTCTTGCTGGGCTACTTTCAAAATTAACACTTAAAAAGACTAAATTGTTTTAATGATATTTCTTTTGCAAAAAAAACCTGTAAAAAACACAAAGCTTCCTAAGTCTGCCTGATTATATTTTCACTTACGTGCATTTTTAATGAAGATCTCCATGTAATTGCTAACTTTGGAGTAGTGGAGTATACAGATCTCTTTATTTTTGTTTAAAAAACACACAGCTGTCCCTTGGAGGGCCTTCAGGAGGTGAAGTTATATGATTCACCCATGCAGGAAGTTCCCAGCATTTATGGATTACACACATAATTTTTTTTTCACCACTTGTTCTTTACATTTAGTGAATGGCTAAATTTGGAAATGCTGTGTCTTGTTACTGAAAAATAACACTACACTCTGTAATCTAAAGACTTCTTTTATATTCAGCAAAATTTCTGATACCCAGAGTCTAAACATGGATATAAAACAATTCCATCAGCCAAGTATTGCTGGCTGCATCTTTTAAGTAGCTATAAAAATAAACTTTCAGAGAAACTGAAGATATTTTCACTTGCCGGTGTATAGACCTATAATACTCTTCATCAGTTATGAGGAGTTTTACTTTGAATTAATACAGAATTATGTGTTGAGCAGTTAACAAGATAAATGAGAGCATAACTATAAATAATGAGACAGGTTTTTCTCTACCACAAATGGAAATGTTGGCATTCTATCCATTTCTTACATGACAAGTAATCGTATATTCACCAAATAATTTGAGGTGGGGGAGCCAAGGACAGGCAGCATCCGAGGGAGGGAAGGACAGTATTCAACCCTTGCTGTTCCCTCAGGACACTTACTCACTCTGAGCCTCAGTCTTCTCACCTGTAGGGTGGAGAATATGCTGATCACCACACATAATGATGTGAAGATTGAAAAATGTATCTGGAAAGCACACAGTCCAGGATCCCATGCATTAGTTCTTGATGACTTTGTGATCATTGCTAAGGGGCTGATGATTGGGGCATATGTCTCTGATCTGCTCAGCTTCCTCAGATCCCTTTAGATTTTGTTGGGTAAGTTGTTTTCACTTCAAAAAGCCACACCTTGGACACCTCCTCAGAGGCCTACCCTTGGCCTGTTGAACCTACTTTTCCTGCTTGGACAGAGAACAGAGAGTACCTGAAGATTCACGTCCTCCAGATACAGTCCATGGCTGCTGATTGACCTTGTGTGGGTATAAGCACCCCAATTCCCATAACTGGGTCAGGAGAATCTGCCTCCAGAGAGAGCTGCTTCATGGCATTGAGACAAAGTTAACCTCTCTGGAATTCTGTTTGATATTTCGCCCTCCCTTGGCCTCTTCCCTTCCTAAGCCCACCACTGGCTTCCCTTCTGATATTTTCTTTGGAACATTTCTCTACAAACCACTTTTCTACAAATCCTCATATGAGGGTCTGCTTTGGGGGTCATGATGAAGACGGACGGAGAGGAGAAGAGAAGAGGAGGAAGATGGATGTGTTGGTAACTGGGTCACAAGGTGCTCAGATATTTTTCTGAACACCTCATTTCTGTGTTCTGTCTGTGAGGGTGTTTCTGGATGAGATTAACATTTGAATCAGTAGATTTAGTAAACTTAGTGAAGTACATTTCCCTTCCCAATGTGTGGGGGGATTCCCCCCCACCCCATCTGTTGGAGGTCTGACTAGAACAAAAGGAAGAGTAAGGGAAAACTCAGTCTCTGCCTGATGGTCTTCCAACTGGAGCATCAGTCTTCTGACTTTGGACCTGGTCTGGCATTTATACTATTGGCTCTTCTAGTTCTCAAGCCTTCAGACTGCAAATCTTGTGACTTCTCAGCCTCCCTAATTGTGTGAGCCAATCCTTTATACTGATATATATATATGTGTATATAAATACATATGTGTGTGTATATATGTGTTGGTTCTTTTTCTTTGGAGAACGCTGACACAGGGGAGGATTGAGAACTAAACAAGTTCTTAACATTTTTCACTTCCCTTGAATTAGCCTAAGAGTGGGTCAGAGACAATAAGCTTGCCTAGAGAGGGTATTTCTGTGGTAGCTGATGGAGCTGGGACCAGCCTTCCTCTCTCCCCCCACGAGAATGTAAGAGCGCACACACAAAATATGGATCAGAAGACACATTCCTTCCCTGTTGATTTTTAACGAGTCCGTTTTGCAACATTTCTCTGTATTAGTCTAGAATCCTGTCCCTATGAGGTTGCTTAAGATCAGCTGCTTAAGGCCACCTGTGAATCCCCAGTGCTCATTAAATAGTTGATGCATAAATTAGTGCCTAAGTAAATGAATAGAATGAACTTTACAGAATCATCTCACCAATGCTATATTTTGACACCATAGTTATACTATGTTTCTTTAAGAGAAACTACCTAGCATGATAAGACGAACAGGGGCCAGTCAGGAGCCCGGTATCCTGACCATTATGTTGTCACTATATACTAATCTGATCTGGGACAAGGTGCTATCTTTTTGAGCTTTAGTGTCCTCACTAACATATTGAAAGGTCTGAATTTCAAATTTTCCACTAGCTTTAACAATGTTGTTTGCTACTAGAAAAAAATAGGTTAAGGAGAATAGAAAATACAACTTTTCTATTTTTAACATTTTATAGGATCCAGAATGGTGACTAGCAACAAAACTTGGGACCTGAGGCATATCAATTTTGCCACCCTCTTTAAGAACAAAAAATTATAAATTCAAAACTAGATACAAAGGTATATATTATTTTTAATCAGAAAAATAATAAGAAATTATAAAATTCAAAAAGGCACAAATATCAACATATAAGAACAGCTACCTGGATTTGACAATTGTTAACATTTTGCCATATTTTACTTCATCTACATATTAGGTTTGTCAATTCACAAGTACTGGTGACAATTTTGCATGATACTTTATCTGAACCTGCCAGTCTACCTTAGGTAAAGATGAGTAAGATTCTCTAAGATGTGATATAATATGTTTAGGTACATAAAAAATATGCAACTTCTCACCCAGAGGTATTCACAGTATAATTATAGCAACATGCTCTCTGATATATTCTATTTTGTGTGATTCCCCTATATAAAGCATATATTGCATATTTAATGGTATATGCTATATTAGCCAGTATATTCCTGACAGGAGAGAATTTATATTTTTACTAGGCATGCATGGGAACCAAATCTTCACCTTCCCAATTTATATGCATTCTGACAGGATGGCTTCTCCCAGATTAACTGTGGCTCCATTTATTTTGACCCATGTGTTTCCTCCATCCCTCACATACTCTTTGCACCAGACACTGCAGCTCATGTTGTTTTAAGACTACTAGCCATGGATAGGAAGAGTATGCCAGAAGTCATTAGTACCCCTGGAGAGTTAACTGTAACTTCACTTGGTGCAGGAGTGATTGCAAGCAAAATTAATTATCCAAATGTTTTAAGTGGAATCCCCAAAATATTCACACCCATTCCAATCCCACTGATATGAATGTGTATGTGTATTTGGGGGCAGGAGGTTGTTTGTAAGGGAGGAGAAACCAGATTTAAAATAAATAGTAAGTTAAGCAATCACAGCTAAGATAGTTTTCCTTGGCAAACTTAATGTAAAAGGCTTTTTAAGGAAACATTTTAAGTGAGAGGGCCCGAGGCTGTCATTGCATGAGCTTCATGGTTTATCCTTCTCTGTTTCTGTCTGTCCTCTCATGTGTCTTTGGTGAAAACCAAGTCCAGGACTTCCACAGCTAACACTCTCAAATCAGTCTTGAATGGGCTTATGGTTATGGAGGAAAATTTCTTAATTTTGAAATATTTAAGCTGTAGTATTTAAGCATGAAATATCCTAACATCTATAATTCACATGAAAATGACAAAATTATTGGCAGATATACATGCTTTGATGAAGCAAATATGGCAAAATGTTAGCAACTGTTGAACACAGATAGTGTGTGTATGGATGTCTATTGCAACATTTTTTTCTATTTTTCAGTATGTTTGAAAATTTTCATAATAAAAATCTAAAGATAAGATACCATGGAAAACTGACTTATTTAACTGAAGAGGCTAACTGAGGCACAAGGAGCTGAATGACCTGCCCAAGATCACAACACAAGCTGCTCTGCATTGTGGCTGTTTCTCCTGATGAGAGAAGCCAGGGTTTTCCCTTAGGGGATCAGGTTTATATTTGACTCCTTACTCTCCAATATATCCTTTACAACACAACAGAAATGCACAGGAATTATGATAACAAAGTGCTAAAGAGTATGACTATTATCATCCTCTTGTTAGTAAGTTCTAGACAGTTAAGGTAGCCAGGCTATGGCTCTGCCACCCACTGATAAGCCTGGGAACTGACATAGCACTTTAGCTGATCTCCAAGAGTAAACTTCTTGGTTATATGCTAATTGTGTTATTTTGTTTCTAGGTGTAGAACAGTTTTCTCTAATGGGTATGCGGAGTACTATTTTCCCGAAGTAGAATCACTTGGGGAAATCCAGAGAATGTGTCCTCTTATATGAGGAGTTTTGCAACCATATGAAAATGGACAAAAGAAAAAGGGAAGATGAGTTTTACCTAACCTCAGCTGCCATCTCTATAGCACTCTGTGATTTTATTTTAAAGAAAACTGGGTGGTTGGTCAGTTCACAAATATGTACTGAGTATGTTTTCTGTGTACATATCTATCGTACTGCAAAGCTGTCATAAGGTAGATAATTATTGAAGGAAAGATGCCGGAAAAGACATACAGGCAAATAACACAAGAATTCATCTGTGAATAAAAGCTCCCCAGAACTGGGGACATAGAGGAGACATATGGAGCAACAAGCATCAGAGCCCCAGAGAATGCAAAGATACCAGCTATTGGGGTGAGAAGCATGTCAGACACTTAGAAATGTTCACTTCTGCTATCCACAACTTTTTATATGAACTCCCTTCTCCCAGAACAGCTCTAGAGAGGGTGTCTCTATGCCTGTTTGCTCACCAGGTCAAATAACCAATACCAAACACTCCCTCACATTCAATGTGAGACTTTGAATCATAGGTCCCAGGCATTCCAACTTTTCAGGATAGACTTCAGGCTTGCCAAAGAGCTCTTCCTGAAGCTTGCTTCTGGTAATGCAGCAATGAAAAAAAGACAGCCACTGCCCCTATGGAACTTAGAGTTCAGTGATCCAAAGAAAACATTAAACAACATATTAAAAAGAAATTGCAGGTTCCAAGAGAAAAAGATGGCAGCATGAGAAGTGAGGCAGAAACCTCCCCAAACCACATACAACATGAAAATACAGCAAATACAACTAGTTCTGAAAGAGTGACCCAAAGACTGCTACAGACTGCCTATACTGCGGAAAAGAGAAGACCTCACAGAAAAAGGTAAGGTAGCAAAGCTGTGATCCAGTGGGACTCAAGCCATCCCCAAACCCCAGCTCACAGGTGGGAGGAAGAGAAATGGAGCAGGAAGGGAGAAGAAGCCCAGGAATGCTGAACACCCCCCCTGAGGATCTGCTCTGGGAGCACAAACCCACATTACATGGTGCTCTGGAGATTAGTGGGGTTGGAAAGCAAAGACAGGCAGAATACTCAGAGTCACTGAGATTCCAGCCAGTTGTGGAGAATAGGTACCCACAACTGGTTGCTCCAAGACAAAAGAAAAGCAATTAGTTTGAAAGACTTCCCAACAGTGAGAGGGCTGTGAAGGGTCAAAGATTACACAGAGCTTGCTGCTCAGGAGAAAGGACAGGTGGACAAAACTGTTCTAGCACACTTAACCCAGCAGGTTGGAAACTTTCTGGAGCTTCAGATGCTCCATCCCCTTGTCTGGAAATGCAGTGCCCAGGCCCCTCACTGCAATATGCAGCCTGATGCTCCTTCCTCCAGGGAGGTATCAGTCCACACATCTGCAGCCCCCACCATCACACCAAGCCAGCCAGAGATGGCCCCACCTATGGCAGCTACATGGGCATAATTCAGAGCCTCCACCCTGCATGCTCGGCCCATTGGATCTGGCAGTGGAGGCAGGGACTGCAACCAGGAAGCAGGAAAGAGTTCCTTACTTCTGGCCAGCACTGTGCACCTGCAAACCCCACCATCACTCCAGGTGCTGGGCACCTCCAAAGAATAGAGCTTCTGGACATTAGCAGGCACCACCTACACAAAGTTATCAATAGTAATCATTAGAAATATGAAATGGGAAAGGTATTTACTCCAAAGAAAATTACAAGGAAAAAAAAAGCCAAAAAGAGGTTCAGTGAAACAGATATCATGAATCTTGCTGATAAAGATTTCAAAACAAAAATCATAAACATGCTCATGGAGCTACAGAAAAATATTCAAGATGTCAGGGAGGACTTCACGAAAGAGATAGAAAATTTGAAATATACAGCATCTGAAAGGAAACATACAATGGAGGGATTTAAAAGCAGATTAGAAGAGGTAGAGTAGATGGTAAATGAAACAGAAATTAGAGAACAGGAAAACAAAGAACCTGAGACACAGAGAGGAAAAGGATCTCTAGAAATGAAAGAATGTATGAGACCAATCCAAATGGGACAATATTCTCATTATAGGGGTACCAGAAGAAGAAGAGAGAGAAAAAATGATAGAAATTGTCTTTGAGAAAATAATTGCTAAAAACTTCCCCAATCTGGGGAAGGAAATAATCTTGCAGGCCACAGAAGTGCACAGATCTCCCAACACAAGCGATGCAAGGAAGACAACCCCAAGACATAAAGTAATTAAAATGGCAAAATAAAGGACAAGGACAGAGTACTAAAAGCAGCCAAAGAGAGAAAAAGATCATGTACAAAGGAAAGCCTGCCAGGTTATTATCAGACTTCTCAGCAGAAACCTTACAAGCCAAAAGGGAATGGCATGATATATTTAATGCAATGAAACAGAAGGACCTTGAACCAAGAATACTCTGCTCTGCAAGATTACCATTTAAATTTGAAGCAGGGATTAAACAATTTCCAGATAAGCAGAAGTTGAGGGAATTTACCTCCTACAAATTGTCTCTACAGTATATTTTGGAGGGACTACTCTAGATGGAAGTGCTCCTAAGGCTAAAGAGCTGTCACCAGATAGAATAAAACCATAGTAAAGAAAGTAGACCAATTAATAACTAAGCAAAAAGAAAACTAAATCAACTATTCACAAAATCACTCAAGTTATACACAAAGAGAACAGAATACGACACCTAATGTATTAAGAGTGGAGGAGGAAGAAAAAGAAGGAAAAAAAGAACCTTTATATTGGGTTTGAAATAGCATAATAAGCAAGTTAAGTTAGTCTGCTAGATAGTAAAGAAGCTGCCCTTGGACCTTTAGTAACCACAGATCAAAAGCCTGCAATGGCAATAAGTACATATCTACAGGTAATCAATCTAAATGTACATGGACTGAATGCACCAATCAAAGACACAGAGTTACAGAATGAATAAAAAAAAAAACAAGACCCATCTATATGCTGCCTACAAGAGACTCACTTCAAACCCAAAGACATATATAGACTAAAAGTGGAGAGATGAAAAAAGATTTATTTCATGCAACTAATAGTAAAAAACAGAGTTCCAGTACTTGTATCAGACAAAATAGACTTCAAAACAAAGAGAGTAACAAGAGACAAAGAAAGGCATTACATAATGACAAAGGGGTCAGTCCAATAAGATGATATAACCATTATAAACATCTATGCACCCAACATAGGAGCACCTAAATATGTGAAACAAATACTAACAGAACTAAAGAGGGAAATAGAATGCAATGCATTCATTTTAGGAGACTTCAACACACCACTCACTCCAAAGGAAAGATCAACCAGACAGAAAAAAAGTAAGGAGACAGAGACACTACACAATGCACTAAAACAGATGAACCTAACAGACTTCTACAGAACATTCCACCCAAAAGCAGCAGTATACACATCACATTTTCCTCAAGTAAACATGGAACATTTTCCAAAATAGATCACATACTAGACCACAAAAAGAGCCTCAGTAAATTCAGAAGGATTGAAATTGTGCCAACCAGCTTCTGAGATCAAAAAGGTATGAAATTAGAAATAAATTAGGCAAATATAAAAAAGCCCACAAACACATGGAGGCTGAACAACATGGTCCTAAATAATCAGTGGATCGATGACCAAATAAAAACAGAGATCAAGCAATATATGGAGACAAATGAAAACAACTCAACAACTCAAAAAATCTGTGGGACGCAGCAAAGGCTGTACTAAGAGGTACGTATATTGCAATACAGGCCTACCTCAGGAAAAAATAACAATGCCAAATGAACAGTCTAAACTCATAATTAATGAAACTAGAAAAACAATGAATGAGGCCCAAAGTCAGTAGAAGGAGGGACATAATAAAGATCAGAGCAGTAAATATAGTTGAGAAGAATAAAACAATAGAGAGAATCAGTGAAACCAGGAGATGGTTCTTCAAGAAAATAAACAAAATAAATGAACCCCTAGTCAGATGTATCAAGAAACAAAGAGAGTGTACACACATAAACAGAATCAGAAATGAGAAAGGAAAAATCACTACAGACACCACAGAAATATAAAGAATTATTAGAGAATACCATGAAAGATTATATGCTAACAAATTGGATAACCTAGAAGAAATGGACAACTTTCTAGAAAAATACAATCTTCCAAGACTGACCTAGGAAGAAATAGGTAATCTGAACAGACCAATTACCATCAATGAAATTGAATTAGTAATCAAAAACTACCTTAGAACAATATTCGTGGACCAGATGGCATCACCGCTGAATTTTACCAAACATTTAGAGAAGACCTAATAATACCCATCCTCCTTAAATAAAGTGTTCAAAAAAGTAGAAAAGGAGGGACTACTCCAAAACCCATTCCACCAAGCCAGTATCACTCTAAAATGAAAACCAGGCAAAGATACCATAAAAAAAGAAAATTATAGACCAGTATCACTGATGAACATAGATGCAAAAATCCTCAACATAATATTAGCAAACCAAATTCAGAAGTACATTAAAAAGATCATACATAATGATCAAATGGGATTTATTCCAGGGATGCAAGGGTGGTACAATATTTGAAAAGCCCATCAACATTATACACCACGTCAACAAAAAGGATAAAAATCACATGATCATCTCAATAGACACTGAAAAAGCATTTGACAAAATTCAACATCCATTCATCATAAAAACTCTCAACAAAATGGGTAAAGGGGGCAAGTACCTCAACATAATAAAGGCCATATACAACCCACAGCAACATCATAGTTAACAGTGAAAAGCTGAAAGCTTTTACTCTAAGATCAGGAAGAAGACAAGAATGCCCACTCTTCACCACTTTTAACCATAGTACTGGAAGTACTAGCCACAACAATCAGATAACACAAACAAATAAAAGGTATCCAGATTGGTAAGGAAGAAGTCAAACTGTCAGTGTTTGCAGATGACATGATATTGTACATAAAAAACCCTAAAGAATTCAAGCCAAAACTATTAGAACTAATTACTCAATTCAGCAAAGTTGCAGGATACAAAATCAACACACAGAAATTTGTTATATTCCTATATATTAATGATGAACTAGCAGAAAGAGAAATCAGAAAAACAATTCCATTTACAATTGCATCAAAATGATTAAAATACCTATGAATAAACCTAACCAAGGAGGTGAAAGACCTATACACTGAAAACTACAAGATACTCATTTGAGAAATTAAAGAAGACATCAATAAATGGGAACCTATCCCATGCTCATGGATAAGAAGAATTAATATTGTCAAAATGGCCATCCTGCCTAAAACAATCTACAGATTCAATACAATCCCTATCAAAATTCCAACAGCATTTTTCAATGAACTAGAACAAATAGGTGTAAAGTTCATATGGAACCACAAAAAAGCCCGAATAGCCAAAGCAATCATGAGAAGGAAGAACAGAACTCAAAGGATTACACTCCTTAACTTTATGCTCTACTACAAAGCCACAGTAATCAAGACAATTTGGCACTGAAACAACAGACCCATGTATCAGTGGAACAGAATAATGAGCCCAGATATAAACCCACACATATATGGCCTATTAACATACAATAAAGGAGCGATGGATATACAACAAGGAAATGACAGCATCTTCAACGACTGGTGTTGGCAGAGCTGGACAGCTACATGCAAGAGAATGAAACTGGATTATTGTCTAACTCCATACACAAAAGTAAACTCGAAATGGATCAAAGACTTTAATGGAAGTCATGACACCATAAAAGTCTTAGAAGAAAATATAGGCAAAATTATCTTGAATATAAACACGAGCAACTTTTTCCTGAACACATCTCCCTGTGCAAGGGAAATAAGAGCAAAAATGAACAAATGCGACTATGTCAAACTTCTATGTCAAAGCTTCTGTACAGAAAAAGAACACCATCAGCAGAACAAAAAGGCATCCTAATGGAAAATATATTCATATATGACATATCTGATAAGGAGTTAATAACCAAAATATATAAAGAGCTCACATGCCTCAACACCCAAAAAGCCAATAACCTGAATAAAAAATGCACAGAGGAACTAAACAGAAACTTATCCAAAGAAGAAATTCAGATGGCCAACAGGCACATGAAAAGATGCTCCACATTGCTAAATGCAAATTAAAACCACAATGAGATATCACCTCACACCAGTTAGGATGGCCAACATTGAAAAGACAAGCAACAACAAATGCTGGTGAGGCTGCGGAGAAAGGGGAACCCTCCCACACTGCTAGTGGGAATATAAATTAGTTCAACCATTGTGGAAAGCAATATGGAGGTTCCTCAAAAAACTCAAAATAGAAATACCATTTGACCCAAGAATTCTACTTCCAGGAATTTACCCAAAGAAAACAATATCCCAAATGCACAAAGATATCTGCACCACTATGTTTATCGCAGCACTATTTACAAGAGCCAAGATATGGAAGCAACCTAAATGCCCATCAGTAGATGAATGTATAAATAAGAGTGGTACATGTACACAATGGAATATTATTCAGCCATAAGAAGAAAAGAAATTCTACCATTTGCAACAGCATGGATGGAGCTAGAGGGTATTATGTTCAATGCAATAAGTGAGGCAGAGAAAGACAAGTACCAAATGATTTTACTCATTTGTGGAGTTTAACAACAAAGCAAAAATGAAGGAACAAAATAGCAGCAGACTCACATACTCCAAAAGGAAGTAGTGGTTACCAAAGGGAAGGAGTGGGGAGGGCAGGAGTGGAGGGAAGGAGAAGGGGATTATAGGGCATTATGATTAGTACACATAATGTGGGTGGGTCACGGGGAAGGCAGTATGCATGGAGGAGACAAGTAATGATTCTGTAGCATCTTACTACACTGATGGACAGTGACTGCAATGTGGTGTGAGTGGGGGGACTTGATAAAATGTGTGAATGTTGTAACCACAGTGTTGCTCATGTGAAACTTTCATAAGATTGTGTATCGATGATACCTTAATAAAAGAAAAGAAAGAAAGAAGTTGCAGGTAATTTCAAATTCACAGAGCTTTGCAAAAGAGAAAAGGGAGTGTCAGTCATATAGATATGGACATTGTCTATTCATCCATGAGGCTAGCAGATACACACCAATACATACATTCATTTTACTACAAATATCGTTTTTTTCTTCTCTGGTTACAAAGACTAACTCTGTTAAATAATGGTGCTTCAGACTAAGACTAGATATTCAAATAAGGAAGACAAGAATCTCAGACATCTAGGCAGACTTCAGGACTTGGGGTCACAGAAATGAGGCTTACAGAACCTCTAAAAATTGTGGGGAACTGGAAAGATAGCTGTTTTCCAGGGTAGCTGTTTCTATTTGGTTAACTCTTGTGCACCCCCAGCAAAAGGGTTGTGTTGATGTCAATGATGACACTGCACTTATACTATGGAGTACACATTGTTGTAAATGTTTTATTTGTATACAAGAGGAAGAAACCAAAGCACAGAAAATTTAAGTGACATTTGAAGTTCACAGCCCAGATTTGAATGTGGAAATCTAGCTCCAGAGCGCTCACTTTATCTATTTACTTCTCCTATTACAGTTAATTAACTTTTCTCTGTCTTTTGTCACCACCAGCTAACTACCTTATCCTCCATTCTGGGTACGGCACACACTCTCGCCTGTTAGGAGTTTATGTTTCACAGTCCCTGCCACTGACTCTCCTCTTTGTGTCTTTATGCTCCTGCTCCCACTGCCCACTCACCTTCTGTCTCTGAATTTAAAGTAAAAATTATAGAAAAATTAAATTGAATTGTCCTTTTCAATGTCCGTATGGTAAACCACCTCCTTTCTATAATCTGGCTGTTCTCAGGTCACATGTCTACACGTATTGGTTATCTATGTGTAACAAGTTACCCAAAATTGTATTGGTGCAAAATACCCACTTATTACCCTTGTGAATTTTGTGGATTAGGAATTAGTATAAGGCAGAATAAGGACCACTTGCCTCAGCTTCACTGTCTGAGCCTCTCTGGCAGACTTGGGAGTCTGGGGGTCTGTGACCATCTGAAGGCTCTTTTACTCATATAGCTGGAAATTAATGTTGGGAGTATTCAAACACAGGGGATAGGAACAGATTTTTCCCTTGGGCATCTCTCTTTATGTCTATCTAATCTCTTCAAATGATCTTTCCAGGGTGGTGACTTCAGGGTAGATGGACTCCATATAGTCTTGGAGCTCCTAAGAGAAATACATCCCAAGAGAAAGGGCCAGGAGGAAATTGTATTGATTTTTTATGACTAAGCCTTTGAAGTCAGGAAGCATCATTTCCTTCTAAGTTTCAGGCTTGCCCAGACTCAATGGAAAGAAGCCGAGAGCAAAAATAAGGAAGAGACAGTAACACTGATAAAATTAGATATGAAGCTGCTCATGGAAATACCTATTTGACAATTTCTTCTATGGGCCTTCCTAGCCTCAAAGTTATAATCTGCATCTCCTTTAGAACCTATGCGATAGTCTGCTGGCCCAAATGCTAGAACTATGATTATCCCATTAGAAAATTAAATTGTGTGCTCTGGTAACTGTGTTACTCCCTGAACTTAGCTTGCCATCCTCTTTCAGTATGGAGCCTTAGGAACAAGAAGCCAAGGGGCTACTTATTTTCATTGTGATAGTTTATTGTGAGAAGTAACTACATTATTGCACATGAAGAATATAGATGACTAGGTGCTACTCCCTACCCTAACCCCTCCAGTCTGTGGTATCTTTTCTAATCTTCTGGACAAAAGTCAGAAAATATATCTCCTTCAATTTGGGATTGGGTGAAGATGATGCTCACATTCTACATTGTCCTAAGAGAAAAGGGACTCTGTTTATCCCCTTTTAAAATAATTAATTTGCATGTATTTTACAAGTATCATTATGATTTTTTTTCATTGTTATAGTTCTAATGTAAATTCTCCAATATTAAATTGTGGTTATGTTCCCCAGTCTACAGTATGGCAAGTACTTTGTATAATATTTTTAGAAAACAGACAATTGTCAAGATAATATGGTTCCCTAAACACTAGGGACACATTTGATTTCGAAGAGAGCTAAAATAACACAATCAACCTTTCTCTCTTGGAGCTAATATTTGCAGTTAGATTTATAGAGAATCTCAGGTGGTTAGTTTCATTGCTATATTCAGCAAATCATCTTCTCAAAGAGATCACATTTGCCTTTTAATTTTAAGATGATATATTTGTCCTCCATATTAAATGTGAAAGATAAAATCATTTAATCCAGATAGATAAAATGTGAATAGACACTACTCTTTCAGGGAATTCCCCTCATATATCATTAATATCCTAAGCATGGAATTATGCAAATTTGTAGCAAGACCTTTCTCCTCTCTCCAATATCTCAAGCATGGTTTTCAATGACCACAAAAGTTCTTTGACAAGATCTATAAAATTGATAAACCTCTAGCCAGACTGTCAGGAACAAAATAGAGAAGATACAAATTACTACAGCTAGGAATAAGAGAGAGAGCATCTTCACACAGTCTAAACTATAATAGGATTATGAGGATAATGAAAATTTTATGTCAATAAATTTGAGAATCTAAATGAAATGGATAAATCTCTTTGAGGACACAAGTAATAAAACATCACTGAAGAAGAAATGCTAACTTGAGTAACCTGAATATATATATATATTTATATATATATATTCATATATGTATATGTATATGTATATTAAGGAAATTGAACTTGCACCTTAAAAAACTTCCCACAAAGAAAACTCTAGGCTTAGATGTCTTAGAGATGAATTCTACCAAAAATTGAAGAAAGAAATTATATGAATTTTACACAAATTCATTCAGAAAATTGAAACTTATTCTATGAAGTTAACATTACCCTGACATCAAAACTGGAAAAGACATTATAAGAAAAGTAAACTACAAATCAATATCTTTTATAAATATAGACACAAAAATAACATCAAATATAATCCAACAATATATAAAAGGGCTAATATGTCATAAACAAGTAAAGTATTATCTCAAAAATCCAAGACTAGTTCAGCACCCAAAAATGAGTCAGTGAAATTCCCCATATCTGTAGACTAAAGAGGAAAATCATATGTTCATCTCAATAGATGCAGAAAATGTCTAACAAAATTCACCATCTGTGCATACTAAATTAACTCTCTGCAAATTGGGAATATAAGGGAACTTCATCAAGGTTATAAAGGATATCTAGAATAAATGTATGACCAACATTATGTTTAATTGTGCAAGACTAAATGTTTTCCCCCCTAAAAAAACACAAAGATATACACTTTCACAACTTCTGCTTAAAATTCTACTGGAGGTCGCAGCCAGGGCATTAAGGAAAGAAAAGTAAGAGAAGGCATCTGAACTGAAAAGAAGAAATAAAACTATCTCTTTTTTCATCTGACATGATTGTATACATAGAAAACTCCAAATAATCTACTAAAAAGCTACAAAAATGACTAAGTAAATTCAGCAAAGTTGCAGGATACAAGCTGTATATCCAAAAATCAATCATAAGTTACATATTAACAACAAGCAATTGAAAATTGAAATAAAAAATACAATTCAGAGTAGTTCCAAAAATATGAAATACTTTGTCATAAATCTTACAACATATATACAAGATCTGTCCTTTGAAAACTATAAAACACTGATAGAAAAAAATCAAAGGACACAGAAATAAATGGAGAGCTATACCATATTAATGGATGGAAAAGCTCAATAGTGTTTAGATGTCAATTCTCTGAAAACTCATCTACACATATTTAACAAACATATGCAAAATAAACAACACAGTACTAAATAACCAATGGGTCAAAGAATAGAACACAAGGAAAACTAGAAAATAATTTGAGTTGAATGTAAATTAAGACAACATACAAATACCTGTGGGATGAATCTAAAGAAGTCCTATAGAGTGAAATTTATAGCAAACACCTACATCAAAAAAAAGAAAGATCTCACACGAACAATGTAATTTCCCATGTTAAAATGCTAGAAGAAGAATGTGAAGTCCAGAGCAAGCAGAAATAAAATAAATAAAGATTAGAGTGGAAATTAATGAAGCAGAATATCAATGAAACAAAGGAGAAAATCAATGAAACTCAAACTTAGTTCTTTGAAATATTAATAAAAATGAGAAAACTTTGGCTAGACTGATCAGAAAGAAAAAAAAGATTCAAATTATTAAAATCAAGAATGACCTTACAGAAATGAAAAGTTTTATAAGGGAATACTAAATGCAACTGTATAGAAACAATTTAGAGAAAAATTCTTTAAGCAATACAAAGTATAAAAACTGACTCAAGACAAAATAGAAAATCTAAATAGATTTATAACAAGTAAAGAGATTGAATTAGTAATTTGTAAATTACATAGGAAGAAAACTCCAGGTCCAAATGGCTTCATCAGTGAATTTCACCAAACATTTAAAGAATTCATACCAACTCTTTACAAACTATCCCTCAAATTAAAGGGAACACTTCCCAAATCATTCAATCAGGTATTATCTTGAAGACAAAGCCAAACAAAGACATCACAAAAAAAAAAAACTCCAGACACAAAAATCCTTCACAAAATACTAGCAAATAAAATACAGTAATAGATACAGTAGAACTTATCCATGGAATGCAAGGCTCTTTCAACATCCCCAAATCAATGATTATAACATGTTATACCAATAGAGTAAAGGAGAAAGAAACTCCATTGATTATTTTAACAGATACAAAATTGCACCTTACAAAATTCAACACCCTTTCATGATAAAAACACTAAAGATAGGAATAAAGGGAAACTTCCTCTAAACCTCATAAAGGACATCTACAAAAAAGACCCACTAAAAGCAAAAAACTCACAGCTAACATCATATTTAATGGTGAAAGACTGCTTCAGCCCTTAAATCAGGACCAAAACAAGGATGTCTGATTTCACAGCTTCTTTATAACAATGTACTTGAGGTTCTAGCCAGGTCAACGAGGCAAGAAAAAGAAATAAAAGTTATCCATATTGGAAAGGAAGAAGTAAAACTCTCTCATAGATAGAGAATCCTAAACCATAAACACACACACACACACACACACACACACACACACACACACACATTAGAGCTAATAAACAAGTTCAACAAAGTTATAGGATATAACACATGTACAAAAATCAATTTTACTTCTATCTACTGTCAATGAACATTCTGAAATGAAGTTAAGAAAACAATTTCATTTACAAGCACATCAAAAAGAATAACATATTTAGGAATAAATTTAACAATTTAACAATGAGAATGAAAAGGTACTCTTAAAGCTATAAAACACTGTTGAAAAATATTAAAGAAAACTAAATAACTGGAAAGATATTTCATGTGTATAAATCAGGAGACTTAATGTTGTTATAATGGCAATATTCCCCCCAGTATTCTACAGACTCAATGACATTCTTATAAAAATGCCAGCTTTGTAGAAATTGAAAACTAATTCTAAAATCCATATGATAATCAAAAGGACACATAATAGCCCAAGCAATATGGTAAAAGGCAGTTGATGGACACATCCTTCCTAGTTTCAAAACGTACTACAACACTAAGCAAGACTGTGGTACTTGCATTAGAATACTTATGGAAAAATTGAATAAAATTGAGAGTACAGAAATGAACCTTTACCTTTATGATAAACTGATTTTCAACAAGGCTGACAAAACAACTTAATAGGGCAAGTATAGTCTTCAACAAATGGTGTTGGAACAACTGGAGTTCCCCTCAGAAATAGGAAGTTTGACATCTACCTCATACTATACACATATATTTACTCAAAATGTATCAAAGACCTAAATTTAAGGACTAAAGTTATGAAACTCTTCTATGTTAGTACAGGTATGCGTATTTGTGACTATGCCATGCTTTCTTAGGTATGGCACCAAAAGCACAAGCTAAAGAAGAAAAATAGATAAACTGGACAGTCTCGAAAATAAAAACTTGTGTTCAAGAAACATCAGTTAAGTGAGAAGACAGCCCAGATAGTGGCAGAAAATTTTTGCAAATCAAGTATCTTCTAAGGGGCTTGTATCTGGAACATATAAAAAATGATTACAACTTAACAATAAAAAGAAAAATAGCCCAATTGAAAAATGGGGATAAAGTCTGGATAAATTCTTCTCCAAAGAAAATATATGAGTGGTCAATAAGCACATGAAAAGAGGTTCAATATCATCAGCCATCAGGGAGATGCAAATCAAAACCAAAACGAGACAATGTTTTATAACCACTAGGGTAGCTATGATCAAAAAGTGGAAAATAACAGGTGTTGGTGAGTATGTAGAAAAATTGGAACCCTCAGTTATTGATGAGATTATAAAATGAGGCCGTTGCTTTGGAAAAGAATCTGATGGTTCCTCATAAGGTTAAACATAGAGTTATCAAATGACCCAGCATTTACACTCCTAGGTATATACTGAAGAGAAATAAAAGTATATATCCATGCAAAACTTATATATGGGACCCATAGCAGCATTATTCTTAACAAAAAGTGGAAAGAACCCAAAGAAAATATACAAGTGGCAACAAGCATACCTGTTATTTTAAGAGTTTCATAGTTTTATTAATTTATTCAGTCTATCAACTGAGGAATGAATAAATAAAATGTTTTATATCCTTAACATGGAAAATTTTGGCCAAAAAAACAAAGTATTGATACATTCTAAAACAGGATGAACCTTGAACACATGCTGAGTAAAAGAAACCAGTAACAATGGATCATGTTTTGCACTATTACATTTGTGTGAGGTGTCCAGAACAGACAAATCTATAGAAGATAGACTGGCGGTGGCCTAGAATTGGGGAGTGGCAAATTGGGGATGTTGACAAAGAGATGCCAACTTTCTTTATGGGGCATTAAAGAGTTCTAAAAATTTTTATGGTAATATCTAATTCTGAATATACTGAATTGTACACATCAAATGAGCAAATGGTTTGATATATCCAATATATCTTAATAAAGTTATTTAAAAAACTGATGTATAGAGCCAAAGCAATTCTAATCAACATCCCAACACGTAATTGTATTTTTTAAAGAAATGAAAGCTGATTCTAAATGTTAAATTAAAAGCACCTTAATAGATCACTACATACCTATTAGAAAGTCTTTTTTAAAAATAGCAATACCAGTTGCTGGCAATGATGTAGAACAACTGGAACTCTTGTACACTGGTAGTAGAAATTCAAAATGGTGTAGCCATATAAACCTACCATGTCATCCAAAAATTTCATTCTTGGGTATTTAACAATTAAACTGAAGACCTCTGATCACACAGAAACATGGATGCCATTATTTATATGGGCTTTGTTAGAATTGCCAAAACTAGAAACCATAAAAATGCCTTTCAATTAAGAAATGGGTAGACAAAGTAGGTTACAGCCACATGATAGAAAACTACTCAGCAGAAAAAGGAAGGTACTATGAATCATTTAACAATATATATGTTGCTAAGTACACTGTGCTAAGTGAAAGAATCTAGACACAAAAGGCTACCTACCTTATTATTTCATTTATAGGATGGTCTTGCAAAGGCAAAACTGCAGGGAGAGAAAACAAATCGGTAACTGTCAGGGGCTCAGGAAAATTCACAGATTGACTACAAAGGAGCATGTGGGAACTGGGGAGCAAGGTGACAGTTATTTATTTAGTTAGTTATTTAGTTATTTATTTTGTTATCATTAATTTATAATTACATGAAGAACATTATGTTTACTAGGCTCTCCCCTACCCCAAGTACCCCCACAAACCCCATTACAGTCACTGTCCATCAGCATAGTAAGATGTTTTAGAATCACTACTCATCTTCTCTGTGTTGCACAGCCCTCCCCTTTCCCCACCCACCACATTATACATGCTAATCATAATATCCCCTTTCTTCTTCCCCGCCCTTATCCCTCCCTACCCTCCCATTCTCCCCAGTCTCTTTCCCTTTGGTAACTGTTAGTCCATTCTTGGGTTCTGTGATTCTGCTGCTGTTTTGTTCCATCAGTTTTTCCTTTGTTCTTATACTTCACAGATGAGTGAAATCATTTGGTATTTGTCTTTCTCCACTTGGCTTATTTCACTGAGCATAATACCCTCCAGCTCCATCCATGTTGTCACAAATTGTAGGATTTGTTTTCTTCTTATGGCTGAATAATATTCCACTGTGTGTATGTACCACATCTTCTTTATCGATTCATCTACTGATGGAAACATAGGTTGCTTCCATTTCCTGGCTATTGTAAATAGTGATGTGATAAACATAGGGGTTCATCTGTCTTTTTCATATTGGAGTGCTGCATCCTTAGGGTAAATTCCTAGAAGTGGAATTCCTGGGTCAAATGGTAAGTCTATTTAGAGCATTTTGAGGAACCTCCACACTGCTTTCCACAATGGTTGAACTAATTTACATTCCCACCAGCAGTGTAGGAGGGTTCCCCTTTCTCCACAGCCTCGCAAACATTTGTTGTCATTTGTCTTTTGGATGGTAGCCATCCTTACTGGTGTGAGGTGATATCTCATTGTGGTTTTAATTTGCATTTCTCTGATAACTAGCGATGTGGAGCATGTTTTCATGTGCCTGTTGGCCATCTGAATTTCTTCTTTGGAGAACTGTCTGTTCAGCTACTCTGCCCATTTTTTAACTGTATTATTTGCTTTTTGTTTGTTGAGGTGCGTGAGCTCTTTATATATTTTGGATATCTAGCCTTTATAGGATTTGTCATTTATGAATATATTCTCCCATACTGTAGGGTACCTTTTTGTTCTATTGATGATGTCCTTTGCGGTACAGAAGCTTTTCAGCTTGATAGAGTCCCACTTGTTCATTTTTGCTTTTGTTTTCCTTGCCCGGGGAGATATGTTCATGAAGAAGTCACGAATGTTTATGTCCAAGAGATTTTTGCCTATGTTTTTTTCTAAGAGTTTTATGGTTTCATGACTTACATTCATGTCTTTGATCCATTTTGAATTTACTTTAGTGTATGGGGTTAGACGGTGATCCACTTTCATTCTCTTATATGTAGCTGTCCAGTTTTGCCAGCACCATCTGTTGAAGAGACTGTCATTTCCCCATTGTATGTCCATGGCTCCTTTATTGAATATTAATTGACCATATATGTTTGGGTTAATGTCTGGAGTCTCTATTCTGTTCCACTGGTCTGTGGCTCTGTTCTTGTGCCAGTACCAAATTGTCTTGATTACTGTAACTTTGTAGTAGAGCTTGAAGTTGGGGAGCAAGATCCCCCCCCCCACTTTATTCTTTCTCAGGATTGCTTAGACTATTCAGGGTCTTTGGTGTTTCCATATGAATTTTTGAACTATTTGTTCCAGTTCATTGAAGAATGTTGTTGGTAATTTGATAGGGATTGCATCAAATCTGTATATTGCTTTGGGCAGGATGATGGACATTTTGACGATATTAATTCTTCCTAGCCAAGAGCATGGGATGAGTTTCTATTTGTTAGTGTCCTCTTTAATTTCTCTTAAGAGTGTCTTATAGTTTTCAGGGTATAGGTCTTTCACTTCTTTGGTTAGGTTTATTCCTAGGTATTTTATTCTTTTTGATGCAACTGTGAATGGAATTATTTTCCTGATTTCTCTTTCTATTGGTTCATTGTTAGTGTATAGGAAAGCCACAGATTTCTGTCTGTTAATTTTGTATCCTGCAACTTTGCTGTATTCCAATATCAGTTCTAGTAGTTTTGGAGTGGAGTCTTTAGGGTTTTAATTGTACAATATCATGTCATCTGCAAATAGTGACAGTTTAACTTCTTCTTTACCAATCTGGATTCCTTGTATTTCTTTGTTTTGTCTAATTGCTATGGATAGGACCTCCAGTACTATGTTAAATAACAGTGGAGAGAGTGGGCATCCCTGTCTTGTTCCTGATCTCAGAGGAAAAGCTTTCAGCTTCTTGCTGTTCAGTATGATGTTGGCTGTGGGTTTATCATATATGGCCTTTATTATGTTGAGGTACTTGCCCTCTATGCCCATTTTGCTGAGAGTTTTTATCATGAATGGATGTTGAATTTTGTCAAATGCTTTTTCAGCATCTATGGAGATAATCATGTGGTTTTTGTCTTTCTTTTTGTTGATGTGGTGGATGATGTTGATGGATTTTCGAATGTTGTACCATCCTTGCATCCCTGGGATGAATCTCACTTGGTCGTGGTGTATGATCCTTTTGATATATTTTTGAATTCGGTTTGCTAATATTTTATTGAGTATTTTTGCATCTATATTCATCAGGGATATTGGTCTGTAATTTTCTTTTTTGTTGGGGTCTTTGTCTGGTTTTGGTATTAGGGTGATGTTGGCTTCATAAAATGAGTTTGGGAGTATTTCCTCCTCTTCTATATTTTGGAAAACTTTAAGGAGAATGAGTATTATGTCTTCTCTGTGTGTCTGATAAAATTCTGAGGTAAATCCATCTGGCCTTGGGGTTTTTTTCTTGGGTTGTTTTTTGATTACCACTTCAATTTCTTTGCTGGTAATTGGTTTGTTTAGATTTTTTGTTTCTTCCTTGGTTAGTCTTGGAAGATTGTATTTTTCTAGGAAGTTGTCCATTTCTTCTAGGTTTTCCAGCTTCTTAGCATATAGGTTTTCATAGTAGTCTCTAATAATGCTTTGTATTTCTGTTGGATCCGTGGTGATGTTTCCTTTCTTGTTTCTGATTCTGCTGATGTGTGTTTATTCTCTTTTTCTCTTAATAAATCTGGCTAGAGGCTTATCTATTTTGTTTATTTTCTTAAAGAACCAGCTCTTGCTTTCATTGATTTTTTCTATTGTTTTATTCTTCTCAATTTTGTTTATTTCTTCTCTGATCTTTATTATGTTCCTCATTCTGCTGACTTTAGTCTTCATTTGTTCTTCTTTTTCCAATTTTGATAATTGTGATGTTAGACTATTCATGTGGGTTTGTTCTTCCTTCTTTAAATATGCCTGGATTGCTATATACTTTCCTCTTAAGACTGCTTTCACTGCATCCCACAGAAGTTGGGGCTTTGTGTTGTTGTCATTTATTTCCTTATATTGCTGGATCTCCATTTTAATTTGGTCATTGATCCATTGACTATTTAGAAGCGTGTTGTTAAGCCTCCATGTGTTTGTGAGCGTTTTTGCTTTCTTTGTAGAATTTATTTCTAGTTTTATACCTTTGTGGTCTGAGAATTTGGTTGGTAAAATTTCAATCTTTTTGAATTTACTGAGGCCCTTTTTGTGGCCTAGTATGTGGTCTATTCTGGAGAATGTTCCATGTGCACTTGAGAAGAATGTGTATCCTGTTGCTTTTGGGTATAGAGTTCTATAGGTGTCTATTAGGTCCATCTGTTCTACTGAGTTGTTCAGTACCTCTGTGTCCTTACTTATTTTCTTCCTGGTGGATCTGTCCTTTGGAGTGAATGGTGTGTTGAAGTCT